>NC_092818.1:189336712-189699212 GCF_023375885.2 Dermacentor andersoni | reverse complement strand
TGTTGTATTCATATAGGAGGTCGTGGCCAAGTACTCCACCAAGGTGGCGAATCCTGCTCTGGTGAGGGAGTGCGTTATCGGTTCTGGCCACCGGGATCAGGCCGCACTCCAGGCCTGTTTATGCAATTTTATCAACACGCGGACTTTTTTTAATCCGGTGGAAAATTGCGCGGCACCGGGATTCGAACCACGGTCCTCTTGCACGCGAGGCGGATGCTCTCCCTCTACGCCACCGCTGAACACTGTGGTATACGGATGCTAATGCGTTGTTTTCGATCATCTTTCATTTTTCTTGTTGTTTTAATGTTTTTTATTTGCGACCCATCGCCGGGAGCGTCAAGTTACATGCTCGCGCGAGCGAACGCCGTTGGCGCGCAGCGAAGCATGCACGAAGCATAGACGGAACGCGCGGAGTGATAACGTTTCTTGACCGAACTTCTTGCGTAGCTTCCGCAGCGTTGACTGCTATGTGTGGAAAGGAGTATAGATGCCAAACCGTGCATGCGCGGGCCACGTATGCGCCGTCCGTACCAGGGGACTACGACGGCGTGAGCACACCACGAGTTTCCGCAAAGTTGCTATCGCAGTAAAACGAACGACAACAAGAGTGCATAGATGCAAAGCAGAGCAATGCAACTTTCAGGGCTGCAAGCGCCGCAGGCCACATGTCCTTGAGTAGCAGAGCAACGATCACTGTCTTGACCAGTCTCCGAGGATTCTGTCCTCCGGCGAGGAGTGATAGTCTACTTTATCAAGAGCAGGAAGCTAAAAAGGAAGGAAATACGAAATTTTGTGCAGCTTTCATTGAGAGACCCTGTATGGGTTTCTTCTGTAGGGTTCGTGCCTCTCTCAGATAACAATTTATCTTATTTTTCATGGAACGTTCATAGCCTTCGGGATTTCTGCGGAAGTGATTCGTTATAAAAGAAACAGCGCACTGCGCACATACACTCTTTCCTGGGCCTAGTTAAATCCCCTTTCCTTTCACTGAGCATTACTAAACCAAACAGATTTTCGTCTGTTTCATGTTCACTAGCTTAAACCTCAAACTAATTCTAGACGATTTTGTCGCTAACCAAAGCACTAGACGTAAGCGACTTTCATTCGACCTTAAGGGCTTCACAATACCTTGCGAGAAAGGCTTATTACAAAGAAGAAAAAAAAAAAAACAGAGAATGTTGCCAGAAATATGTTCTGCACGTGCACCTTTTTTGCAATGGCGTCAATTCCTTAGTGAAATTGCAAAGACGTTTATTTCGACGTGGTTCTACACACATCTAAGGTGAAGGCCTTAGCCAACTATAATATGGCTTCGCTCATAGAGAAACCAGCGCAGTCATATTTTGCTTACGGATAAGAAACTTTTTTTAATAAAAGAATAAATAACGAAAGAAAGGAACGTGGCTGAGGTATTTTCTTCCCGTCCTTGTAGCTCCCTATCTCAAGGTGCCTACAAATGCTCGAAAGGTCATCAGCTGTCTCAGTCGCGCGCACCTTTGCGGCGCGCCAAGCGAGAAAGCCCTCCTTTCAGACATGCCTCAGGAAAGGTCACGCAGCAATACGCGCCTCGCAAAATTGCATAGTGGATGCCGTCTGACGGCAGCTACGACCTTCGTCTCTACAGACGGTGGAAACGTTTACGCATGCACCCCGTAAGCAGAGAAAATTTTCATTTGTCTTTATTGCTGCGTGTATTTGAGACAAGACACTCTCTTCGCTATCACGTACGTATCTGCGCTGATAGAGGCGTTGTGCCGGTATCGCGCAATCGCTGGTCGCGTTTTTCCTTTCGGTGGCCTCTAGGCTGGTGTAGTGCGGTTGACCTCAGATATATCGACTCGAGAGTGGCATTAAAGCGATCAGTGGCCTCGTCTGCCTTTCACGGAGGGTTGCGTGCCAGATGATGAAATCAGTTGAGAAAACACACATACCTAAACGCACAAAAGTAACACCGACGTCACGTGCTCCCGCGTACACGTGGCCTCCAGTAAAATCGCACTTTCTCTCTATGGCTGAGATATTGCAGACACCATAAGGTTAATGGTTAGATCTTTGATAAAATGTCTCTGCGTTCTATCGGAGAAAGTTGGCAAATCACTGCGCGTTTATGAAGCGAATCGCCGTATCGCGAAAGATTCGAGTCCTTCCGAAGACTGCTTACGTCGTTGTTGGAGGTCAGCCTGCGCAAGATCCCACGGCAGATTGTGCGCCGGCGACGTCATCATTCGGACGAGGACGCCGCATAAATGTTTGAAAACAGCCTCTGTCTGGTGATTTCTTATTTTCGCTTACGTCCCTGCTGGTAAACGGTCAAGTATGACTTTATTCAACACGACAAGCCTCCTCTGGACGAACCTCCGTGCAGGCCAGCGGTCATAGATGATTACCAGAGATACAGCCGTTAATTTATTACAGCCTGTCTTGAATGATTTCAGCATGTAGAGCTTCTTTTCAGTGCGCCTTTAACGATTTCCGCGCTTAAACTTTCTACTCCTGCAATCTCCCGGCTTGTTCAGTATACGCGTATCTCTCATCCATGAAACAAGCGCAAGATGTACTGCCATTTTTTTTTTTTTTTGAGAAACTTCGTGTGTGCGCGCTCTACGCTTATGACAGCATAGGCTAATCAGTTATAAAGAGATATCCTGTCCCAAACATTCAACAGTTACTATAATTTAGGACAGCACCATTTTTTTCTGTTATTATTATTCTATTTTAGACTAAATTTTGAGTCTGCTTACGTAAAGATGAATTCCTCGGACTGGTACCGTTGAATAGGGGTTCCGTTAGGTGCATTTTTACTGGTTGCAGTAAAGGGCGTATGGTATATAACCTCGAAATTTATCTCTGTTCTACAGCAATAAATCAATGAATGAAATGAAACAAAGATGACAATAAATATAAGACTCCTAAACATAAACAGAAAGGTTCCGCGGAACCACACGAAGCACCACGGGAACTTGCGTCGCCGCGGTGGGAAGTTTTATGGAACACAGTTCTTTCTTTTTTCAACCGTATATCGTCATTCGTATTCTCGAAGTGTTGTTTTGCGTACACAAAACAACGAAATGAAAGCCAAAGAAGTTGAAACTTCACAACGGTTCTTTCAAGTCTGCGTATATTGCTGAGGGCCGTAAGAGAGGAGCTTAACGGTTACAGTGCGGGCACAAAGAAGTGATGCCATACGCGCGCAGTGGTGTGGTTTACTGCGGCCGAGCAAAGCATGCATGGCGCGAACTGAGCTGGAAGCGCGCAAGTACGCCTTTACATCTTTTACGACGTCTGCCGAAGGAACGTTCGTGGCGGTTATGATCACCCCCGGGCGAGCATACCAGAAAAAATCTGACTTCAAAGGAAGCCGCCACACGGGGGGTGGGGCTGGTCACCGGTGAAGCACTTTCCTTTTTTATATATTTTCACCGCATCCCTCTTCTTTTTTTTATGCAGCCTTCGTACATAGTCACACGGCCGTATCAGCAAAGTCGGCGAGCTACGTAGGCCGCTTTGCTTTACGCCGCCGCTGCCTCAACACATTGCTCTTTTGCTGCCAGGGCCCGATTGTTGCACATATAGCATAGGCGAGAGACTTCTCACATCTAGGACCCTGTCATCCTTGAGGAATGACTCCTTGGCTTGGCGGACATTAGCAGCAAGAAATATTTCGACAATTTTTTCACCAACTAATAAAATATGCTAATTAAATTTTGAATTACTAAGCTTCGGGCGCATTTAATTGCAAAATAGAAGCCTACGTTCAATAGCACACCTTTATTTTCAGTTCTACGCCCTCGTCGCTAACACACCTTCGGTCATTGCCTCGCCCGCCCGCCTCACCTTTTCTCCCCCCTTTAGAAGCACCGTACTGATATACAAAGTTTTTTTCTTTTCTCTATTTTTTTTTGCTGCCCCAAATTTTTGAATGATCGTCTATGACAGACAGCACAATTCTAACCCTTGATCTAAATTACTCGATGGGGCGGCCATTACTTACACAAGAAATCAAAATGTTCAAATGAATATCTCTTGGATATATTCAAATGAATATTGAATCACGCTGATTAACTTTTTAATCAATTACCTTACGCCACATATTTCAATCTACCAATTATAGCCGCTGAGTTCGCACGGAGTATCCACTTGGAACGATTTCTCTGGACAGGAGTTCCGAGATATTAATTTTCAATGTTTCTGACGAAATGCATTGGCGTTCCAGTTACTTTTTTAAAGAAACCGCTGTTATATGTATTGAAGCACGAAAGTACCCCGACCCCACTCGCGCAAACGCCTTTTTCCACATTCAGCTCACATCTTATCGACATTCTTCAGGCGTCAATAAGGTTTACTGAAATGATCATTTGAATGTTAGTGTATTCTCTCGTGAGAGCATACCGCCGTAATGAATGCTGGCAGCGCGTTTCTTTGGCGCTTGACAATATCGAAAAGGTAGGCCTGCGACAATTTCATTGAGCGTGTTGCGTACAGAGCCCGCGTATTTAGCCGCTACTCCGGTACGTCCAACAAACGTCTCCTCGAATTGGGGATGACGAATAGTTTTGGGGAACTGCGCGAGGCTCATCTTAACAATCAATTCTTGCGGTTGAGCAAAACACCAGCGGGAAGCCGCCTCTTGTCCCGCTTGCACATCCGATATATAACCCACACGGAACCCAGAGTCTCACTGCCAGAGGCATGGCGTCTCACCTTACAGGTAAACCCTCTCCCTTATAACGTGACACGAGATACTCACGAGGGCCGCCGCCAAGCGCACGCTACAAGGATCACCAGAACATATGGAGATCGCCCGGGAGTATTCTATACGGACGCTGCCGGCCCTCACCACGGGGGTTGGTTTACGGCGTGTTACGTTTCGCCTACAACGCGCGGTAATGCCGGCGCGGATGCAACGGACGCCGGGGCTTTGTTCAAAGCGGCGGACATTTTGGCCCGTTCGACGCCGCCGCAACGCCTACCCGCCAAGCGTGTCCAGGCGTGTTTCAGTGCCACGTGTCTTCGTGTGTGCGTGTGTGTGTGTGTGCCCACGCTTGTCAAAGCGCGGCATCAGGGGAGCGGAGCTCCCCAAGTGAAGGTTGGCGATGCGTCACTACACTCGGTTCAGCAGGTCTCTCGGCTCGACAGTTCGCGCCGTCGTGGGGTCATGCTCCGCCGTCCCGTGACCTTCATCCCGTGACCTTCTCTTTTGGACCGCGACGCCGAGGGTATAAGAGCAGCTGCCCCCGGACGCCAGGAGAGAGGCTCCGATTTGTACTGTTGAGTTACGTGCTCTCCCGTCTCTCCACTTCGGTCGACCTGACCGGCCGCTCTTTTGCTATGTTAGAATAAACAAGTTGTTCTGTTACCAGTCTTCTCTTGCTTTGCCGGGACCTTCGGATGCTTCCAGTGCCCCAGGCCGCCAGGCCAACGCTACCCTTGGGGCTTGCGACCCATTGGCAATAACGGGCGTCAGCACCGAGACCCCAACAACTCGTGCCAGCGGTGCGATTACAACATCTGGTTGCCAGCGGTGAGATCGCGACAACGGAGGCCAGCAGCGAAGAGATGCGGTTGACTGTATGCTGAGCAGCACAACGACCATCCGGGAGCAGCGCAACGAGCCCTGTGTGATGACTGGTTGCCTGCAGCGGAACGACTGCGCTGAAGTCTTGGCTGCAAGGTTTGGTGAGTGCGGGACTTTCTTCTTCTGAGTTTTGCCAGGCTTTTGTTAGTGTTAGAAACAGAGCTGGTAATTGTGGTTGTCGTTGCTACCGGGTTAGTTTGCGGCAAGACAATAGTAGGCAGTAGAGAAAGCAGCATTCAGAGCAGCCATGGATTTGAAGTCGTTGCGCAAACCGAAATTGTTGGAGCTTGCGAGAGAGTTGGGTCTGGATGTCTCAGACAAACTCAGAAAACCAGAACTGCTAAGGGCTATTCTTGAGTTAGAAGCTGAGGATGACGAGCTGTCGGAATGCCTTGAGACCATTGAGGAGAGGGAGACGGCAAAAAGACAGGAGCGTGAACTTAAAGAACAGAAAGAGAAAGATGAGCGTGAACGAAAAGAACAGAAAGAGAAAGATGAGCGCGAACTTAAAGAACAAAAAGAGAAAGAAAAAGAAGAGCGCGACCGTCAACACGCTTTGGAAATGAAGCGTCTCGAGTTAGAGATGGAACGCGCTCGTAATGGAAGTCAGGCACACGGTGCAGGAGAACGAGTATTGTTCAAAATGACTGACCTGATGCGGCCGTTTAAGCTTGGAGAGGACATTGGTTTGTTCCTGGTTAACTTTGAGCGAACGTGCGAGAAGCAGGGGTTCACTCGGGAAACGTGGCCACAGCGCTTGCTCACTTTGCTACCCGGCGAGGCGGCCGACGTAGTCGCTCGCTTGGAGAGAGAGGAGGCAGAGGATTTCGACAAAGTGAAATCGAGTCTGCTAAAAAAGTACCGGCTGTCAGCGGAGGCGTTCCGTCGGAAGTTTCGGGAAAATGAGAAAGGCAGAAGTGAGTCATATACAGAGTTTGCGTACAGGCTTATGTCAAACATGCAGGAGTGGCTCAAAGAAGAGAAAGCGTTTGGTGACCACGAGAAAGTTCTGCAGTGTTTCGGGCTAGAACAGTTTTATAGTCGGTTACCTGAGAACGTGCGGTACTGGGTCTTGGATAGGCCAGACGTTAGTACGGTGGCTAGAGCCGCTGAGTTAGCCGAGGAGTTTGTGACGCGTCGGGCTCGTGGAGCTAAGGACGGTCAAAAGGGTGAATTTGGCTCCAAGTTTGAGAGGCCAAAGTTCACGCCCATGAGAGCAAAGGGGGACACACGTAGTGCGGATGCGAGTGAAAGCAGTCCGACCGAACGTAAGGAGACGGCGGCAACCGAAGCCGAACGCAGAAAGCGGTTCGAGATGAGGCAAGCGCGCGTTTGTTATACGTGCCAGAAGCCGGGTCACTTTTCGGCGCAGTGTCCAGAAACAAAAACACAAGTCGTGTTTTTGTCTATATGCAGCACTGACGAGAACATGAAGCTTCTCGAGCCTTACATGCGAGACCTCCTCGTGAACGGGAAAGAGTGCCGAGTGCTTCGCGATTCCGCAGCTACAATGGATGTAGTTCACCCCTCTTACGTAGAACCCGATATGTTCACGGGCGAGTGCGCATGGATCAAGCAAGCAGTGGAAGCTCATAGCGTGTGTCTGCCGGTAGCAAAAGTGCTTATTGAAGGACCTTTCGGAGCACTTGAGACGGAGGCCGCAGTGTCATCTATGCTGCCCCCCCAGTACCCGTACCTATTTTCGAACAGGTCCGATCACCTCCTGCGCGAGAAGGGGCTTTTGTTTGGTGAGGCTAGCGTTCAGGCCTTAACCAGATCGAAGGTTCGGGAGCTCGCTGCAAAGGCGGTAGTTGCGGGGCCGACGTTGTTGAACGATGAGAAAGGGTCAGAGGCGCAGCAAGCTGGTATTCAGAGCACGCCCGAACGGGATAAAATTGAGCCTGTAGCGTTAAAGGCACCAGATACTGGAGAGGAAATTCCCGATGCGGGAAAGTTAGAGGAGCTTCCGGTCGAGCTTCCGGGACTAGGCTCAGTGACAAACAGGAAAGACGCCGATCAAGTCATTAGTGACTTAATAAGTAAAGCATCGCTGTCGCCTGAGCAGAAAACAGAACTACACCAGCTCTTACAAGAGTTTCAAGGTCTGTTCTCTGAGAGGCCTGGTAGGACTTCTGTCCTTACTCATGACATAGAACTTACCTCCCCAGAGCCAGTACGATCCAAGGCGTACCGGGTGTCACCCCGCCAGAGCGATATTATGGAGGCTGAGGTAAAGAAAATGCTACAGCTCGGTGTTATTGAAGCGGGTGAGAGTGATTATACCTCCCCTTTGATTTTAGTTGAGGTACCGGGCAAGGAACCTCGTCCTTGCGTCGACTACCGCAGGCTTAATTCCATCACTAAGGATCAAATTTATCCGATCCCTAACATCGAGGAGCGCCTTGAGAGAGTGAGTAGCGCTCAGTTTATTTCCACCCTAGATCTTGTCAGGGGTTATTGGCAGGTTCCACTTACAGAAGAGGCTAGTAGGTATGCGGCGTTCATTTCACCAATGGGGACATTCCGTCCTAAAGTTTTGAGTTTTGGTTTGAAGAACGCGCCATACTGCTTTTCAAGCCTCATGGATAAAGTGTTGCGGGGACAGCAAGAATTCGCTTTACCGTATCTAGACGACGTAGCGATATTCTCCGCATCCTGGCCTGAACATATGGCGCACTTGCGGGCAGTGCTAACCCGCCTGCGCGATGCGGGCTTGACAGTCAAGGCTCCCAAGTGCCAGTTAGCACAGGCCGAGGTTGTCTACCTCGGACACGTGATTGGTCGGGGTCGTCGCCGCCCCTCTGAAATAAAGGTGGCCGCTGTGCGAGACTTCCCGCAACCGCGCACGAAGACCGATATTCGGTCGTTCTTAGGTGTCGCCGGCTACTATCAGAGGTACATCCCCAGGTACTCTGATATCGCGGCTCCCTTGACGGATGCTCTAAGAAAGACAGAGCCGCAAACAGTCGTCTGGGATGAGACGAAGGAAAGAGCTTTTAGCGCCCTAAAGAGCGCCCTAACAAGCCAGCCTGTGCTACGATCGCCCGACTACACAAAAGGGTTCGTTGTTCAGTGTGATGCTAGTGAGCGAGGCATGGGCGTTGTACTGTGCCAACGGGAAAATGGAGAAGTAGAACACCCCGTCCTGTATGCTAGTCGTAAGCTGACCAGTCGTGAGCAGGCGTATAGCGCCACCGAGAAAGAGTGTGCGTGTATCGTGTGGGCCGTTCAGAAATTGTCATGTTACCTAGCTGGCTCGAGGTTTATCATTGAAACGGATCACTGCCCTCTCCAATGGCTGCAGACCATCTCTCCCAAAAATGGCCGCCTCCTGCGCTGGAGCCTCGCTTTGCAACAATATTCCTTTGAGGTGCGTTACAAAAAGGGGAGTCTCAACGGTAACGCCGATGGCTTAAGTCGAAGCCCCTAACGTGGGAATCAGCCTCAAAATTGCTTGTTACTGATGTTTTTCTTCCTGAGGCAGGATTTTTAACCTATTGCTTTTGTGTAGTGTTTCAAAGTGATGATGTGCTTTCTAGTGCAATTTTTCGATTTGTGGACGCGTTCTGAGTGCTGCTAAACTACTGTAAGGAACTAGGCAGCAGTAAAAAAGGGGAAAGAGCCTGGCAGGGCTTAGTGAGGGTTGTGCCGTGCTTGCTGACTGAGCGGTTGACTTTTGGCGTGGTTCTAACGCTTGCCGGAAACGAGAACAAAAATGTCAACTCTCCCGAAGTCACTTTGCAGTGTCCTGTGTGCACCTGAACGTGAGAACGAGGCCTTCTCTGTGCGCTGCGCTCAAGAAACGCCCAAGGACGCCCAACTTCGGTTATGAGCATCATCGAGCGACATCCCTCCGGACAGCGGATGCAGTCCCCTGACCTTCGGGATCTCCTTCCCCCGGCGGGGCGGTCTGTTACGTTTCGCCTACAACGCGCGGTAATGCCGGCGCGGATGCAACGGACGCCGGGGCTTTGTTCAAAGCGGCGGACATTTTGGCCAGTTCGACGCCGCCGCAACGCCTACCCGCCAAGCGTATCCAGGCGTGTTTCAGTGCCACGTGTCTTCGTGTGTGCGTGTGTGTGTGTGTGCCCACGCTTGTCAAAGCGCGGCATCAGGGGAGCGGAGCTCCCCAAGTGAAGGTTGGCGATGCGTCACTACACTCGGTTCAGCAGGTCTCTCGGCTCGACAGTTCGCGCCGTCGTGGGGTCATGCTCCGCCGTCCCGTGACCTTCATCCCGTGACCTTCTCTTTTGGACCGCGACGCCGAGGGTATAAGAGCAGCTGCCCCCGGACGCCAGGAGAGAGGCTCCGATTTGTACTGTTGAGTTACGTGCTCTCCCGTCTCTCCACTTCGGTCGACCTGACCGGCCGCTCTTTTGCTATGTTAGAATAAACAAGTTGTTCTGTTACCAGTCTTCTCTTGCTTTGCCGGGACCTTCGGATGCTTCCAGTGCCCCAGGCCGCCAGGCCAACGCTACCCTTGGGGCTTGCGACCCATTGGCAATAACGGGCGTCAGCACCGAGACCCCAACAACTCGTGCCAGCGGTGCGATTACAACAGGCGGCAGTCGTCCATCAAAACACACCCGTTAATGGTCTCACTTTCCGGGCCCCCAATATTACTTACGCGGAGGAGGTGGCCATCGCGCTTGCTGCCGCAGATCCAGCGTCTCGGGTCATCATCACTGATTCGAGGGGTGCTTGCCGCAATATAGAACAAGGCCAAATTCCATATCGTGCCTTCCAAATACTTAAGAAATGTGAGAACCAGGGATTCCAACCCCGGCACTCCATTATTTGGGCCCCAGCTCATCAGGGAATAGAGGGGAACGAAGTAGCCGACGCTACAGCCCGCGCGCTTCATTTCCGGGCGTCGCCTCTATCACCCGTCGACGAGGTCCCTGAATTCAAACCGGCAATCACCTTTAAAGAAATCATACAGCTGTATCAGCTTAATCACGGCCGATACTTCCCCCCTTGCAAAGGCCTCAATAAGACGGAGGAGCGCTGGCTTCTCCGTCTCTACACAAATACAGTACTGTGCCCGGCGGTGCTGAAACACTTCAACCCGGCATTTTCGGGCGAGTGCCCGCACTGTGGGGAGGTGTTTGCGGACACATACCACATGGTGTGGGCATGCCCCTCCAACCCTGCTTTCCCCCCAAACCCCCACCCTACCCGAGAGGACTGGGAGGCCACCCTGCTCGGCTGCTCAACCCTCCAGGAACAACGTGCCCTGGTGGCCCGAGCCAAAGCCGCTGCAGAAGCCACGGGGGTCCCGGACTAGGGACCGCCCCCTAGACTTTGTAAGGGCTGGGCCCTTAGGGCTCAGCTCACAGCTCTCTTGTAAATAGTAGAAATAAAGTTTGTAACCAACCAACCAACGACAATCACAACAATCTGCCCTGCACGTGCCAGGATGCCCTCGGTAGTGCGGTGGCGCGCGCTTATAGCTACTCGCGCGTATGCACATATGCATATATACGTAAGGCCAAGCCGAGGACCCGACTTTCATCGAGAATCGTTAGGCTACTTGCTGAACTTCTCTCTTTAACTATTGGCGCTGAATAATTCCGTCGCCTCGGTGCAGCATATACAAATAATGTAGCCGCAGTCTCGTTCTTCAAGTTGTATGTCAAGCACCTATAAATTGAGTATATAGCCACAGCCGGCTGATTAAAAACTGGTAATGAAGTGACCTACCCTCTTATTCTGATGAGCAAAAGGTGTTGCGCTTACCGCTGCTTTGTTCTCCTTAGAATTTAGCAACGCCACCGCATTTTTCAAACGATGCTTTCTTAGCGTACTCTTCCGGGCTTTGTTGACCAAGGCCTCTGATGTTACTGCTGGTGCCTTGCTCAACAGCTCACACACGGGGCAGCACTCTTATAACGAATCGGCTTCTATGCAGTCCCATCTGTACAAATACCTATAGAGATGTGACGGTGACCGGCTCTATTCTCTATATGAATTTCAGTGCGAAACAACAAACGATGCCTAAATATCCTCAGTGCAAAGAATGTACGCCTTCAAGTGCACAATCCTTTTACTGAAGCGAAGCTTCCTGTGCCTTCGTTGCTGGGTTTGGCGCCTCTGCTCGCTAGGTTTCTCGCCAAATAATAAGGGTCCGTCCTGAAGATAGAAAACAATAAAGTGGCCCGGTCCTGGAGACAATGATAAAGTTGGCGGATCCTGGAGACATCGTATCTCTTGATTTGTCGCCTCGAAATGCCCAGGACTGCCCGACACGTTGCGTACGCAATGCGCATTGGCTGAAAGCCAGGCATCGGGCAATCATGGGCAGTCAGGGACGATAAGCGGAGGTTTTAACTTGCAGTTGCGTTTTCGCAGCGTCCGCTTAATCAACCGCTTCACGAACGCTTTGCTTTGCATAGATTCAAGTATGTGCGCTGCATCTGAGGGCAAAGGCCTCAGGTCGTATTTACAGCCCCTAGGAAGCTCGGAGGCCTTTGCTGTCCGACAGGAAAATGAAAGGAAAAAGAAAGGAAAAAGAAAAAAGAAAGAGGCTGCGGAACCAAGGATGGGTGGTGACAGCTCATGAAATGGGACGTAGGTGTAGTCGATGCAATTGCCCTGTCCTGCGCTTGTTCCTATATAGGACAAACTGGGTGCTGTGTAAATGAGCGAATCGGGGAATATGAACGAAACGCTGAGCAAAATAAGGAGGGCCCTAATATACCTAATCATATTAGAAACTGCCCCTCGCGCTCTTGTGTGGCATACTTTTCTGACGTGCGGACTTCGTCCAGAAGTAAAGATATGAAAGCTGGAGAAATTATGTAAGTGTTTTATGTAAGCAAGAAAGGTAGCTTGTGTGTTAGTGAAACGTCCATATCGTTGCATAAGTCAGAGAAAAAGTTAGTTGAAAGTTCCTGATCTTACCGCCCTTGATGCTTGAATGTGCTTGTTGCGCAGGCGCTGACTGAAGGTATTGGCGGCGAGGAGTTACGGAGTCGCCATCTATCGGAAGCGCCTCGCTGGCGTACTATGAGGGATCACGTGGCGTGCCCTTCATAGGTTTTGCTGTCAGCGCTCACTGAAAACACCACGCGCGAGCTCTCCCGGACATTTCTGTAAGTACTTTCGAAACGAGAGAAGTTTTTTACTGTCTAAATAATAATCTTGGGCAAACTGAAAGCACACAATCGTTTACAGACGCTATCTCTTTACCGAATGCGTACAGTGAACGCCACTGCGCGCGGTCGCCGTGATGGAGTCTCCCGAACCGGCTTCTTGCGTGGAAGGTAGGTAAACGCTGAGAGCAAACTATGTGAAATATGTTCTTATAATGTTTGTATAACTAAATGGAGCGTAACAGAACGAAGCCTCAATGCAGCGATCGCGCAGATTCGCAGCAACCGACTGCGCGTCTGCATGCTTGTCCGCGCACTGTTTCGCTTTCTCCGCGCGCGCGTTTTCGCACCGCGCCATGAGCTTTAGGCTGCAGAATATGAGCATTTGACAGTATAAAAGCAACCATTGTTGCGTGGGCGCCATCAGAGCTGTTCAAAAATAATTTCATTGTAGAGACTTCGACCCCTACGGGGACTGTGATGTGCCGTCGCGACGATTCAATCTTTTTTTTCTTCTAAATTCTGTGACCTTTCAATATTATTTCTCTAGTTGCGTCGCAGTGTACGTTTATTAGTGTTCTCAGCGTGCAATTTCCCGCTGCTCCTTTTTTGTAATCCAGTACATTAATTCCTAACACAAACATGACCAAATGCCATGCTTTTTTTAAATGTGCTTCTTACCGCTGCCTTTCCACTCCACTGAACTTGCCAGTATCTATAGCATCGACAAGTTCATAGACAAAACCGTCATGACATTAGTCGTGCAGCGGACTGGGGCGACCGTCTCAGTGCGCGTTTTCAGAACATCGCAGACGGGGCGCCGTAGCAGAAATCTTCCTCGCGTCTGTGCTTGCTGCACACCCGAGTTGTAGCCGATGACTGTTTGCCGGTTTTATGTTTCGCGAGCCGAGCTTCACGCAGCTTCTTGTCCTGCAGCTACGTGTGAATAAGGATGACACCGACCTCCGTTACGTGCGTCCGGCCCTGTGGCACCGAGCAGTAGCCTACCATGTTGCGCGCCTTCAAAGGCAGCCGTTACCTATTGTAGTGCTTTCAAGCGTTGTAAAGGAGACACTCGAAGCGGGATAATTTCGCCACTAAATGAGGATCGCAGCGTACGAGGGAATTAAAACTCGTTTTCAGCTCGCTTCGGCGCTCCCGAAGCAGCCGACGCGGCCGATATGTCCACGTGATCCCTCCTAGCACGTCACGCCGACGGTGGCGCCAGCTTTTCCAGTGGTGGAGCTCGAGGCCAATATACGTATGTACGGGTCTTTTGTAAAAATAAAGCAGTTTTGAATGGCGCTCTGTCCCATTGTCCTCTCTTGCGTGCCGTGCGTTGTTCTTTGGCGCCTCAAAATAGTTCTAATGAATCGACACCTATAAGATTCCTGTATAAATGATTGTACGTGAGGCGTCAATTCCTATTTATTCTAAAACTGACTGTTGTGCATACGAAGGTCTGAAGCAAGAACTGCGATATTATATGCAGAGCAGAGGTAGACGTAAAATGTCACTGTAATGTTGATAAAATAGTAACGAAATCATTGGACCTGTAATTCTGTACGCTTGTTTCTGATCCCAACGATTATTCAACACCCTTAAACTTTCACATCCAGGAAGCGGGGAAAGAGTTGAGTTTCTCGCACGATGTCAGGAATAGCTGCGTTGCTGTCTGCCCTCATGTGTGCGCTCTATAAGTATACCCACATCGCAGGTCTCGATTTCACGCTCGCACGTAAGCAACGCGAAAACAGCCTTGATTTTTCGTGCTTGTTGAATACGCGTGCGTGCTTAGAACAAATAAATAATTATTTAGAGACCCTCGATGTATGCAAGCAATTTATGCGATCACATAAGGTAGCTATACTTCGTCCCACCAACTAGGCGCAACACGCCAGAGAAAGCTAGGGCTTATACCAGCCGATCAGGAACGTACGAGAGCCTACTGCGTGTTACAGAGAACGGCTCGCCCATTGTGCACGACTCATTCTTCCGCGAAGCTTGCTCTGGCGTTGTTGCCGGTTCGGCATGTACGGGCGCAGCAAGGAGGAGTGGCCAGACGAGGCACGTAGATGGGCGGAAATGAGATCCCCTTTTATTTCGCTGAAAGCACTGACATAACATAGAGCAGCAGTCATATGATTCGCGGTGACAACGGACAGCGCGCTGTAGCCACACTTTCATTCAGTCCGCGTTCGCACGGAGAACGATCTGAGGCGAACAGTGGAGGAGCCCTACTTCTGGTTCTAATTTTTCTGGTTCAGGCGACCGGTAGGTTTCGCTGCACTGCATGAAGTTGCTGAGGTGGAGCACAGTTTTGTACCATGGCTTGGTGACACGGTGAGATCTGAAAGAACCCGTAGGAACTACCAACGTAAAAGAAAAAAAAAATGAAGAGAAGTCACAGAGGAGTCTCTCAAACTTAATTTGTCACTCTTTCTGACAGCATGTGTCCGGACAATAAGAACAGCCAAGATCTTCCCCGCGCCTCTGCCAACGGGGGAATGCGTCCAGAACGTCCGCAGACAGCGTGTGTTGCCCAATTCGGCGAAATGTGCACAGCGGCGGCCTCGAGTTTCTAAAAATGACGCCGCTGTTCATAAACTCGTGAAGGTCGTACCTCATGAGTCTGGTGGTTTGAATGTTCGCGAAAGCGCGTACCGTGGCTATAACCAGAAACATAATGGAACGTTGTTTATCGGGGCGTGACTCGCAAACTTATGAAAGTCAGTCGTCGCACAGGGCTCCAGCGCAACCTATATCTGCGTTGTAGATGCTTCTTTCTGAACCTCAGGACGGTCTATCTTCATACAAAGGTTACTACAAAGGTTGTTCTTGGAGAAAACCTTTATTGTCGCTAGACCAGTTATTCCGGCCTTTTCTTTTAAGTGTTGCTAATGGAAGAATTTGCGTATATTTCTTTAATTTATTATATTGACTACCAACCAAGAAAAAGAAAGTAGCTGTCGGCA
This sequence comes from Dermacentor andersoni, assembly GCF_023375885.2. Taxonomy (NCBI): domain Eukaryota; kingdom Metazoa; phylum Arthropoda; class Arachnida; order Ixodida; family Ixodidae; genus Dermacentor; species Dermacentor andersoni. The sequence continues at coordinate 189,683,568 of NC_092818.1, read as the reverse complement.
GCAAACGGGGACAACAACCCTTTATTTTGCACTCAAATATAAAAAAATATATAAGGTTAGTAAAATGGGTCTTTACTGATGTAATGATTTTTAGTGTGTTTTTAAACTTAGCCATTTCCTTTCCGCACTTGTCGAAGCTTATAATTTTGCTGTTTCTTATATCCGCATGGCATTTTTCCTTCACAGAAGTTAAATTGAGAAACGGTCAAATTTATTTTGTAACTCTTAGTGTGTCCTTTTCTTATATAAGACACCTACTATAAAATGATAGGTACCTTTGTCGACTCCTTTTCTCTGACATGTTGGAGAAATAAATGCACAAGAACGCTGTAAACATCAAAAGCAATAAAGACAAAGAATAAATAAATAAAATGAACCAGCTTGGATCATTCTCAAAGTCGACAAGTGTTCACTGATTCAAAATGAACGAAGTTTCTCTAAAGAATACCCAACTAAAAAGCAAAAGTGACTCGCGTCCACGGAAACGACTCACACACTATATCGTCTCTTCTGACAGGTCTGTATTAAGAGGCTACTGCAAACACTTCGTAAAAAATAAACCATTGAAGATATGACATTGAGAATGTGTCCCTGTAGCCTGCACAGAGTGCGCGACTCTTCGAAGATTTTATATATATATATATATATATATATATATATATATATATATATATATATATATATATATATAGCTTGCGTAGACATATAGTATATCTATGGAAACTGTCATTTCGGAAGTAGAAGTCCCACCAAGCGGCCGCTGCTTCTTCGGTGAGATATTATTTTCTGTTTTCTTCGAAGAATGAGTGTTGTTAAGACTTTGTGTTGTTGTCCGGAGTGAACAGACATCCCTGTGGGATACCTATGTGCTAAAGATCACGCATAATATCGCGTGGTTTTGCAGCGCTCTGCAGCGCATCTACGCCTACCACGGCAGTAGGCAGCAAAGAACACCGACACGAGCCATATGTCCGACAGCACGCTCCGAGGCGCATGAGTGCCGCAGGATGGGCGCCGCATTCGGCACAACACGCGCCTAATGTCATCAAGCCGGCAACGCTAGTTTTCAACGCTGCATTACCTCCCAGCGTACCTTCAGTGAATATGGCTGAAACATGCGAAAGTGAAGGCAAGAAACCACAGGTTGACCAAGACAGGGCATCCACCTATGAGCTAGGCGAAGATGAAGACAGACTGTGATGATGCGCCGTCCTCCTTGGTAATGTATAAAAAGAAGTGACCTGAGGGGAATTCCAGTTGTTTTTCGACCCTCACAGGAAGGCCGCAACTTCTGGCAAGTGAATCCAAACTGTGCTGCGTCAGAAATTGTTTCCGCGGTAAAGGAAAAGGTGCAGTCATTCCGCGTGAATAGAGTGAGTGGAGTGAGTGAGTGAGTGAGTGAGTGAGTGAGTGAGTGAGTGAGTGAGTGAGTGAGTGAGTGAGTGAGTGAGTGAGTGAGTGAGTGAGTGAGTGAGTGAGTAAACTTTATTGTAGGTCCGGCGAGGACGCGAACTCGTCGCGCACCCGGCTAGTCCCACGTCGGGACCGGCAGGTCTAGCCCACCGGCCCGGTCGCGGGCACGCCGGACGGCCAGGATTTGCTTTTCTAGAGCGGGGCTACGCAGAAGCGAGTCCCACTCCTCCTTGATGAACTTGGGGTATGTCGACCCGCACTCCCAGAGCATGTGAGGTAGAGTGGAGGTCTGGCCGCAGGACGGGCAGGCGTCGTCGCGATACACGTCGGAGTAAGCCTCGTGGAGAGCGGACAGACACGGATATGTGCTGGTTTGTAGGAGCCTAAGCGAAACGGCTTGCGCCCTATTCAACTTGGGGTGAGGGGGTGGAAAGACCCTTCTGGACATGTAGAAATATTTAATAATCTCGTTGTGAGTAGCGGGAGCGTCCCTGTGACCGTAGAGAGGAGGGGAGTCAGTGCTCTTTATAGAGGAAGCGCGATCGGTGAGGTCACGCGCAGCCTCGTGGGCAGCCTCATTGAGGTTCGGGGGAGCACCCTCGATCGATCCTACGTGAGCGGGAAACCAGTGAATTGAATGGTTTGTGAGAGCATGTGGACTCGAGCCGCTAAGACGACGAACAGCTTCCTTGGCGATGCAACCCTTCTGAATAGAGATGGAAGTTTCTCTGTCAACGTTACTTCAGTCTCAGCTGCAAGGCATCTGCTCTCGATGTGAAGTGGCTGGTTTGGGAGTCAAGCCATTTATTCCGGCCTCTTATACCAAAAATGTTGGCTAGATACGCCATGTCCCAGTTGAATATGCCTTTTGGACATTTAGTGAATAACTGCCGCAGTCCACGTCGCTGCAAGATATTGCCACCTGGTATGTTGAGCCAGCCAATGGTCAGCATTGCGTGCCCAGGAGAAACCAGGAAGACGACGACGAAGTCAAAAAAAGGATCGCGCGCCACACGGAGAACAGTCCCTTCGTGACAGTGAGAAGAACTTTATTAGATTGTCCTGAGGAACATGATTGGGGGGAACCGAAGGCTCCGCAATCAAGTTGGTGGCTCTGCCCACGACGGGACATGGAGGTGGTGACTGTCCGCGACGTCGCGGGCCCTCTGGACGGCCTGTAGTTGGTTTGTGGCATTTTTCGTGTCTGGTTGCTGGTACTGTTGTTTACTCTTGCCTTAGCGCTTGACAAACTAGCGGAGGTGCTGGGTAATCAAATCTATGCACCAAACCCCTCCGAGCAGCAGGAGCTCCAGCCCCGTACCGGTAGTTACGCCTCTACAACGCGCCAGCAGAAGGATTCGTGGACAAGCCCCTGAGTTTGGACTCCTCCCAGAAAAAGTGGCAGCTCCGACCACCCCAAACGGTATGGAAGGCACAACGCCGATTCAGTGCACGCTACTCAATCCGCGAACGCTGAATCCCTTCCACGGCGCCATACATGAGGATGTTGAAGATTGGCTGGTGCACTATGAACGTGTTGCCGCGTTCAACAAGTGGGATGACGCAGACAAACTGAAAAACGTATATTTCAGAATTAACGATGGCGCACCTGTTTGGTATGAGAACCATGCAGATGCCCTAACTTCATGGGTAGAATTCAAACGCCACTTCTTGAGACGTATGCGAGCCCTGATCGCCGAGAGCGAGTTGAGCGTGATCTCCAATCCCGTATACAAATGCCGAATGAAGGTGTCACAACGTATGTCGAGGACATGACGCGTCTCATTCCACGAGCCGACCCCAGCATGTGGGAAGAAAAGACGGTGCTATACCTGATGCACGGAGTGAAAGAGCAGCTGTTCGGCGGTCTCGTGTGCAGTACTCCCAAGACTGTGTCGGATTTCCGAGGCCGTCACCATGGAACAGACTCTTCGGCAGCGGGTACCATCATACCATAACCATCGCCAAGTGAACGCTGCCTCACCTACGGACTTCTTCGGAGCTCTCGGGGGCCACGTCGATTTCCTTCGAGAGCTCATTCGTTCTGTAATCCGCGAAGAACTCCAGAAACTGTCGGAACCCTCAAAGCCGACGCTCAGCTCTTTGTCCAGCGTTCTCCATGACGAAGTCCAGCATGCGCTAAGAGAACCACCTTTCAACACAGAAGCTCGACCGCTAAGAACTGACAGCCCACGTATGTCATATTCGTAAGCTTTGAGGCAACCTGCCCCAACTTCCTCCCCGCTTCGCACCACGTGCCCGGGCATGCTACAGCCAGTCCAAGCAGCCTCGTATTATCAGGACCACCGATAGACCCCAAGGAAATCAGACGTGTGGCGGGCACCTGATCGCCGTCCCCTTTGCTTTCACTGTGGCGAAGCTGGGCATGTCTACCGTGAGTGCTCCTATCGAGAGCTCAGACTACGCGGATTCTCAGCAAACTCGCCGTGACCTAGGTTCGGCCAGCGTCCTTCTGAAATTAAAGAATACGTTGCCCAGTAGCGCGGATCCCCATCAGCTTGACACCAGTCACGCTCCCCTTCGCCACGGCGGTTTTCTCCGACTCGCCGTACGTATTCGAGCGTGGTGCAGGGTCGGTCGCCCAGCCCACGCCGGGAAAACTAACCACAGCGGCCTTCGGGGGCGAGGCCGCTCAGTCTGGACGTGCTCAAGGACCCCTACTGACGCGTACGCCGACCGACGATACATCGACGCCGACAGTACCTGCTGATTACGGAAGAAGAATTTCCTCGGACATTCCTGTACTGCTCGACGGTCGCTTTAGTGGACACTAGAGCGGATTATTCTATATTCAGCGAAAAACTGGCCACCCTTCTGAAGAAAGTGACGACGCCTTGAAATCAAACGCCAATTCGTACAGCTGGCAGGTACATCGTCACACCACTCGGCATGTGCACGGCACGAATACAGATTTGCGGCTCTACGTTTGTTGCCAGCTTGAGCACTCTCCCTCAGTGTTCTCGAGACCTAATCATCGGCATGGACTTTCTCAGGGAGCAAGGAGCTATCATCGACATTCGACAACGCCTCGTCACTTTCTCGACAAAGAGCGCCGCAGCGGCGACCAACATCATCCACCCTCGTGCATCTCTTCGTGTCATCGACGACGCTGTCACGTTACCACCGCGTGCAAGGGCCGTGGTTCAAGTGGCATGTGACAGACTCTTACACGGTGAAGCGGTCGCAGAAAGCAATCGCTCTTTCCTCCTTTCTCAAGGTGTTTGCGTAGCAAGAAGGCTTATTGATCTCCATGATGGTCACTGTGAGGTTCTTGTCACGAACTTCAGCTACGAACACCGGCACATTTTCCCCGGTACTGTCATCGCCACGCCGACCCGATCGCCGATGTCACTGAGTGTTTTGTTTCCGAGGCAATCGGCACTGCTGAAGCACCTCTACGCAACGTCGACATTAGTCCAACGCTTCCTGAAGAGAACAAACAACACCTGCGCGAGCTGTTGCTCGAGTTCCACTCTTGCTTTGCACGGTCGTCGAAGATACGTCAAACATCGATTACGGAACACCGTATCATCACCTATGACGACGCCATCCCCCCCCCCCCCCCCCTTACAGCAACAGCCTTATCGTGTTTCCTCGACCGAACGACATGCGATTCAAACGCAGGTGAAGGAAATTCTTCAAGACGGCGTAATACAGCCTTCATGCAGTCCCTGGTCATCACCAGTCGTTCTTGTTAAAAAGAAAGATGGCACGCTTCGGTTTTGTGATGACTACCGGAAGCTAAACAACGTAACAAAGAAAGACATGCACGCGTTGCCTCGTGTCGACGATTCTCTGGACAGGCTGAGGCGCGCGAGTTATTTCTCCTCTATCGATCTGAAAAGTGGCTACTGGCAAATTGAAGTAGATGAGCGGGACCGCAAGAAAACTGCTTTTGTGACTCCGGACGGCCTTTACGAATTTAGAGTACTAACTTTCGGCCTCTGTTCCGCTCCAGCCACATTCCAGTGAATGATGGCTACCGTTCTCGCTGACCTCAAATGGAAAAGCTGCCTCGTCTATCTCGATGATGTCGTCGTCCTTTCGGAAACTTTTGACGAACACCTTCGACGCCTTCGGAATGTACTCGAAGCCATTCGATCGGCTGACCTTACACTCAAGCCAGAGAAATGTCATTTCGATTACGAGGAACTAAAGTTCCTTGGTCACGTCGTGAGCGCGGCAGGTGTTCGGCCTGATCCCGAGAAGACTGTTGCCGTAGCTGCTTTTCCAGCTCCAACCTCCAAGAAAAGTGTCCGACAATTTTTGGGCTTGTGTGCATATTATCGACGCTTCATTGAAAATTTTTCGAAGATTGCAGAGCCACTATTTCACCTTATGCGTGACGACGCCCCATTCCTCTGGACTGATGAAGAACAGACCGCCTTTGTGGAGTTACAACGTCGATTGTCTTCTCCTCCCGTGCTCGGTCATTTTGATGAGGATGCTGACACAGAAGTGCGCACTGACGCCAGCAATATTGGTCTCGGAGCTATCCTGGTGCAACGGCAAGACGGGACTGAACGAGTTATCGCCTACGCGAGTGGCACTCTGTCACGCACCGAGTCCTATTATTCCACCACAGAGAAAGAGTGCCTCGCGGCTACTACAAAGTTTAGGCCGTATCTCTACGGGCGGCTATTTAAATTTGGGACCTATCATCACGCTTTGTGCTGGTTGACCAACCTCCGAGACCCTTCTGGACAATTGGCACGTTGGAGTCGGCGACTCCAGGAATTTAACATCACCATGGTATACAAGTCAGGCAGAAAACATGAAGATGCTGACACGCTATCAAGAACACCTGTTGCATCTCAGAATCCTGACGAGGACGACGACAGCGCCTCCCTGGGAGCCCTCAGTGGGCCGGATCTGCTCGCTAAACAGCGATCAGACGCTGAGTTAAGGTCCATCATCGATCACTTAGAAGGTGGCATCACGTCCATTGCTCGCCCTACTTCGCGACGGTTGTCGTCATTTTGCCTACGAGAGGGCATGTTATACAAAAGAAACACAGGTGCCGGCGACAAACCACGTCTTCTAGTAGTGCATCAAGCCCTCCGCGACGACATCCTATTAGCCTGCCACGACGAGCCGACATCTGGTCACTTGGGCTACTCAAGGACTCTGGACAGGGTACGACAACTGTATTACTGGTCTAGACTGACTGATTGCATTAAACGCTACGTGAAAGGATGCCGTGAATGCCAGCGCCGCAAGTCGCGACCCTTCAAGCCTGCAGGCCTTCTACGACCCATCGACCCTCCGCGTACCCATTTGATCAAGTTGGAATGGACCTTCTTGGACCATTTCCCTTGTCTTCCTCCGGCAATAAGTTGATCATTGTCGCAACTGATTACTTGAGGCGTTACGCTGAGACGAAGGCACGACCACGCGAGACAGCATCTGAAGTTGCCCAGTTCTTTATGCACCACATTGTGCTTTGGCATGGCGCACCGTCGTTCATCATCACTGACCGAGGGACGGCATTTACGGTGAAGCTTCTGGACGACATCAAGTTGAGTTACACGAGTCATCAAAAGGCCACTGCATACCACCCACAGACTAACGGCTTGACAGAAAGACTAAAAATACACTGGTAGACATGATCTCTATGTACGTGGATGTGCAGCACAAAACGTGGGACGAAATCCTGCCTTACGTAACGTTTGTGTACAACACTGCAGCGCAGGAAACTACACGATTCACGCCGTTTCGCCTCGTTTATGGTCGAGATGTTCAAACTATGCTAGACGCCATGATTCCGTATGAAGACATCGATCAGCTCGACCAGTTAGCCCCTGACATCGAGGAGTACATTCAGCGCGCCGAGGAAGCACGTCAACTGGCCCGTGTGTACATAAGACAGTAGCACTGTACAGATGCACTAAGGTACAATCTTTACCATCGACAAGTTACCTACGAGCCTGGTGACCAAGTTTGGGTTTGGACTCCCATTAGACGGCGAGGCCTCAGCGAGAAACTCCTGAGCAAGTACTTCGGACGATACACAGTACTAAAGCGCGTAAGCGACGTGAACTATGAAGTGATGCCAGACGGAGACCTGCCATCGCCCAAGCGCCGATTACAACGCGCAGAGATTCTACATGTCGTCCGCGTCGAGCCGTTTTTTACACGGTGATGTTAATATAGTGTACTCGTGAAACAAACTTTTTTTGTTATGGTCACGTCGTCCTTCAAAGAACTGCGAAGCGTTATTTTTTTTTCGCCGACCACAGAATTGATTGATTGATTGAAAACTTTATTGTTCCACCGAGCTGGGGTGCCCGCCTCTTAACCTACACGTAGGTAGGGGGGGAGGACGAAGCAGTCCCCGCGCGTTGAGGACGGTGAGTCTTCACGGCCTCAACGGCTAGGCGGATTGCTCGACGCTGGTCGTCTTCAGCCTCGCTCTGGAGCAAGGCCTCCCAGGCTTCTCTACTGTCAATGTTTTCCTTGGCCCCTGGGGAGCCAGCACACTCCCATATTATATGGTCTAGTGTACCTTTTTGCTTACAAATTTTGCAGAGGGCGTCGTTATAGTCCCTCGTCTGTGTTAAGTAGATCCAATGTGGTGATGTATAATTGTTTCCCTGGAGGCGTCGCCAAATGCGAGCGTCCTCCAGAGAGAGAGACCGATGCGGAGGCGGAAAGATTCTTCTTTCGGCTTTGTAGTGATCGACAATTTCCCTGTACGTAATCATGCTATCTTTTATCCCTGGAACTGGCTGCTCTAGAGTTGCCCGGTGGTAGAGTGCTCGGGCGAGCTCGTGAGCGGCTTCGTTGCCTGGGACTTCTTCATCTGCCGGTACCCAAATAAAAGTTGTGTCCCTCCTGGGAGGGTTTTTGAGTAGAATGTGGAGGGCTTCTTCCGAGATTCTCCCTTTGTTAAAATTTCGGATAGCTAATTTGTTATCGCATAATATTACTCCCGCTTTTGTACCCACACAAGCGAGCGCTACTGTAACCTCCTCGGCTGTACAGGCGTCCCTCGTGCACGTGGAGCACGCTATCTTAACGCACCCGTCGCCATCAACCACCGTCGATACCGCAGCCCCGTCTCTGCCGCAAGCGGCGTCCACGTACGCTACGTTATGCGCCGGTGTGTCTTTAAGTTTATTCACTAGAGCCTTAGCCCTGTGAGCTCTCCTCTCTTTGTTGTAGATAGGATGCGTATTGTTAGGTAGGGGGGCGATTCGGAAGCGCTTACGCACGTCCAACGGAATGTCTTTCTTGTCAGTCGGGGCACCCCTGTCACATTGAATTCCTACCCATTCCATGATTTTTCTCCCTGTTTTAGACTGGCCTAATCTTTCCAACTGAGACACTAGTACTGCCTCAGTGAGTTCAACTAGCGTGTTGTGAACCCCCATTTTGAGGAGGAGGTCTGTCGAGGTCGAGTCTGGGAGCCCTAGGGCCCTCCTAACGCTCTTCCTAATGATCGCATCTATTTTATCCTTTTCTTCTCGTCTAAACACAAGATACGGTGTGGCATACGCTATACGGCTGGTAATGAAGGCTTGCACGAGTCTGAGGAGGCTGTTCTCTCTGAGGCCCCTGCCTTTGAGTGAAATTCTCCTTAAAATCCCCGTGACCTGCGCCGCGTATCCTTCTAGCTTTTTGATTGTCGTGAGGTTGCATCCATTTCTCTGGATATACATGCCCAGAATTCTTATTTCCTCCACCTTGGGAACCTCATTTCCGTTTACGAAAACAGTGATGGGTCTGCTGCTTCCAGCGTGTCTCCTTTGATGTTCTGGCTCAATGATTAACAGCTCCGATTTCTGTGGCGAGCACGCCAAGCCTCTGCTGGCCGCATACTCTTCCACCATGTTCGCCGCTATCTGTAGTTTAAGTTCGATGGCTGCGTCACTCCCACTGTTAACCCAGATGTTGGTATCATCCGCGTACATGCTAAATTTAATCGATTTCATCTTATTGAGTTCCGCCGGGAGACCCCTCATCGCTATGTTGAATAGGAAGGGTGAGATCACTGACCCTTGCGGGGTTCCCTTGGTCCCAAGTGTGATGGGAGGGGATTTTACATCCAGAAATTTTCTTTCGCCTCCCTCTGTGACAGAAAATCTTTGACGTATGCATATACCCTGTGTCCCACACCTACCTCTTCGAGGCCTACCAAGATAGCCTTATGGCTAACGTTGTCAAATGCCTTGGTGAGGTCGAGACCTAGGATCGCCCTGGTGTCAGTTGAGTCGTATCGGTCTAGGATATCCTGCTTAAGTCTGAGCATGACATCTTGTGTACTGAGCCCTGGCCTGAATCCAACCATTTCATGCGGCCAGAGATCATTCTCCTCCATGTACCTGGTCAGTCTCGTTTGAACAACATGCTCCATCAATTTCCCTACACATGAGGTGAGGGAGATTGGTCGCATGTTGTTCAAGCCAGGTACTTTGCCTGGCTTGGGAATAAAGACTACGTCCGCCTGTTTCCATGTTTTTGGGAGTTCTCCTTTCTCCCACACCTGGTTCATGAATTTGGTTAATGCAATGATGGACTCATCGTCTAGATTCCTAAGAGCTGTGTTTGTTATCCCGTCCGGGCCGGGGGCCTATCTCTTTCTGAGGTTATTAATCTCTGCTCTAACCTCTGTCGTGGTGATGGGAGCATCGAGATCTGGATTGGGAGGTTCCTCGTAGTCCCTAAACACCTCGCTCTCTGCTTTTCCAAGATATGTCTCTTGGAGCTCGCTAATGAGCTCGTCATCTGTGCTAACAAAGCCATGCCTCGCTCTCATCTGGTTTGTACTAGCTTGCATTTTTGATTTACTAGGGTCGATTAGATGTCTGAGAAGGCTCCATGTTTTGGAGAGACTCATATTGGCTTCCATCTCATCGCACTTGCTGTACCAATTTTGCTCGTTGAGCTTAATCGCATATGTTTCTATTTCTTTGTTGAGTCTGGCTAGTTCGCGCCGGATATTCCTGTTCCATCTTTGTGCCTTGAGTCTTTTCTCCAGATTACTCTTTCTGCTCCACATGTTCAGCAGTTTGCTGTCTAGTGCTGGGGGTGCGTCCTCATCCTCTATAGTTGTAGTCGCTTCCCCTATATGCGTTTTAAAGAGGTGTGTCCACTCGTCGATATTGTAGATATCGTCCGGCAGTGAGGCCTCCTTTCTTATCTCTCTGAATTCATCCCACTCCGTTAATTTAGGTTGTTTGATGAGGCGTGTTTTGACGCCTTTTCCTAGCGTGAGCGAAATAATAAAGTGGTCGCAGCCTAGATTTTGTCCTGTGCTTTTCCATGTTACTGTTCCCGCCATATGGCTTATCGTGAGGTCGGGTGCTGTGTCCCTGGTTATACTGTTGCCTGTGCGCGTAGGGACGCATGGGTCAGTATGAAGAGTAAGCCCTAGCGTTTGTATATCTTCCCATATTCGTCTACCTTTGGGGTTCCTGTATGTATATCCCCATTCCTCGTGAGCCGCGTTGAAGTCTCCCATAATGATGAGAGGTCTCCCATCTGCGGCTCTGAGTGCTTTGCGGAATAAAGTAATGAATCTAATTTTTTTTTGCTTGGGTGTGCTGTACACATTCAGCAGGAATATGCTATCTCTATTTTTCTTCCCTGTGATAATCTCAACGAGAACAGCCTCTGCCTCGCTGGGGGAGACATCATGGACAATGGTTGCAATGTTTCGCTTTACGAAGGTGGCGACTCGGCATTTATCCCCCTTGCCACTGTCAAAGCTTTGGTAACCCGATAATCTAACAGGGGCCTTTCCCGTTTCCTGCACGACTATGGCTACGGGTGCTTCCTGTTGCAGCTCGAGGTATTGTTGCAGCAACGCTCTTTTCCTTTGGTACCCCCTACAATTCCACTGCCAGAATGTGGAGGCATTTTTCTTAACCGAATTTTTATCCATTTCTATTAAGAATCGCTTCTATGGCGCCGATTTTCTCGCACAGCCTAGCTATTGCCGGGCCTAAGGTATCCATCGACGTGCTTAGGGCGTCTATTTTGCAAGATTGTTGGTTCACTTGCACCTGTAATAGCGCAATTGCTCCTCCATTCTGTAGCTGTCCTGCTTTCATGGTTTCGTTCTCCTTGTCCATTTTCATCAGCCACGTTTCAATTTTCTTTTGCCAGCTCGCCAGCGGGTCGGTCTCCCCCGCCTTACGTTTGGAAGGGGGTTGTCTCGTAGGATCCACATTCATATCCTCTTCCTCCTGACCATGATGCAGCAGGCACAGGAGCAGGAGGAGGGATGTGGGTGTTGCATGTTTTGGGAGCCTCTGCAGGTACCCTCTCTGTTTTTAGCGTGCTCAGCTGATTTTGGGTTTCCCTCAGCAATCGTTCTAACCTCATGTTTGCTTTCTTCTGCTCCTCTATTTCTTTCTTAAGTAAGCTAATCATCTTTTTCAGCCTGGGAGCCTTTGCTACCAAAGCTTACCAAGTGGGTATTTTCTTCTTTCTTCTTTTTTCCCCACGGGTCCTTGGGGTCCCTGGGCGGCAAGTCGGGTCCCCGGCCCTAGTTAGCAGGTCCCCGGCCCTGGTCAGCAGGCCACTTGGCTGAAGTCTGCTGGCGGCCTCCTCCGGACCACGAATTGGACCTCCTTCCGGGTCTCGAGCTAGATCTCGCTCTCGACTGCTGCCCCGCCTGGTCTCTGGTAGCAACCCTTGCTCTGCCTCGGTGCTCCTCTCTAGGTGCCGAGGTGGTGGCCTGGGGCTTGCCTTGAGTTGGGGCTTGCACCTGGAGCTTCTCTTGTTCTATCTTCTTCTCCCATAATTTTTTCTTGATGATGTACGGCATGCGATATATCTCCCGGCACTTGTTGTCGCCTAGGAGGTGGGCTTTCTTGCATAGCAGGCATCGAGGCTCGCAGCTGTGACCTGGTTCGGGGTTTTCGGCTCCGCACCCCCGACATCTGACGTCGTTCGGGTTCGGGCAAACATCCCCCGATGTCCAAGTTTTCCGCAGGTGACGCATACTTCATATTTTTTCTTGTATAGGTTGCAGCGTGTGGGGAAGCATCGGAGGTAAACTTGCATCGGCACTTTCCAGTCTTCAAACAGGATCAATACAGATTTGGATTTCGCCCCAAGTCTTCTGACTCCAATGATCGATGGGTTTTTCTTATTTCTTCTAAGTGCATCGAGGATTTCCTCGTGAGTTGCATCCAGCGGGACGTCGTGGATCACTCCTTTCCTTCCGCTTTCCGGCATGGCAATATACGCCTTCGTCTCGACCATCGATCCACCGATGCGAAGGGCCGTGATCGCAGCGTACTTGCTTGCCCGTGCCGCATCTAGCGTAGCTATCATGATCGACTGCTGCGTCAGGTTTGGTGATGCTACGTCTTCGTCCGCAGCCTCCGGGTCGACCCCGGCTGCCTGGGCCAGGTAGACGTACATGCGCAATCTTCCAACTTCCTCCATGATTTTCCTGTGCTTTGGCGGACTATCGAACTTTGCCGACCACAGAACACATTTTTCTTTTTGCCTCGTGTGCATATCCGTATGTGTGCTAGCGTGTTTCCTGTTTCTTCTTTCTTTTTTTTACCTCATTTTTGTAATTTCCGTGTACGTATTGTGTTTGAGCATCGAGTCGATGCTTCATTGAGAGTGGGAATAATGGCACCTGTTGTTTTGAGCCAGCCAACGGTCAGCATTGTGTGCCCAGCAAAAACGGCGAAGAAGACGACGAAGTCAAAAAAAGGATCCCGCGCCAGCCGGAGAACCGTCCCTACGTCTCTGGCATTTTTCGTGTCTGGCTGCTGGTACTGTTGTTTGCTCTTGCCTTAGCGCGTTACAATATGCTCAGAAGACCACAACCATTCAGAGTGCAAGTCTGTGTGTCAGCCAAATTGTGCTTTCTGTGGCGGAAACCACACAGCTTCCTACTCCGGGTGCCCTCGGAGCAGAGCTGCCTCAAAGTTACACAGACATGTGTTGAAATACGGAAGGCTGCCTCCTCGTAATGCGCCACCCACCCAACCTTGATATTGTAAGGTATGCGCCTCCAACTCCCGATTAATAAAGAGAGCAAGGGGTCAATTTGAACTACTATGCGGTTCTAAAGCACTCAGGTCGACAACGTTCTGACAGCGAGTGACACGATCCATCTTCAGAGAATGCTACTCATCTTGCCCTGACATCGAGTCAAATCCGCGGACCTTCTCAGCGACGTCCTCTGCCATCGACAGAGCAATCTGGTCTAACATGTGAGCAACTACCTCAGCATTCGCCTTAACCACACCAGTAATCCAAGCGACCATCCCAGTCAGCTCTTCGGTGACCTGCTTCGAGCACACATGGAACTTCAGCGTCGTTTGGTGATTACGTGTCTTTACCCGTGGCACAGATGATCCTGCCCATGCTCTGCGTCCAATTCTCAGTGCCATTCCACACGCAAATAACCTGCCAGAGGTAAAAGCACTGCTTTCTATGGAATCGTTGGTGCTTCCACAACCACCAACAGCTCCACGGCAGGCTTACAATGAATAATCGTTACAACAATGTTTTCATATTTCAGTGGAACGCTAATAGACTTCGGAATAAGTCAGGTGATTTTCGCAAACTACTAGCTCAACATAAATTTCCTGTTTTACGTATACAGGAGGAAGGCATACGAGATGACTTTCGTCTTTCAAACTATGTTATATTTAAACCATCGCGCATATATAGCTGGAGGTAGCAGAGCGATGTTATGCGTGAGAAAAGACCTGCCATCGTATTTAATACAGTCGAGCGATTTAGATATACCGGAGTTCGTAGCATGCAAGATATCTTTTAGAAATACATGTGTCACAGTGATCAGTCTTTATCTACAATGTTCTAGCAATATATCTCTTGACAGCTTGGCGAATGTGTTTAGTATCGCAAACTCACATGAGCTGGTTTGTCGGGACTTCAACGCACATAACGTCATCTGGGGCAGGGAATATAATGATTCCCGTGGAAGCATTATAGAGTGCGCCGCAGAAAAAAGTAATCTGATTGTGTTAAATGACATCTCTCCAACTTTCTTGCGAGGGTTTCGTTACTCAAGCTGTATAGATGTTACGCTCAGCTCACAAGACTTTCTTGATGGCGTTGAAGGATGAACGGACATAAAAACGCACGGTAGTGATCATTTCCTCGTTCTGGTAAAACATCGTCTCATACGCGGAGTGAAGGGACCTGGCGCTACTCGAAATATACTAATTGGCAAAGTTTTCGTCACTAGTTAAGTAACTCATTGGGCGAAAATCCCAACTTTCAAAGTTTTGCAAATATATTGTTATGCGAAGGACGAGTCAGTCAGACGAGCAACTATTTACAGGTTATATTTACAACAGCGGTTGCAGCGCTGACCGGTTAGATTCACAGCACGAGTCCAGTTCGTTCTTCCTCCTCTTTTCTCGAGTGATGGCGCCCGCGCGCCTCGTTCAAAGAATCAAATACCACACGCGTATAGCATAATCCCCCGGCGGCAGAAGCGACGTCCCGGAGCGCCTAATGTGATCACTAGGAGGGTGATACTGCTTCAGTCGTGTAACGTGCACGATATCACTGGACTGGGAAGCAGATGGGGCGTCAGGGGCGATCTCGTAGGTGAGGGGAGTCACGACACGAAGCACTCGGTATGGGCCTGTGTAACGAGGCAGCAGTTTTTCTGACAGGCCGACCTGACGTGACGGAGACCATAGAAGCACCAAAGAACCAGGCGGGAAGTGCACGTCTCGGTGTCGCCGGTCGTACAAACGCCTTTGACTCTCTTGGGACTTCAGAAGGTGGTCACGGGCAATTTCCCTAGCGTAGGCGCAGCGGGCGATGGGGTCAAGTGCATATTCACTGGCCGGTGCCCCGTGAACAGGGACGGTTGTGTCGAGGGGCAGTGCTGGTTCTCGGCCGAACAGAAGGAAAAATGGGGAATAACCGGCTGTGTCGGGGCGCGAGCAATTATAAGCAAGTGTGACAAACGGTAGAGCGAGGTCCCCGTCAGTGCGGTCTGAAGAGGCATATTTTGTGAGCATGTCTGTGGGAGTGCGATTGAGACGCTCCGTGAGGCCATTTGTTTGCGGATGGTATGACGTGGATAGCTTGCGCCTCGAAGCACTGGACTGCAGGATGTCTGCGATAACCTTTGAGAAGAATGTCCGGCGCCACTGTCTGTGAGAAGTTGACGCGGAGCTCCATGTAATAAGATCACGTCGCGTAGAAGAAAATCGGTGACATCTGTGGCACAGCTTACAGGAAGCGCTCGGGTGATGGCGTAGCGCGTGACGTAATCCGTGGCCAGATCGATCCACCTGTTCCGTGAGTTAGAAAGAAGAAAAAGGCCAAGTAAGTCCAAACCAACCGGAAAGAATTGTTCCGTGGGAATGTCGAGTGGTTGAAGGTACACAGCAGGCAGCGTCGGCGGTGTCTTGCGTCACTGGCATTTGTCACACGCAGCTACATATATTCGAACGGAGCAAGCAAGCCTTGGCCAAAAGAAGCGTCGGCAGATGCGGTCGTAGGTACGTGACACACCCAGGTGACCGGCAGTGGGGATGTCGTGAAGTTCGTGGAGAACAGTCGAGCGAAGGCGTTCAGGGATCACAAGGAGTAATGCAGGGCTGTCGGGGCGAACGCTGTGGTGGTAGAGTACGCCATCTTGAAGTGTGAATAAGCGAAGGGAACTGTCGGCAAGTGACGATTCCAGGCGGTCAATGATGATACGCAAGGACGGGTCATGGCACTGCTCTTCGGCGACATGGAGCAGTGGAAAAACAGAGAGAACACAGGCGTTGGTGTCAGTATCAGACGTAGAGGTCGCGTCTTCGACTGGGTAGCGACAGAGGCAATCTGCGTCGTGGTGTTGGCGTCCTGACTTGTAAGTCACTGTGTAGGGATATTCTTGTAGTCGGAGGGCCCAACGACCGAGCCGGCCAGTAGGAGCCTTGGGCGACGAAAGCCAACAGAGCGCATGATAGTGTGTGATTACTGAGAAGGGCTTGCCATATAAATATGGGCGGAACTTTGAAACAGCCCAGACGAGAGCAAGACATTAGCGCTCGGTAATCGAATAGTTGCGCTCTGCAGTTGTCAGGAGCCGGCTAGCGTAGGCTATAAAGCGGTCGTGTCCGTGTTGGCGTTGCAATAAGACGGCGCCGATCCCATAACCACTGGCATGGGTTCGAACCTCTGTAGGTGCGGACGGATCAAAGTGGGCCAAGACCGGTGGATTGATGAGAATCGTGATAAGGCGTGAAAATGCGGCAGCCTAAGGGGAACCCCACGTAAAATGTACGTCTTTCTTCAGAAGTGCAGTGAGTGGTCGAGCGATTGCTGCGAAATCTTTCACGAACCGTCGGAAATAAAAACAGAGCCCCACAAAACTCCGGTCGTCTATGACAGACTGAGGTGCAGGAAAAGCCGTTACTGCTCGAACCTTTTCCGGGTCGGGTTGTACTCCGGAAGCATCGACGAGATGGCCTAGCACTGTAATCTGTCGGCGCCCGAAGTGGCACTTCGATGAGTTTCATTGGAGCCCAGCCTTGCGGCAGCCGTCAAGGATAGCTGCGACGCGCTCATCATCATCATCATCATCATCATCATCATCATCCTAGTTACGCCCACTGCAGGGCAAAGGCCTCTCCCATACTTCTCCAACTACCCCGGTCATGTACTAATTGTGGCCATGTTGTCCCTGCAAACGTCTTAATGTCATCCGCCCACCTAACTTTCTGCCGCCCCCTACTAAGCTTCCCTTCCCTTGGAATCCAGTCCGTAACCCTTAATGACCATCGGTTATCTTCCCTCCTCATTACATGTCCGGCCCATGCCCATTTCTTTTTCTTGATTTCAACTAAGATGTCATTTACCCGCGTTTGTTCCCTCACCCAATCTGCTCTTTTCTTATCCCTTAACGTTACACCTATCATTCTTCTTTCCATAGCTCGCTGCGTCGTCCTCAATTTCAGCAGAACCCTTTTCGTAAGCCTCCAGGTTTCTGCCCCATAGGTGAGTACTGGTAAGACACAGCTGTTATACACTTTCCTCTTGAGGGATAGTGGCAACCTGCTGTTCATGATTTGAGAATGCCTGCCAAACGCACCCCAGCCCATTCTTATTTTCCTGGTTATTTCAGTCTTATGATCTGGATCCGTGGTCACTACCTGCCCTAAGTAGTTGTATTCCCTTACCACTTCCAGTGTCTCGCTACCTATCGTAAACTGCTGTTCTCTTCCGAGACTGTTAAACATTACTTTAGTTTTCTGTAGATTAATTTTCAGACCCACCCGTCTGCTCTGCCTCTCCAGGTGAGTGGGCATGCATTGCAATTGGTCTCCTGAGTTACTAAGCAAGGCAATATCATCAGCGAATCGCAAGTTGCTAAGGTATTCTCCATCAACTTTTATCCCCAATTCTTCCCACTCCTGGTCTCTGAATACCTCCTGTAAACATGCTGTGAATAGCATTGGAGATATCGTATCTCCCTGTCTGACGCCTTGCTTTATTGGGATTTTGCTGCTTTCTTTGTGGAGGATTACTGTGGCTGTGGAACCGCTATAGATATCTTCCAGTATCTTTACATATGGCTCATCTACACCCTGATTCCGTAGTGCCTTCATGACTGCTTGAGGTTTCGACTGAATCAAATGCTTTTTCGTAATCAATGAAGGCTATATATAAGGGTTGGTTATATTCCGCACATTTCTCTATCACCTGATTGATAGTGTGAATATGGTCTATTGTTGAGTAGCCTTTACGGAATCCTGCCTGGTCCTTTGGTTGACAGAAGTCTAAGGTATTCCTGATTCTATTTGCGATTACCTTAGTAAATACTTTGTAGGCAACGGACAGTAAGCTGATCGGTCTATAATTTTTCAAGTCTTTGGCGTCCCCTTTCTTATGGATTAGGATTATGTTAGCATTCTTCCAAGATTCCGGTACGTTCGAGGTCATGAGGCATTGTGTATATAGGGCGGCCAATCTTTCTAGGACAGTGTTCCCACCATCCTTCAACAAATCTGCTGTTACCTGATCCTCCCCAGCTGCCTTCCCCCTTTGCATAGCTCCCAAGGCGTTCTTTACCTCTTCCGGTGTTACCTGTGGGATTTCAAGTTCCTCTAGACTATTCTCTCTCACCTTATCGTCGTGGGTGTTACTGGTACTGTATAAATCTCTATAAAACTCTTCAGCCACTTGAACTATCTCATCCATATTAGTAACGATATTGCCGGCTTTGTCTCTTAACGCATACATCTGATTCTTGCCTATTCCTAGTTTCTTCTTTACTGCTTTTAGGCTTCCTCCGTTCCTGAGAGCCTGTTCAATTCTATTCATATTATAGTTCCTTATGTCCACTGTCTTACGCTTGTTGATTAACTTAGAAAGTTCTGCCAGTTCTATTCTAGCTGTAGGGTTAGGTGCGTCTCAAATGTAGGAAAGAACACAAGGACGTCGTCGAGGTAACAAAGGCAAGTTGACCATTTGAAACCTTGAAGCAGAGAGTCGATCATCCATTCCAACGTGGCGGGGGCATTGCATAAACCGAATGGTGTAACCTTGAATTGATAGAGGCCATCTGGAGTGACGAAAGCGGTCTTTTCTTGGTCTTGCTCATTGACGAAAATCTGCCAATATCCATATCGAATGTCGGTGGACGAAAGGTATTTGGCACCGTGAAGACAATCAAGAGCGTCGTCGATTCGTGGTAAAGGGTAAACTTCCTTTTTAGTAATTCGGTTTAGGTGGCGGTAATTAACGCAGAAACGCCACGTGCCATCTTTCTTTTTGACGAGCACGACCGGCGACGCCCAAGGACTCGACGAGGGCTCAAAAATGCATCTGGCAAGCTTCTTGTTTACTTCCTGCTGAATAACTTGCCGCTCTGCCGTGGTCACGCGATACTGTGGTGGTGGATGGGAACAGCATCACCAGTGTTTATCCGATGCTTAACAAGGGACGCCTGACCAAGTGGTGGATTATGGGGTTTAACGTGCCAAAACCACTTTCTGATTATGAGGCACGCCGTAGTGGAGGACTCCGGAAATTTCGACCACCCGGTGTTCTTTAACATGCACCTAAATCTAAGTACCACGGGTGTTTTCGCATTTCGCCTCCATCGAAATGCGGCCGCTGTGGCCGGGATTCGATCCCGCGACCTTGTGCTCAGCAGCCTAACACCATAGCCACTGAGCAACCACGGCGGGTGATAGATTGTCAGTGTCAAAAATGTCGCGGTAGGAAAGCAAAAGGCGATATAGGGCGGCTGCTTGGTCAGGTGCGAGGTCCGGAGCGACCATGAGACGTAATGGGCCGTCGAGGTTCAAGGCATCCTGCGGGTAATCAGGAGGATCTGGAGACGCGTCGGCTGCAAAAGCAGTGGCGTGGTCGTCTGTCACTGACCGCAGCGTGGCCACCGCTATGCCTTCAGGTAACACTTGCTTCGTCAAGCCAAAATTGAAAACGGGGAGACACATCCGATTAGCGGCAAGGGTTACGTCAGAGTGTGGCACATAGATGTCGCGCGCCAGGACGACACCACATATAGATGCGACGACATAGTCGCCATCAGGCACGGTTGCCGTTGAGGCCAATTCGACGAAGGTTATGGCTTTTGGAGGTAAGCGAACAAACGCTGTAGTGCAGAGGGTGTTTGGTTGTCGGGGCGAACGTCTGAAAGAAGAGGAAGCTCGAGGCACAGCGTACCGGGGGCACAGTCGATAAGGGCAGAATGCGTCGTGAGAAAGTCGAGCCCGAAGATTAGGTCATGAGGGCAATGGTCAGCACGGTGAACAGGACTTGATTTTGGTGGCCAGCAATTCCTATGCGAACAGTGCACATACCCCTGAAGGCAACAGTGGAGCCATCGGCGACGCGTACGGCTTGAGTGATGGCAGGCGTAAGAACTTTTTTGAGGCGACGACATAGGTTAGCGCTCATTATGGACTCTTCGGCTCCAGTATCAATTAATGCCGTCAACGGAACACCATCTAGGTCTACTTCAATTAGGTTCGTGTTGGTGAGGAGCGTCAATGGAGGATTTGGACAGGACGAACGTGTTGCAGCACTACCTCCAAGGGCTGCATGGCCTAGTTTTCCGTCCGTCGGTTTGGCGAGGAAAAGCGGCGAGGCTGGGGTGACGGGGCGCGACGGCGTTGAGGCGACGGCGATCGCACGGAGGAGCGGTTGTCAGGGGCATCAGAAGTAGGGTACAAACGGCGAGATGAATAACGGCGAGCGTCTGCATATGGGCGAGGAACTGGGAATGAGCTCCAGTACGGCGGCATCCAGGTGGTGCGGTAGTGGCGGGATACATGACCAACGCGGTGGCCGCGGAAGCAGAGCGGTTTGTCGTCTGGGGTTCGCCATTCAGCAGGATTGCGTGGTCTGTGAGCGAAATACTGGTCATTACAGGTTGTGGACATGGGAATGGGTGCCGAATCAGGTCGGGAGACAGAGCAGGTGGTAGGGATGCCAAGGTTTACATTTCTTGCCGCACAACTGCTTGAATAACGCAAATAGTGGGGGTTGATTGGTCAAGGATATCGTCAGGGGGTCATGGATGAAGGAGGGCCGGACTCGCCGCTTCAATTTCACGGCGAACGATACGTGGGACGTTCTCTTGAAATGGTTGTGTGGCGGTAAGAGCGGAGCAGAGGACGTGGCAGGGGTGTTTGGGAGCCGGGAAAACTGCGGGACGACGCGGCTGCTTTTGGCTACCTCGAAGCGGCGGCATTTTTTGGCGATGGCGTCGACGGTATAAACGTCGTTATATGCGAGCAAATTGAAGGTGTCGTCCGCGATGCCTTTTAGGATATGGCCCACCTTGTCAACTTCGGTCATGTGCTCGTCGACCTTCCGGCAAAGCGCGAGCACTTCCTGTATGTAGGAGACTTACGATTCGGTCGATGACTGGACCCGGGTGGCAAGCTCTTTTCGAGCAGCCTGTTGGCGACCTGAGGGGTTGCCAAATAGGTCGCGAAGCCGCTCTTTGAAAATGTCCCAGCTGGAGAGCTCGATCTCATGGGTGCGAAACCAGACACGCGGTGTCCCGTCCAGATAAAACATCACATTGGCAAGCGTGATGGTAGGGTCCCAGTGGTGGCTTTGGCTAACACGCTCATACATGCTGAGCCAGTCGTCGACGTCAACGTCATTTTGGGCGGAGAATGTCCCAGGATCACGAAGACTAGGAACCGTAACGTACGTTGTGGTTGGCGCCACATGTGTAGATGGCGACGGGGTGGTTCCATCGGAAGCCATGGCTGAGAAGACAACGGTGAGGCCGCTTCGGAGCTCCGTGGCGAGGACGGGGAACGTTCCACTTCCACTCCAACGTTATGCGAAGGACGAGTCAGTAAGACGGGCAACTATTTACAGGTTATATTTACAACAGCGGTTGCAGCGCTGACCGCTTATTATTATTATTATTATTATTATTATTATTATTATTATTATTATTATTATTATTATTATTATTATTATTATTATTATTATTATTATTATTATTATTATTATTGTCGTTGTCGTTGTTGTCGTCGTCGTTGTCGTCGTCGTTGTTGTTGTTGTCGTCGTCATCGTCGTCGTCGTTGTTGTTGTTGGCCGTGGCACATACCCACAGTGGGGGATTGGCCATGAATCGGGTGGTTCAATTAGGTGCATAAAAATAATAATAATAACAAGAGAGTTAATAATTTGAGCGTTGGAGTTTAAAAGTAAACGTTTTGTGTTTGGAGAAAAAAGAAATAGTCAGAAGAAAACCGGGTATAAAATAATAATAATAATAATTAATAATAGATAAGAAATAAAAGAAAGATATGGTAGGGAGGGAGAACGATCATTCTAACATGGAAATCGATTGGTTTCAATGAGGGAATTTTGGATTGCCAAGCAAACATTTCTGTGACTGAACCCAATAATGGAGGCTCCAAAAGATAGGATCACAGGCACTGATAGATTTAGACCAATAGAGCGAAGCGGGATGGATTTCGAGTAGTCGTTTTCTTAGAATAGAAAAACGTTTGCAAGACAACAAGAAATGGTCTATTGTCTCCGCTTCGCCACATAATTAGCATAATGGTGAGGGGACCAGACCAGACCTGTGGAGGTAGAAGTTCAACGCAGGTATGCGGCAGCGCAGCCTCGTGATGGACACTTCAATTTTCCGTTTAAAAAAAGAACAATTTTCAAATATGTTTCCTTTGCTTAGTGACAAGGAGTAGCCAGTGCCGCCATAAATTCGCCAACCTCTCCTACTATTCATTTCGATAATAAAAAGAAACGCATTAAAATTTTCAACGGCACTACCGGCTTGACTTAACTCGTTTAAAGCAGTACTAAGGTTACGAGCAGAGCTGTCCAGCCCCGTCTCATCCGCAACAGGAAAGTATTATCATCAACATCTCTTCATGACGATGGAATGAAGTGTAAAGATCCGAAGACAAATAGGCATCACAAATAGCATAAAACATTTTTCTCTGAAAAATACGTGCAGCTATCTGTGCCATGAGCGCTATGTCTTTCATCGTATTTATTACAAAAACAAAATTAACGAAGCAGCCAAAACCGCAGTAATTGCGTCGCGCAACAACAACACAGCCCAGTATAGAGTGACGCAAAGCCTTCTTACAATAAAATTGCATTCAAAGTTAGAAACTAAAAAGGGGATAAGCATAAACACCTAATCAATATTATGAATGCTGCATATTACTATGCATTAAGACTACCCTGCTCGAATTAAGCAGTTGGTTGACACACATATTCCATGGATACATTTGTCTGCAAAAAAACCTAGTGATAAGCCTTGGGTTCCTCGGGAGGTGAAGTGATTGTTTAATAAGAGACATCGTCTCCTGAATGCTTATAGAAAGCAGCGTAATCGTTGTGTATTTGTAATGCTAAAGTTCCTTGGAAAAAATATAAAAGTAAAAAACAAGTTTGCTTCCCAAAATGTTTGCAAAAGCTTTCAAGAAAGTTTGCTAAGGAAAAATACTTCTTAGTATTGGGCCGTCGTATTGGGCCCAAAGTTATAAGATAACCCGAAAGAAACGTGGAAGTGTTTAAAAACAATTAGCAAAGAATCAGTTCGCATCCCGAACTTAACAACGGCAGTGTACTTCTTATTGATGACTTCGATAAAGCTTCTTCAACCTCTATTTCCAGTCTTCTTTCCCAACTTCCTGTAATAAGAAATTACCGTCTATTACCGACAATGTGTTCGAATCTATGCCAGAATTCGTCGCGACACTAGGTGGTATACTTATGTTACCTGACAATATAAATGCTTCTCGTTGATGCCAAGGGCTGTAATTAGACGGCCCTCAACAGGCTCACTGGACAGGCTAGTAATGCCCTAAGACTTGTAGCCCGCGTCTCAAATCGAAGAGGCGGTCTCAAAGAGGACAATTTGCTCAGAGCTTATCAGGCATTCTTCCTAAGTCATGTTATTTACATTGCGCCGTACCTTAATAGTGGTAAAGCGGAAAAGGCCAAGCTCGACTCCCTAATCAGAACCGGCCTAAAGCGCGTGCTCGGCCTTCCGCAATCCACAAGCACTGAGAAGCTGCTGGAGCTAGGACTCCATAACACCATCGATGAGCTAATAGAAGCTCACACAGCAGCTCAAATAATGAGACTTTTATCCACTAAGCCAGGGATCAAGATTTTAGAAGAAACGGGAATCCAACCCAGACATGAACCGGCGGCCAAAGTTAGCTTGACCCGGAAAACCAAAACTCGCATCATGGTTGACCCCACCCCGCGAAACATCCATCCAGTGCATAACGAGGGTAGAAGATTCGTGAGAGCCAAGTCCATCCTTAAAAAGATCTATCAGCAGAAACTAGATGCCCTCATTGTCGATGCTGCCAGATATGACAGTGGGGAAAAGTTCGCTGTCTCGGTTGTAGACGCGGGGGGCAACCTGGTCAATGCAGCCTCTGTTTATACGAAGTTTGCCCATGTGGTGGAGCAACCGGCGATCGCTCCGGCTTTTCACAGCTCAAAAGTTCCTTCCACCGTCTTCTCGGACTCGCGATGGCGGTTAGATCCTTCTCATCTGCCCTCGTATCTGAACTGGCGAACAGTATTGTGATTAAAGCACTTCAAATGACTAGGGAGAGCAGCGAAGGAGGATACCACAGCTCGTGGTTCCCAGCCCATCTAGATATCTCAATTAACCCACTTGGATGTAATTCTAACGAGCAGGCCCCCCGGAGAGCGCGCGATTTCACACACAGCGTTGTCGCGGGTAGCCAGGCTTGGAACGAGATCAACATCCACAAAGATTCATTATGTACTTTCCACGAAATTGTTTCCCATTATCGACTGGGCAAAATGACATTTCCACCCCCTCACCCCAAATTGTACAAACCTTAGGCTAGCATACTCAGACTCCTGCAAACCCGTTCGTATCCCACTCCTCGGTCCCTTAACAGGATAGATCCTGACCACTCACCGTCGTGCCCCAAATGGGGTCATGACTCATGCTTTCTTGACCGCATGCTCTTTTCACCGCATGCTCTTGCTGTGCCCAGCCCTTAACGCCTCTCCACCCAACACGAAAGAACAACGGCAGGAATCTCTCAAGAGCAGCAATCTCCACATTCAACTCCAGGCTGTCCAGAAGGTCCACGACATTGCGGCGGAACTTCATCTCCCTGTCCCATCGTGGGCGGAGCCACCGACTTGATCTTCGGGAGCCTTGGGTTTTGGCTTCCCAAGATCTCAGTCCCTCAGGATTCAAATAAAGTTCTTGTCATGTCATGTCTTCTGTAAGTGGTCCTGATGGTATACCGTCTGATGTGTAAAAGGCTTGTTCTGACATGATCGCCCACTACCTGGTTATAATGTTTGAGAAATCGTTAAGTATTCTTGTTTACCTAAGGAGTGGAAAGTTGCAAACGTGGTACCGATTCATAAATGTGGCCCGAAAAATATTGTCTCAACCCTCGGTATCTCTCCTTCATTGCTTGATCGGAATAAGTGTTGTCTACAAGAACGCATGCAATGTGTTGTAATTAATGGATCACAATCTGATTATATTGGTGTTACTTCGGGAGTTCCCCAGGAATCTGTTTTGGGGTCATTGTTGCTTCTGGTATACATCAATGATATTGCTCAGGTTGTGTCATGCAAAGTGCGTCTGTACGCGGATGATTGTGTGATTTATCACTGCATTAGGTCTTCCACTGACCACGACTACTTGCAACGCAATTTGGACTGTATAACGCGCTGGTGTGTTAGGTGGCAAATATCTCCGAACCCCAGTAAGTGTTAATACGTCTCCTTTACACGTAAACACGATCCATAACTGTTTGATTATACATTAGACAATGTCGAGCTATCGCGAGTAACTGAGCATAAATGTATTGGTCTTTATTTCTCATCAAATTTAACTTGGACTAAGCACGTGGGATATGTTACAGCGAAAGCCTGTAAAATGCTAAATTTTGTTAAACGCAACTTCCGGTTAAGTCCTCCCAAAATTAAGGAACTACTTTACTTTTCGAACGTAAGAGCCATATTAGAGTATGCGAGTATGACCTGGGACCTGCAAACCAAACTCTGTCTAATATTTTCGAACATGTACAAAACCGCGCAGCCCGTTTTGTCTGTAGTAATTATGACTTTACTGCTAGTATTACTGCACTTAAGGATAGCTTGGGTGGGAATTATTAAGCACACGCAGAAAAAACATGACATTAGAAGTGCTTTTTAAAATATCTTTCGGCATGGTTAAAATAGATAAAAACTTACCCTTTACCAGCTCATTTCTTATCTCACAGAAGTGACCACTCTTTAAAAATAAGAGAAATTATTTGTAGAACATACGTCTTCCAGCACTCATTTTTCCCACACACAATATCCCAGTGGAATCAGCTACCGCAGGAAATCGCTCATTGTCGCACTGAAGCATCGTTCAGAGCATAACTGTTGAATTTACAGCGGCGTGAACCTTTCTGTTGTTGTGTTATTTCTGTTTGATAAGTTATGTATTTTAGCCGAGCATTTGTAACCCTGTGTATTCCCCCCTGCAATAATGCCTTCGGGCGCTGCAGGTACTTGAAATAAATAAATAATGAACACATCGTCAACAAGGCTACGATTCCGGTCGGAAGTCATTCTGATCATAAAAGTGATTATAAAAACAATTCGTACGTGCACAAGTCTATGATGCGCGAATCACACATTCTAAATATTCGACATTGCGGTTCAGCGTGTTCGTCTTTGCACCCACTCAGTATGCCGACATTTATTCGCATCGTGTGCCACCGAAACAGCTTGGCGATGATTGGCTACTGGCGCGTTCGACGGTTGGGGAGTTCTTGTGATCAGCTCCAAACTGTGTCTCATCTACACGCACTGAGAAGTACGGGTGACGGAGCATTACTGCGTTCGGTATGAATGTCTTGCAGCGATCGCGAAGCGTGCGTGGTCGTGTCTGCAAAAACAAACACGATGAGAGGTGGTATTATTTAAATCATTGTAAACTGTAAAACAGACAGACCATCCTGTAACATGTCCGATGTCTATGTACGTTATCAAACCACGCGCGAAAATTCCAGAACGTTTGCGCACTAGTCATCTGAGGACTATAGATGTCCACGCGCCCGTGCTTAGCTTGTGTACACGTGACTCGCTTCGCAGATGTCGAAGGCTCCGCAATAAACGCAGTTTCCGACAGAGGCCTGCCTATATCCGCTGACGAAAGTTTGCTCACCACACATCCTTGGTATTTGGTATAAACGAAGCCACCGGGTACTCATTAGTCAGCCCTTCGTCGAGAGCGAACAAGCCGCGGAGCTCTTCCCCTTCTGAGATTAATAAGCTGCAAGTGTGGCGCCTCACACAGGCGGTCCAGATTTTTGTTCCTGTCCCAAACTGGTACGACGTCCTCTGCTTTCTTCTGAGAAACGCTGATGAGCCCGGATGCCAACAAAACGAAGACACTCGGAACGGTAACGTACCTGACGCTCCTCCCTAACTCGAGAATATCGTTTACTCAAGGCCGCTTGATTATTACGGAGGGAGCATTGGAGCGAGTGTACTCGGCGCCTTTCTTCCCAGCGTTTTTTTTTCTCCCCACCATCCAAAAGCGAACGCCTATTCGCTCTAGCTACAAAAGCGTGCAGCACCGTCAAAGCTGCAGGACCGCCCCTCTCGGAAAGTGCCCCGGTTCGTTTTTCCGTGCCTTCCGCGCAGGTTGCGTCCTTGCTCACCGCGTCCGATGCGGGCGCCCGCGTTAGACTACACTGCTCCTTCCTCCATCGTGCTTATTAGAAGTATTAATTGGTTGTTTATTTTAAACAACTAGATAAATAATCCAAAATGAAGAGAAGGAAAAATTACTAGTGACCGCCGAAACTGTCAAACGCAGTCTGCAGACACCTGAACCGCGCTCAGCAGTGGAGCAGATAGGGGAAACTAAATTAATAGAGAAAGAGGACAGAGTAAACGAGAACCATTTACATATGCACAATATAGCGGCAGGTAAACAATATCCCTAGTTCGCTTGTGGAGCTACTTAACCCAGCCCCGCAAATGTTGGTCACAGCCGGGTGGCTCGGCCCGACTGCTCGAAGAACTCACACAGGGTTTTGTGAAGTTCTTCCTGCGCGTGTGGCCATCTTAGCGCCTCGGCACTGTCGCCAGGAGCCCGGGCGTGATCCATCTTATCTGTCCGGTTTGCGAAATGGTAGTGGCAATGCCGCTGTGGTAACAGCGGATTTATTTAGCCTGGCTGTCGAAGGAGGCAATTGTACCACTTGTGTAGAGCACTTTTCAGGGTATATATTTTGTCACCAGTCGTCTGAAAGTCCACTATCACTAAGAAAGGCAAAACAAAAGGCGCAATATTTCTCTTCGAGCCATCTGCAGTGGTCTTCCATGGTAACACTAAACGTTGTACGCGGTCGTGTGGAAATCATCTTCTACGTAGGGAAGATGATGTCACGCTATTACCGCATGGCACGCAACAATCTTAGAAGAAGAAAAAAGAACATAAGAATGATTACAATAAAAGTGAAAGTTGGACTAGTTGCTATTGAATCATTGCTGAATGGCAGCGCTTACAAAATACGGAGGACAAAGGCCGAGGAAACGAACAAGCGCCGACTCGAAATTCAGTTTATTGTGGAAAAAGATAGCGTGTATATGCATTAGGTCACTATAGTCGACATGTGCAGCACTGTGATTAGCTGTTGCACGAAGATTGAAAACGACACAATTATGCAGGTCGTGTGGCATTTAGGAAAATAAATTCTTTGTCAGTAAATATTCGCCGACACGCATATCAGCGTATATCAAGTCGAGATGATTCAGCCGGACCGCACCATGCAACTTGTCAAGCGGGTTGAGCGGTTTAACCTACCCTTTGCAGACGCGACAAAACTCGCCTCGACGGCCGCTCGGCCCGGCCTTTCAGTCTTTCCACGAACCCGGCGACCAGACTTTGAGCCGTCAAACCGACTCTACCGGACTTTCATGGGCCCACATATGCGAAGTTATACACTACCAGAAGCAACCGCTTTGTTTGACTGGGAAGCAGCTTTCCTTGAATGTGTCGACAGCTTGCAAATGGCGCCTGTCTTCCTGCATGCGTAGTGTGCCTGTATGTGCTCCATATAGAGGAACACTAGGCATGCCGCTTTCTGTAGCAAGACGAAAGGATGCGCGTCTATCCGATTGACTCGTTTCCTGCTTCTGAAGAGTGGATTAGATTATGGGGGTTTTACGTGCCAAAACCACGATCTGATTATGAGGCACGCCCTAGTGGGGACTCCGGAAATTTGGACCACCTGGGGTTCTTTAACGTGCACTTAAAGAGTAACTCATTGAACGTTTGGATGGAGCAGCGATATATGCAATCAGGGACGTCACGTTTAAGGCACATCGATGGGAGATAAGCTCCTAGGCTTCTCCGCTCTGCACATCCTGATACATATGGCGTGCCTTCAAACAAGTTCTGTCGTCAGACGCTGGCTTCAATAAAAGAAAGATAAACAATAAAATAAAGCTATTAGGATGTTTCAGTGGACCTACGCATGTAGGGGCGCTGGTAATGCAGGAACGGAGCAAGCTATTGTTTCATGACATCATTACGCATTCAACTCCTGGTCATTGAAACCGAGACTGTTTAGTTGAAACAACCGCTATTATTATTGATTTAGGAAGCGCTGACGCTTGCCACTATTTTGTCTAGCATTTAGACGGCTTGGACTTTTGTTTAATGCAAATAAAAGACAAGTTGAAAATGTCATGTCAGTACTATAACAACCGTCGCTGTGAAATACTATGAAGGATAGCTCCTGATTTCCCTACAAACAAGTCGCAAACCTCTTCCCTCTGCCATCTCTTCCAATGCTGTCTCGGGCACATCCGCAAGAGACAACACAAGAGAAAACAAAGAATCCGTCCAGATATATCACGAACATTTTTGTTGTGGAAATATCTTTCTCAGAATTTAAGTGTCGATACACAGCAAACTTCTTAAAACGAGAAGTCAGTGAACGCCCCTTTTAGGCACTTCACAGAATTTGAAGATAGGAAGAATGTTTCCTATATGATACGTATCAAGCGCTCATTCTTTTTCTCTACTTATTTTTCTTGTTGTTACCCTGCGCAGACACACTTCGTTATCTGATGTCTTGCTTGGTAAAAAGCCAAGCACGGAAATTGACAAATACCGTTGACAAACCGAACCAGCATAAAAAAGAGGAAATGAGCTGACCCTTGACTTGGGGCCTTGTGTACTTACGACCTGCCTGCGACAATTCCAGCAACAGATGCAGCTTGCGTCAGTGAGTGCTTTTGAATGCTTTGTAGAATGTCACAGTATCTGTCTAACTGATAAGCGTGAACGTAGTTAGCATGCCAGCGGCTTTGAGATTGAAGGACTGCAGGGGGAATGTATAAAATAATATTCTGAGAAGAATAATGTGAAATGGCTGGAAGAAAGTAGTGCAAGGACAGAGAAAAAAAGACGTCGTGAAGCAACATGGATTTTCAGGTTTTGCGCATCTAAGGTTAGGGGGAGCAAAGCGGCGGGCGTACAAATTATCGCAAAGTTTTGGCAATCAGCAAGCAGGGCGTGGGCATGGCTACGCAAAGACGCTTGGGTGCGCTCTTTCTAAAGCTCACTAATGATGCAATGCAACTGTCACCGTGCAAGAAAGTTCACTTGGAAGCAATGCGAAAGGAAAAAAAAGATAAATTCTGGGGTCTTGCGTGCCAAAACCACTATATGATTATGAGGCACGGCGTAGCTGGAGGAGTCTGGATTAATTTTGACCGTCTGTAGTTCCTTAACGTGCCCCCAATGCATGGGACACCGGTGTTTTTGCATTTAGTCCCATGGGCGTGAGAGTTAAGTTTCGCTCCAACCTAAAAAGCACTCAACATGAGTTTTGTCTGAGCATGAGTTTTTATGCTACAGACTACCTACCGTGTCCAAGGTCTCCTGCGAACAAAACCACTGATGTCGATCGCACGTGTGCTGAGCGGATTCCGCTACTATAAATTCTTAGTCATCAATAAAGGAAACATACCAGGGAGAACAAAATTGTTTTAGTCCCGAATGCCGCAGACAAACGTAAAGAAAAAAAAATTATTTCAGCGTGAGGAAATAAGACCATGAACATCAGTGTGTTGTCCCTATAGCGCCAAAATTGACAGTCGGTCTTGATCAAATGAGTGTAGGTTCCTGAACGAAATAACACATCCTGATCGATAATGAAGAACGAACAAACCAAAGAAAAGACAACTCTGTTCACATCACGGATCTCTTTTGTGGCGTTTGGTCTGGAACGCGTAACTCGATGTTCGAGTGCATTCGCGGGTCAGATCGCAGGTAGCTTGAGAATCCACAGGAAGATGAAAGGACATCCACAATTCGCAAATAAAAGAAATAAAAACTGCAATGCGGAGACCACAAAAATAGTCTAAGTTCACTGCTGTAAAGGCTAGTGCAAAGGCATTCGAGCTGCGCTAACTCTGGAAACAATGCGTCGTGACTCAGGTGAAACAACGAGGCTCCTCAGTCATTACGCATCATAATGCATTAACTGCGGCCCCGAGCTCTGTTATTTGCTGTCCCTTGTGGCCGCACCAAAAAGCATCCGGAGGCGCAATTCTACTCTCGTTTGTATACACCGCACACCACCGAACGCTCGCCGAGCAACGATGTTTGTGGCACGTTATGACGCTTTCGTGATCAAACAGTTTTTCAGCATCCGTTGCAGCGAACGTAGAGCGATCTACGAGTTCCTTTCATTCTGTCTCTTCGGTGGTCGGTGCGATCGCCCTTCGACAGAGGAAGAAGAAACTCTACAAGGGAAAAGAAAAAAGCAAGATTACACTCGCCCCATTCACGAAACGCTGGGCATGCAGGACTGCGCGACGTTGCACATAGGAGCGAGACATAAAAGAGGAAGAGAAACAGCGCCGTTTGTTCTTGCACCTTCCTGACCCATTCCTACGGCAGACAAACGGCCGCTCAGAAGCACAGCAGCGGACAAACATAAAGAAGCGGGAATGTTCCTAAAATACTCTCCCTCCATGCCCGCCTAACGCTTTCTGGCGCGCTCTCGCGAGCAAGCCGACACTGGGTGCGCGTCGTTTCTTTGCTTTCGTCGGTTTTGCGCTTCTCCTAGGCTTCTCCGCTCTGCACGAAGCATCGACGATGATGATCCACCGCTCCTCCTCTCCGACGAATCCTCCTCGGAGGAAGAGGAGACGCTCTGGCTGCGGCTCGCTTTCCCAACTGATTCTGCGAAGTGGCAGCAGCTTGTCCCGTGACGTAGCGCGTGACGTCTCCCCGTTCAACCTTCGGCCGAGCCAATGGACTCCGCCGTGGCGTAGCTTCATTCACATCGGCTCGCTCGGTGATCAGCAGCGCCTCCGTGCGCCGCCGCACCGGCTGCTCTCGCGTTCTCCCCCTCTTCTTTTACTAGTTGCTTCTTTCAGACGCAAGGCTCCGATTCCCGTACGGGACGTTCGTTCTCTCCCCTCGCCCTAACCTCGCCCGCTGCTGAAGCGTCCCGCCGTGGAGTTCCACTTGATCGTCGCAGTTGGTTTCGGCTCTTATCTCCACGCGGGCGTTCGCCCTTTCTTGAGTTCTTTACGAGAAGAACAAGAAAGAGAGCACATAACGAAGAAGGAGAAAGAAGAAAGTTGCTGCCTCAGAAACTTACCGTGCATTACACACGCAACCACGAACGGCGGGTTTGTTTTGCTGTTTGGTCCTCCCGGCGAGAGGCTGACTAGGTGGAGAGGAGGACCGCGCCCTTTGGCGCGCCTGAGCGAGCGAGCGCCGCTGTCGGGCCGGCGCGCACACACTTTCTTCGTGGGCCTCAGTCGAGCGAGGTGCCCTCTCTCGATCTGACGTGGTTCCCTACGTGAGTGTGTGCGTTGAGTGCCTTCGCTTCGGTCCCTTCGCCGGGCGTGCTTTGCCGTGTGTCTCGGTCATCGCCGGGCCTGTTGAGAGGCCCGCCTGCCCGGCCTAGCATCGCAGCTTCCTCGCCGTGTACTCGGTTTCGGCAGTCGGAGATTTTGGAGCGTACACGCCAGCCCACCCACGCCAGAAGCCCCGTGTCCGAACTCCTGGATGAGAGCTGTTCCGGAATGAGAGAGTGAAGCTCCGGCAATACATCGTGCCGCGGTTACGTGTCACCGGGTGACGGGTGGAACGCTTGGTGGCGGAGACGGAGAGAGGCGCGCCCCGTCGCGCGTCAGTTTTGTGTGTGTGTGTGCGCGCGCGCGTAACGAGCGACCCGGCGGCGAGACGTCCCAGCCCGGCTGTCTGCTTTGGCGGGTTAAGCCTAAGGCAGGGTTGGGTGGCCCCGGGCTGGCAACTGACAAGTTGCTGGGTGAGTGGGCTTTCTTTGAGTTCCTATAGCTCGTCGCCTATTTGATTGTTGCCTTGTATATAATATTGCATCATAGAACGATCATATTTCGCTCATGTCTGCGCTAAGGTTTGAAAGCTCGGCAGTGTGATATATCGCACCGTGTTTACCCCTCGTGCTCCTTTATCTCAGCTGGAAATTGCTTTTAGAAACAACTTCTAATGATAGGGACTATCCAATGTCGTTGGGCTGCAATGGTTAAATTAAAATGTTTCACCCCAGCACACGAGGGACGGAGGAAATAGTGACATGCTTATTCCTGGCATTAGTGACAGAATACTATTATAAGTATTTTGATCTGTTATAGCTAGTCTAGTGATCTAATGTCTCATATTTGACCTTTTGGAATTTTACCTGCATCCATCGCCCTGTGCCATGAATCCCGTTTGATTCAAACGAGGTGGTGCTCATAAGTTGTACGCAGTAAATGTGACAAGAGCTCGCACCTCACTCTCTTGTATTTACTTCGGTGACAGCAATATTTCATGGCAGCGCTGGCGGAACTACTTTAACGCAGATCTTGCTTTCCTAACGAACCCTACTAATCAAACAGAAATCACTACGCGCGTGCTTGTCCCGACATCGCACCGGTGATCGTGAATTCAAACCGGTGAGCTTCATTCAGAAACAGCTTGCAGTGCCTAAGAAGCAGGTGTGCCATTACTTGCTGGCAATACGACTTCGCAGCATGCGTAACTGCCCCATTCACTGACCGTAGACACGGCATTTGCTTGACTTAACTGGCTCTTAGACTTCATAGTCCGTCTTGAACATCGACGCCACAGCTTTCTTCGCGGCCCGGTAGGCTTTTGTCCGATTCCTTCATTATCGAGTTTCCACACACATGGTTTCTCATATTAACGTACAAACCACAGCGTAAAGGACAAGACAGTGCCTTGTGGTTGGCACGGCTTACTAAGGATGCACATTATCATGACGACGTTGCCCCTATTGAATTCGTTAAGTTGGTTTTCACTTGATACATAGTTACGGATTGACCATTCTCAAAACCGCTTCTGCAACGCGCGATGGCGCAGTGTTGGCAGCATTCTGCCTCTTAGCACGAGGTCGTGGGTTCGATTTACGTCGGTCGGACTCCGACGGTGTCGGAATGGGACGGCGATAGCCTATGTTTATAAATGAATATACTATCGAACTTGTTGGTTTGAAGCCGTGATATTTTCCAACGTAAAGACGCATTGTCCCGTCTGTGCGGTTGTCCTGTCTTTGCGCTGGAAGACAGCACTGTACCTATTCATAGATTTAGCTGCATGGTTGGCAACCCTTACGGTCAAAATTGTGGTTACGGCTTCTATCGTACCCGCAATGTTGCTTTGGGGCGTTAATTACAAATACATCTAACACACCATTCGTACGGCAGAGCGACTCGCATAGATCGCCAATGACGGCGTTCTTCCAAGAGAAAATGGCGTTTACGGTCGCACGACGGGCGCGTTGCAGCGCCACACGTGTAGGCCGAACGCCTCTGCTCTGCAGCAGCACGCATATGCTTGCGCTTCCACGATTATGCCGGCAACTCTCTATCGCGCTATCTGCCTGCCTGACTGCTTTTTTGTCCGCTATCAGCTCGCTCGCCGTTATTCTTTCACCTCCACGGTCGCTGGCGCGCACCGACCTTTTGCAATCGAGGCGCAAGCCGCGGCGGCGTTGTTTTTGTGCGCCGATGCTCGACTCACGGTGGTTACCTGGCACGCAGCCCACAAGTGCCGCTGTTTCGATTCGCTGAGGCAACGCGAGAGCCGCGGGCTTTTCGCTCCTCTTCGGGTGACGAATATCGAGCTCTCGCGCGCGCGAGCACACAGCGACCCGCCTGCCTGACGCCATTACGCTTAATCCTGCCTTCTCTCTATCGCTCACCCCCGAGCAGCAAGGTTTTGTTACGGTGACTCTTTGGCTTGTACATAGGCGGCTAAGTTGAAGTGATCTCATATTTGGGATCAACCATGAGATGGGAGGGACAGCGGGTTGAAGGACTGCAGACGCCGAGTATTGGAAGCTCACAAGGTTCGTTTTGAAATCTATGGATTCTATACATACGGGATCGGTGAAAGCTTCTCACTGCAACGTCGCGGACATTTTCTTTATGGATTGTGACAATATCACACGATTTCTTCGTACTTCAAATGCCTTCAGGTGTTCGGTTTTCCTTTGCTTTCAGCAGTTGCATTTCGCGGTCCAGTTTTTAATCGAGTACCGCCAGTCGAGGTGGCGCTGACGCTTCCACTGTTTCTTTCAAGTTGGCCGTGAAAATTATTGCGTACATTTTATATTGGCGATTTCAAATGAAGGCTTAGCTTCTTTTCGCTCCAGCTTTCTTCATGAGGAAGTACGTCGTGGGGCACAACTACCTGCAGCAGACGCGTACGTATACAGGCGACAGGCTACATTCTAGTTTGGCACCGTCTTGGGCAGAGAACTATGCCTGCGGACGCAGGACGTCTTGTCACTTTGCTGGCAGCTACATCTGATGGTTAACGCAGGAAACTATCTGCTGCCACAATGAGCCGGACGTACGAAGCAGATGCCCATGAAGGCCAACCCCAGCGCTTGTGCTCCTGGACACCCGATGCCACTGGTGAACTCGGCATAAGTGTGTCGCAGTGGCGTCTCTGATACTATTTTCAGTACGGCTATAAATATTTCAGCACACGAGCCACGTTTAAGATAGACTCAATGACAGTACAGTCGGCATATTGTGTTAGGGAAACAGCGCTAAAAGGTGGGACAGTAAATGAAGGAGCACACATGCACACTGAAATGTGCGTACGTGCACATTCATGTGTCGTCTTGTCTTTTAGCAGTGTTTTCCTGTGATCATGTTCGCATGAGGAGTGAGAACGTCCAATCGAAACCGGTTTTCCTCGCATCGCTTGTCAGTCGCAACGAAAACGCTGCGACATCCGGAATATTGCATGCAGATGAGAGTATAGACGTCCCGCCTCTCCTCCCCTTCTCCTTTTAGATGCGTAAGCATTTCTATGCCTACTCAACAAGAAAACCCGTCCGTCCGTCACTTAAGTGGATCACTTTCAAGATAAGGCCGCAGCAGCGAGCTAATTGCCTTTCGTGCTGCGTCTCGCTTAAACGCGAACTAAGCGGCGAGAACACAGCGCACACGAAGCTATCAGCACTCAGCGTCCTCTGTTCCCATTGCAGATCGCTTTCAAGATAGGGCCCACGCAGCCGCGCCATACACAGCCGCCGCCGGAGTACGGTTTATCACCGTTGATAATGCTTTGACGCGGATGGATAAGGCGCTAAAGAGCGATAACGGCTTACAATGATCGGAGCGTAATCAGCGCACCTGGCACCGCCACCTGCAGTAGTTTGTCGCGTCATCAATCTACCTTGCGCCGCTATCCGCAGCAGTTCGTGTAGCCGCAGCGCTGTCATTTATACTGGTCGGATCAATTTTGATAATATTGATAATGACACTGGGCTGCGTGGAGATGAGGAAGTGGCACAATGCTTGCGCATACTTAACCAACTCTGAGAGGCATTTGTGCGTAAATTTTCCTTTTTCTTTCTTTTTTTTTTCTTGCGCCTATCGCGGTAGCTAATCGGACCTGTGAGACTTTGGTGAAATGAAAGCACTGCTTTGATACGAAGATGGGCGAAGGAAACTGCTTGTCTCAAACGTACACTATAGTCCTCGTTCAGACGAAACCTCCTGAACACAGAAATGTTTCTTTTGGAACCAGGCTTGCATGATACGTCTCTACAGTCGTCGATTTTTTTTTCGGAAGAAACTCTTTGAGGGTGCCGGACCGTGCTATAGTGAGCAGCTCCCTGTTTTTTTTTTTTTTTTTTTCCTAAGTGCATCCGCACTTTATATCTGCCGTCAACAAAAAAAGAGAGTGTCGCACTTCGTGGATCCTACAGTGTTGTTGCCTGCCTGCTTGTCATTGTGCAATGACATTTGTCATTGACGATTCGTTCATTATCCGCCATTCTCTACGGAAGCTATATCGAAAACGGGTTCAAGTTTACGACACCTCCGCCATTCATTCGATTCTGCTGCCGCCGACTCAAGGGCGTTTACATGTGCCTCTGTGGATACCGAAAAATCTATAGTAGAAACTCCTGCTCCACTTTGCTAGATTTTCTTTCTTTGTTTCTTTCTTTTTCTTTTCTTCGAGCTGTCATTTTTTTACGTGTTTCAACAAGAAGCGTGGACATAGAATACCGAAGGCGGTATGCTCGCTTTCCACTGCAGAGCCGCCACCATACACACACTGATACGCTGTACGAAGGATCTTGACTTTCCAGTTTATACGGGTGACTTTTACGAGCACACATAGGTTGAGGACATCCTTTAGGCACGGCATATGGACATACGTATGCCAGGAGCAAGCGTGCTGAATTCTCGCATTCTTAAGCCCTCCAGGTACACTTTCATTGTTTGAAGACACTACGCTGCTACACCTTTCGGAGCTTGTGGTGCCGCTTCGACTGAAATTGGCACCGCAGCGCGATTAGACCAGTGCCATTCTCCAACTCTCTTGTCATTGTGCAGCGTGACGGTACACCTGCCTTGATTCGTATTCGTGACTCAGTGTATAGGGTGCAGACTGCATACACGGTGGCCTCACGTAAACTTGACGCCACCAACTGCAGCAAGTCCTTGGCATGTAACGAATGCAGCTGTCCAGCTGACGCCCCACACCGCCGCGCTCTCGGCGTCACGCCACGCTTAGTAATGGTCCGGGACATTGTTGGAGCCCCGGAGGTCAGCTGGTTCGTTATCGGACGAAAGCCGTCCGCTATTATTTGTTTTTCATAGCAATTTCTTTTCTCTTCCTGTCCTTTGTTTTCTTTTTTCTTCTTTCTTTTACATTTTAATACATTCTTTCGACGCATTTTGACAGACTACACTTATCAGTGGTCGTGACGATATTAAAGGAGATCCATTATTTGAGCAAACGCGCTTTGTGCAACGAGATGCCTCTGCTCACGCAAACAAATAAGAGTTATAAATGCAGCGACGTTTCAATGCTCCAATGAGGCGTAAAAAAATATATAGGATGTTTTGTAGAAAGGCGTCGCGCAGTCTGATGAATCATGAACTTCGTTACATCGATAAAAAACACTTAGATTTGCTTCGGGGTCTATCTGTAAACGGAACGTGGGCTGCTTCTTTCGACACAGAAGATCATGGAATCGCATTTCATAGACCTGAAAATCGGTTTTATCAGAGCACTAAGATTACATTATAGTATTGTACACAGTATTGCGTAGTGTCGCGTGCATAGTGCAGTATGTACTGGCTTCAGTGTCGGTAACCTAGCTATAGGAAAAAGAACTTACCCATTTTGGAGTCCTAGCGACTCATTTATTTACTCTTTTGTGACGTAAACAGTAAGGAAACTGCCTTTGTAGTGTTCATCAAGGAACTTTGGCTAAGTTCAAAGCTTCAGCGTCATTTCATCCCGATGGAGGGATATCTACGCCTCCACTTGTCACTATACTTCTAAAAGATATACTGAATAGATTATTAGTGAGCCATCTGAGTGGATCAAAGCTCAGATCCCTATTGATCGAATTCCGACCGTTGACTCGTACTCACCGCAGGAGTTGATCTAAAGCTAGGGTTTTAAGAATAATAAGCAAGACATCTAGGAACAACTAAAACATAAAATAAATACAAAACGCAGGGCACATTCGTCATCACTAAGCGACTTTTCCTTAAAGATGAAGGGTCTTGGGCCGCGACCTGGCGTCATTGTCGAAAAAAAGAAATGACGACACAAGCGTGCTTCCCTTATGTTTCTTTTCCTTTCTTTTCTGTTTTCTTCGTCTCTCTTGAGTTATCAGTATTCGTTTGTGCTTTGGTTTACTTCACGCAGAGTTTCTATATTCAAACGAGCATGTGTTTTCGCTTGAGGATATGGTACCGTTGGTGTACAAAACGTGTCCGCTTTGGCGTCGTGAGACTTAGTGTTCACTACTACACTCTTCTTTGAATGAGTGGCCATCAAAATTATACTGACTAGTAAAAGAAAGCAATTATAAAGCTTCAGCGACTCTTGTATCGTGTACTCATTTACTGTGACATCTGCCGCCCGTCGCAGGTCACGCCACCGCCATTCGAAAAACAACTTCATTGCGATGCACACAACGTAACATCGACGTGTCCGTTAGTGTGTTCCGACAGAATCGCGGCACGAAACGCTAGATATCCGAGTCTATGGTTTCGTAGTGCTCGCTCCCGGCAGCCCGACGAGCGGAGAGTGGGCGTGCGCCGCCTGTCCGGCGTGCGCGAGTGCATCGCCGGCGACCGCGTCTTGCCATCGCCGCAGCCGCACTTGACCCGCAAGGCACACGCGCGCGCTCACATTCGCCGCACACCTGACAGGTAGAGCGGGCGGGGGTTACTTTCACGGCCGCCGGAGCCGGTCGCCAGAGAGGTGGGAGGGGAGAGGTCTGACATTGGGCCGGAGGTCGGCGGCGAGACCGCGTGGCCGAACCTGCACCGTGACGGCCTCTAGCCGCTCCCCGCGGGCCTCTCACGACGGCGGCACAACGAGCCGCCCCGCGGTCACGGTGCGAGCGGCGGCGCCGGACTTTCATTCCGCTGCCGACGCCGGCCTTCGCTGTGCACGGCATGCCGGTGGATCTGTGTGCAGGCAGGTTGCGGCGTTCCCCGCGTGTATGGCGCGCACGTGGCTTCGCGATGCCGCGTGGGGTCGCCGGTTTGTAATAAAGGACTGCTACGCCGCAGCTCGAGGCAAGGTTGGGTTCGAAGGAATGAGAAGTTTGGGTTGCGTACGTGCTCGCTCACCCCTTTGGTTACTCGCCGAGCGCACGATCTGTAAACGGGGTGGAGTCGGTTTGTCAGACGAGGAACGTGCGCTTGCCAAATGTTCTAATTCTAAAGCAACGAACACAACTAGCACCGAAAAACGATGCAGGTGGTGGATGCGTCGCCGTAGCAGTTTCTCATTGTGCGGCAGTTTAGCAATTTCGTTTGGCGTCGTACTGCTCGTACCGATAAACGCATGCCTACGCTTGCTCACGGTGGCGATGAATGCAGAGAGACGCAAAAATAGCACCTCTGAGGAAACGCTTTAAAAAGACACGCACCCGCTCCGCGATGTCGGTATATATATATATATTATAGTGCTGGATTACTGGGATTCACCGTTATCGGAGCCGTTCCCGGAGGCGGTTATAAATAGTCTCGCTTCCGCGATTTGAAACCCATGAAGAGCTACAACCTGAAACGTCCAAAAGCCAAGCTTACAGTTTGCAATGCGAGCCATGTTACACAACGTCTGAAACATGACATTTAAATTCGACGTTGCACATGGAAAATGCTGAATTGTGTGCTCCTGGTATAGCTTGCACGTCGCGTCTGTCCCATAAACAGCGTATCTGTGCTTTCAAGTGCTTCGCTATGCTCGGTACGGCGGCAGCGTAGGTTTCCTTGTTTGAATGGGGGAAGCCCCTGTAGCTATATCAAAAAATGCCATTCAAGTTCGAGCTAAAAATAAGAAATACTCCGCAATAGTTTCAGGAGTATCGTGCTTCATTTGAGAAACGCGGAAGGACACATGAACAACGCCGACGGCTCACAAAGCAAGATATTATAATAACCTGTTTTGCAGCCATGTGACCAAAAATAAGCTTCTCTCCGGAAAGCCATGTCGTCGTGGGCCCGGAATGCTGGATGATTCAGTGTACGCATGCTCCATCGTGCCGTTAGCCTGATTTGCGCGAAGAGCGCGCCCGCATGCTGACGTCACCCTATTGTCTGTAGTTACAATCCGTGCCTGATGGGAATTCGGAGAGGCGAGAGAAACCAAGCTACTTCGGATGATCGCAAACGAACGTGCCTTTCATGAGAAAAATAAATTCCAGCATTCACTTTTTCTTCTCGTTATAGAGGATGAACGACGGCTTATCAAGCAAATTCGAGCGGACTTTTTTACAGCGATAGCTGTTATGGGCTCACGTCCCTGGTCGTTTTGAAGTCCGCCGAAGCCGTCGCTGGAATCCCAAAATTCTGTGCTAGGAAAATTACTAAAATTCTCCCCTGTGCTGCGAGGATTCGAACTGGCGACCAACATGTTGGCAGTGCACGATTTGCTACAGTGCGCAATGGATAACACTGACACAGCTTGAGAGCTCGATCGCGCCAGCAGCTGCCGAGGTTGGCTAGCTACCTCTCAACATCTGTGTACTGAACAGAACTGGCGTCCGTGCCTTATTCGCGTTCTAGCACGTCGCCTTCCCAGTTGCGGAGGTTATCCTTCATTAATTTTTTTCTACATTTAATGACCATGACTGAGTGTGTCTGCTTTGACTTCATTAGTCTTCCTCTCCTAGCGCTCGATCTCTTCACGTGTTTACTGGGGGGCGCTAACATCGTCTGGTTTTCTTCAAGGATAGCGCAAAGCCTTGTGGTGTCGTCCTCTCGTCTCGTGTCCCTTCTACGTTTTGCGCTGTTAACACCAGGGTGGAAAACTATTAATGAAGCAGCATAAATATAAATTTCAGAAAACGTCGAAAGGATCCAGCAGTATAAGAAATTAAAAAAAGTTTGTTTTAGTAGAGACCAGTGGCTAAGTCCGGATGGGTGAGAGGCGGAAGAAAAGCCCAGCCTTTCCACTTCACCTCTTCTTTTACTTCTCGAAAGGAAATCGCTCGCTCGCGCAGGCGAATGTTCACTCCAATAAACACCGCACGAAATAGTCCAAGGCTTACTGCGCAATATAGTATTTCGCCAGCTATCATGTCACCGCGTAGCGTTACGGGCGAAACCAACCTTCTTTTTTTTTTTTTTACCCGTAAAGTTTGTGGGCGTTTAGGAACAACAAAGCGGCAACTTGATGAAGACTAGACTCCTCGAAACATTGGCTCCAGTCGGAGACACGCCTTGTTCTAGCACTCACTTCGTCTCCGTCTTCCTCTGAACCCCTGGGCGGCGGTAGCTAAAGTCCTGCATTTTTCCGGTTGTTACACGAGTTTCCAAGAACCAACAACACAGCACTAAGGCAAAAGTTTTTTACCAGGTGTGAAGCTGCCTCGCGATACGTGATTTGACGTTGTTTCGCGCTACGAATCCGTAGTGAGATTGCTTTGATAATGATGATGTTTGAGTGATGTTTTCACCGTTCGCGGTTATATATATATAGCGGGTCTCCCACGTAACTTGAGCCAAAGTTTAGAAATATGCAAATGTCACTTAGCTGGACAGAATCAAATAATGTTGTTTGCCGTCGCTTGGAGGTTCTCAAATATTATCATCAGATGAAAAATGTCAATGAGAAAATTGTAGAGCGACATGAAAAACTCCCGACACGGCTTTCTGTACCTCAATACGCACTACATAAAAGTATTTTTCTAAGCATGAAAGGTGCCTGCGAATACGCGCAAAGTGGCTCGAGCGGCTAGTTGCGCGGCTATTTTTCGTGTATTGGCCGGCGTCTTTTATGCTCGGAAAAACACTTTTATGTAGCACGTACTGAGCAGCAGAAAGCCGTACCGCGAATTTTTCGTGTGGCTCTGCAATTTTCTCATTGGCACTTTTCATCTAATTATATAATATTTGAGAAGTTGATTAATTAATTAAGACTAATTATGTAAATAGGCGGTATGTAAAAATTCATATCTGTATCTCCAAGCGACAGCAAACAACATTACCCTGGTTCTGTCCAGCTACATGACATTTGCATACATATAAAGTTTGGCTCAAGTTACCTGGGACAGCTTACGGGCACAATTTTTCCCCTACCACCTGTTGCATGCACAGCCCCGTGATACTCAGTAGAATTGCAGGCTGCACATAAAACGTCTCGCTCTTGAAGCTGGAAACTTGCAGCCTGCAGCTCGCCGTTTTATCATTTTTATTGCACAGTTTGGTTATGGTGCCTGCTCGTGCCGCTATTAGTTGTTGTGAGTTATTCATTCGCAGTATAGATGTGAGCATCGTCTGGGAAACGACAGTATACTTAACGGCGTATAAACTGAAAACCTAGCGTTCTCTCATACCTTGTCTAGACAGGGGTTTCGTCACATGAATACTCAGTGCGAGAAGCCGAGGCAGATCCGGTCAGTTTTCACCTGGTGCTTCGTTTCCCCGTTGCTATTCTCATCCTCGTAAATATTCCGTCCACTGCAGCGCACAATTTTCACAGGCGTGTCTTACAGCAGAGAAGCGGGTACAAATAATGATAGTCTTCAAGTAAAAAGTATGAGCTGGTGACACAGAAAACAAAATAAAAAAGAAACAAGAGAAGTCATTGTAGCATGCGAGTGAAAGAAAAGGCCCGTTGCCGTGCTAAGTTTAGCGCAAGGGCTTGGGGTCTCGAGACCCATTCGTCATGGCCTAAGACACCGACGGTGTACAATCCGATTTTCACTCACCGAGAACACGCTGC
Organism: Dermacentor andersoni; assembly: GCF_023375885.2. Classification (NCBI taxonomy): domain Eukaryota; kingdom Metazoa; phylum Arthropoda; class Arachnida; order Ixodida; family Ixodidae; genus Dermacentor; species Dermacentor andersoni. The sequence goes on along the minus strand of NC_092818.1, from coordinate 189,639,887 downwards.
TGAACTGGCTCTTCTGTGCTAACAAACATTCTCCGTGGCTTGTTTCTGTCTATTTAGTGTCCTGCAAGCGCCGATCCCACTGCCCCCCCCCCCTCTTTTTCCCTTGAGTTAAAAAATATCTTTGGGTACAGTCAAGCGCAAGAAAGAGAAGTGTTATTCGATAAACGCACACACTTGAATTTCCTTTCTTTCTTTTTTTCTTTCTTTTATTTATTTTTTTTTTTTTTTTTTTTTTGCACAGGTCACAGCAGAGCTTGGTTTTAAGTCTCAGTGGCTGGCGTATTCTGCCTCTCATCCTAAACGTTATGCACTCGCCAGCGGCTCTTTCATGACGGTGTCGTAACCCGGTGGATCCTCTCGCCTCTTCGCCATACACTGTGTGGAAGGCTGCATGCCTTCACTGTAGAGTAAGAATTCAACAATTAAGTTGTCTGCCCATGTTTACTATAATCAGTGCTTCCAGTCTGTTCAACTATACAAAACACCAGGTACGTCGACGGAGCTTGTCAATGAGCGGCTTAAAAGCTATAGTGCAGTGCATACAGATAATACCTCAAGCTGTACCTCAAGCATACAGATACCTCAAGCTGTCGACCGTCCTGAAAAGAAAACTGGAAGCACCAACAAGAAGGAAGTGCAAGAATAGCTGCTACCTATCGTAGAGTAAGCTGAGTTTGAAACCTCCGTCCTCCGTTGTCAGTCGAACACGATATGGCACCCGCTAAACACTCAAACCTTACTTTTTTTTCTTTTTTTTTTGCATGATCTCGACTATACAGGGTGTCCCAGTTAACTTTAGCCACAACTTAAAGATATGCGAATGGCACCTGCTGCCGTCGCTTAGAAATACTGAGATTATTTTTTTCATTCTGCCGAATTAAATCATTAATCTTAATTAATCAACTTCTCAACTATTATAATCAGATGAAAAGTGCCAATGAGAGAATGGTAGAGCAGCTAGAAAAACTCCCGATACAGCTTTCTGTTGCTCAATACGTGCTGTATAAAAGTGTTTTTCCGAGCATGAAAGAAGGGCCCAAATGCGCGCAATGTTGCCGCGCGACTGCCGCTCGAGGCACCCTGCCTGTATTTGCGGGATTCTTTCGCGCTCGGAAGAACACTTTTATGTAGCACGTATTGCACAACAGTAAGCTGTATCGGGAGTTTCTCTTGCTGCTCTACCATTTTCTCATTGGCACTTATCATCTGATTATAATAGTTGGGTAGTTTATTAATTACTTAAGATTCATTATCTAATTAGGAGGAAATAAAATTATATGAGTATCTCCAAGCGACGGCAAGCAACATTTCCTTGGTTTTGTCCAGCTACGTGGCATTCGCATATTTTTAAACTCTAGCTAATGTTAGCGGGGACAATTTGTACATCATAATATATAGTTGAGATCGCCTATAGCTGAAAGAGCTTCCCCGCGGGTACATTGTAAGAGCCGTCACGTATACTGTTTCCATCGTTCATGAAAGTGAACACATGAGCGCGTGGCAAATAGCCTCGTCGGACACGTGTTTCGCGGCACCGCGGCGCGCAAACAAAAGGAGAGAAGGACACCCTTCGCCCTTCTGCTTCCACACCTGGCCCCTAGCTTCTCTTTTATTTCTTTTCTTTAAATTCTAATCTTTATTGTGGCACGCCCACGAACGATAACAACTTCATTTGAATTTGAAATGGACGCACTGTACCTATCGCAGCTTCGCAATAAATCGGAGTACACGGTGATCATAAGTAGCATGACTGCCTCGTCAGATTCTTCTGTTCTTCGCTCGCGTGCAGTCTCAACGCAGAATGAAGAGCGGCGTTTATATATTTGCGATAAGTGGCGCATCGCATCGCGTTCGTGTAAACAGGGTTAATGCGCTACGAATGCGAGTCGCGTTGGTGCGCGATGATCTCGTTTGAGACGGGGAAGTCCTCTCGCGCGGTGCATGTCAACGCTGGCATTTTGTTGTTGAGTCAGAGAAACATTTGCCACCGTGTGCTGTCCTCCACTCACCGGCAGAATGCACATCGCGGGAAATAGGTTCCGCCTTTTTCTGAATGAGAGCGGACACATCACGTGTAATCGCTGTCGCGTAGCGATTACCGTGATGCGCTAAAGAATGCGGCACGCTACATCCACACTCGTGTAAACGCGGCTAGGGAAACCTGCAAGGAGAGTTGCAAGCAGTTGAGGCAACGGCACCTCTCTCTCCGTTTGTTTTCGCATCTTGCCGTGGCGCCGCGCAACATGTGGAATTAATAGGACGTGTTGCTGGGCTAGTTCGTTCGTATTTGCAGATATAACAAGCGCGCACTCTGAACGTGACAAATGAAGTAGACACAAAGCAAGCGCTAGCATTTTTTAAACTTTTGTTTCTTGCTGCGCAAGAGTACATACGTAAGTGACACTGATCCATGCCTTTTCATTAAGCCTTATGCAAAACGCTTCCATTAACTCGCGCGCTAACGTGTCTTTGCACACTCTAATCGAGAATTCGGATAAAATAGGAAGCAATGGCTCTGAGGAACAAGACCGACAAAGTGCCGGTAAATGCGATGTGGTTTATTCTTGATAGACAGCTCATGTTATCGTGCTCAATCATTGATGCAGAGGCCTGTCTGTTCAATATAGATTCATCCACATGTAAGCGGAATTTCGTAGACTTCTTTCGCTTGTCTTAGGTCTACATACTTTCTTGTCCCGTTTAAGGTGGGCGCTTCTTTAGTTAAACCTGCGACGTCTGGACGATGGGCTATATACATGTGACGTACTCACGCGTTCCCTATCATAATGCTGACGTGTACACAAACAACCCACGAGTTCCAACAGATGAAAAAGAGCACTAAAAATTTGTCATAAGAACTTACACGTATGTCCTCTCGATACGCGTCCACTGGAGTCTTGAATCGCAGTTTCCAACATGAATACAGAGGCTTGTGACACACCAGCACGCAATCCGCCGGAGAACACAGCCCTGATGTAGTCGAAACAATCGCCGATCCACGAGCGGAGAGTGCCACCGAACAGTACATGTGGCACGTTGCCTTCCTCCTGCCGCCAAGATCCCACAGCCCGACCACAAGCTCGGCGCGGTCTAGCACACACTTCAAAACGTATCAAGAAGCGCCTGACACACTGCATGCTGCTTTGCTTCAGTTTGCTTTTCGGTGTCGTCATTCCGGCGAGTCGGAAATTCCTGTGACGCAACTAATCCCATGGAACAGTGTGCACGTTGCGCTCCATAGTCGTGCTAACGGCAGTGCGCTGCTGTGGCGCTAGTGTAGCAAGCATCTTTTCCAACCGTCGCGGATTTCTTACGTGTTTGTTTGATGACGTTGTGTGGCAGTGAATCGAAGAGTGTTTTAACGGCAAGACGCCTGAGGAGCAAATTCAATGCTGTCGCGCGTTTGTTTGTTTGTGTGCGTGTATGTTGTAGCTTTCATGTGTTTGGCTTCGCGCACATGTAAATTTTCGTTACCTGTCGGCGCCGTGAAACAAACAAAATATGAAAATTTGTCGTTGCTACTAAATTGTTGCGGCTCACCAGAGCCTTTTATGTTCGAATCAACTGGCAACTGAAATCAAACTGATGCAGCACAAACGTATCGGTATAACAGCGATGTAGAACAACAGCAGCCGAGAACAATGCGACGCCTTTGCAAATGTTATGACATTTCTTTCCTGCTGTGCCGGTTGCTTTTGCAATCCGGAGTAACCGAGGCCATGGGTTGGCTGAGTTGCCAAAAATTGTCGTTCTAGCTCGAATTAAGCAGGCAGAATTGAATGTACCCCGCTGCTTTTCTATGGGAGACCTTAACCGCCCACTGGGTACTCTGGCAGAAGCGGGAATGACATTTCTGATTTCAGGCAATTCTCCGACTCTCTTCTTCTGGAGTGCCTGTTAAACGTATACGCGCATTTTCGTATTGCCATGAGTTTCACACAATGGTGATAGCGTTTTAGTGCTCGCTTCCTCTGAATTTTCACTTATTTATGCTTACTTGAAGCCGGTTACTTTCGAGCCACTTGCGTATTCGACGTGCTTTAAGAATCCCACAGCAAGGCACGAGCACCGACTTAACCAAACGCGACCCTTTGCCACATTGCCAAATGGATACTTGATCCATATGTGCCATACGAGGGGGTAAGGGGACGTCGTAAAATAAAGCTCCATTCCGTAAAACTCTTGTCGCGATGCTCTGGGCAAATCACGTTCAGACGCGCAGCTTTTCGTTTCCTCGCGAAGTCGTGCGACGAAGATGGCGGGAACTGCGTTATCTTCGTCGCTCGCTCACCGCCGTCTGTGTAGGAAAGAGGAGTGTTGCTGGACTATCGGCGTGGCTCGAACGAGCCACGTGTAGTACCTCTTCCTCGGCCGATAACGCCCGACTGTTGCAGCTGCTGGTAGTCTTATCGGCGATCGTAAAAGCGACCAGAGAGATGGGCCGTGTGTGCGCGCACACACGCTCGTTTCCACTCAGACGCCTTTGATGCGGGGGCGCCCTGTCCTGTTGGTGTGTCCACGTCTTCAAAGAGTGGCAGGAGAAAGCGGGGGCAGTGCGGGCATGCTTCTTCGAACGCCCGCACCCAAAAATCACTGTGCGATAGCATCCTGCGCTGCACTTAAGGACCTCGGGCAACGCGCTTTCGGGGAAAAAATCTGCATGCGCTTCGATATCGTGTTTGGTCCAGTTTTTAACCGTCCTTAAACGCGGAGAGATGCAACAACTGACACTTAGCTTGAATGACTTTGGGCAGATGCGTCAACTCGCTGTGGTAGTGAGCGATTTTGCAGTATGTGGGACGCAATCAAGCTGCAGTACGTATTCGGCGAAGTATCACTTGAGCGCATTATAATCCCCCTATTGTTCGAGTGGGCGGGCGCAGAAGCATCGAACTCGTTCAGTCCATTACTGGACTTTGTAACCGAGGTGTTCTACAACCGCGACGTATAGTAAAGTTTTCTCCTAATTTTCCTACCGCCGCCGCCGGTCATAGCAACCGAATCGCCGCCGACGTGTATCACCGCGGGCTCCTAAGCTGGCTTTTACACGGTTTGTTTATTTGTATCTGTTCGCTTGTTTCGTCGCCTTCGACAAGGTCGCGGGAACCTTGGTGCCATATGCCACAAATGCTGCGGGTGCGCATCGTGTGCTCGCGAACAGCACCCAGAGGAGACCGCCGAGGCTGCGGGCGAGGCGTCCTTGCTTCTGACAGCAGCTGTCCCGGCGAAAGCCGCACGGGCGCGTGGGAGACGCACGCATGTGCGCGGGCGCTCTGGACGCGCGGCGGTGGCGGCGCTTGTCAGCGACGCGCTGCGTCGGAGGCGTCTTGAGCACCGGGGGCCAGAGAACTCGAGGTGTGCGCCTTGATGCCTTTTTCCTCGGAACTGGCGTTGCTTGGCTGACCTGACCCGTTCATCTGCAGCTGCACCAAACGATAAGCTCCTATGCCTCGATGAAGTTCGCGAAGCTAGCCCTAACGGCTTAAGTACGGCCTGAAAGTATGGAGGAAACACATAAACTAGGAGAGAGCCATTCCCTCCGCTTCTTTCCTTCGGGAAAGTCGGCCGCACACGTGACCTCCTAGTGTCAGCGTGTTTGCTGAAAGAGCTTGATTGCCGGTAGTTTAATCGATGAGCACTCGTTTCGCTGCTCTGCCTCTTGTTGCTCTTCCTGCAGATCGCGGACGGACCGGGAGCACTAAATCCTACCGAGCGCTCTGACGTGGCGATCGCATGTTGGGCCAGCTCGTTTTGCATCAATCGTGTTGCGCTGTGCTGCTTCCTAATCTTCTGTTTACTTCATGCCTGAAAGTGACGTAAGGGGCTTCATACTGGTTCAACGTTTTTGGCTAGCTTCCGCTGCGTTGCTTCTGGATATTGATAAAAAGAGCAGTATTTCGGCTAGCTAGTGGCACTCCAGGAGGGCAGCCCTGATGACGTCAATAAATTCAAATAAAGTCCGGTCTTTGTACCAGTATACAAGCTGTCCCAGCTAATTTAGCCAGAGTTTAAATATATGCGAATGTCACGTAGCTGGACAGAACCAAAGTAATGTTGTTTGCCCTTGCTTGGGGATACTCAAATTATTTTTTTTCCTTCCACCTAATTAGATAATTAGTCACAATAATTTGATCAACTCCTCAAATATTATAATTAGATTAAAAGTGTCAATGAAGAAATTGTAGAGCGAGATGAAAAGCTCCCGATACTGTTTTATGTTACTCAATACGTGCTACATAAAAATATTTCTGAGCGTGAAATAAGCCCTCGAATACACGCAAGGTGCCTCTAACGGCTATTCGCGGGGCAATTTTGCGTGCATTTGCCGGCTCCTTTCACGCTCGGAAAAACACCTTTATCTAGCACGTATTGAGCAGCAGAAAGCTGTATTGGGAATTATGTCGCTCTGCAATTTTCTCATTGACACTTTTCATATAATTATAATATCTGAGCTCATTAATTAATTAGGACTAATTATCTAATTAGGCGGAATGAAAGACAAAATATTTTAAGCTCCAAGCGACGGCAAGCATTACCTTGGTTCTGTCCAGCTACGTGGCACTTGCATATTTATAAAACTCTGACTAAAGTTAGCTGGGGCACCCTGCATACACGTTTATTCGTCCTCGGACAGCAGTATATGAACAAGTTGCATGTTGAAATGAATGACCAGACATTCTAATCCAACTCTTTCCCCATTCCCATCCATTGTTTTTTGCGCTACTGCCATAACATGCAAGTAAAGAGTAAACACCAGAATTGCTTTGTCTAGGACAACGATGCTGCCTCCCAATCACGTGAGTGGCGATCAGTAAGAGCAATCACTTTTGTATTCTTGAGAATTACATGGAAGGCAAAAAGAGACAGGGAGATATTCTACATGCAAAGTGAGAAGAATCTGGAAGACGCAAGGCTAAATAAAAACCGAACTTTCCCAACCCACGTTTTCACTCGCAATCTCGAATATGCGAGGTCGTGGAAGGTGAAGGTTAGTGGATGTTTAGAGCGGTTTTGTTTTTCCACTCAAACGCTAGCGGAATCGCAGCTGGTGCTGAAGGTTGCGACAGCGATATTTCGCAGTCGTGCCAGCAACTGTTTCGTACTTTTCCACGCGGCTTACGCAGTAATTTACCGAAGAACCCGATGCTATTCGTTCGTGTTCTTTTGCAGGTGTATCGCGCCTGCACCCACAGGGTCGGTAACACGAACGCCAACCGGCCTCGTTCGTGCCGCGCGAGGTTGCCGCAGTTCCATACAAGGCGATGAGCTTGCACAATGGCGCACTGATACTCGCGCGGCGAGCTTACGTCACCACTTCATCGCGTCAGAGATGGTCCGAGCGCGAACGTGTTTCGGTACCGCGGCTTCTGAAGCCGACATTTCGTTGACTGTCAGCAACGTTTTGTGGCAATTTCAGGCGCGAGGCAAACATGTATCACTCCCCCTCGCTTTGGCGTTTCTGTTTCTTTCTTTTTCTTTCTTTTTTTTTACTTCTTTATCCCCCCGAGATCCACAGCTGAATGCAGTGACGTATCCATGCGGTTCGCGGAGGAGAATGAGCTCGTGCATACACGCGCCACCCACCGCAACATAATGCCTCAGTAATTCTGTGCAGAGTCGGGGATGTTAGACCTGGCGTCATCATATCAGGAGCCCCGACTCACAAAGCGATTATCGCTGTTTAACTCTAAGTGAGTGAACAGCAAATTAGCTCTCGCGTGTTCAGCTATCGCAATTGGCAAACGAGTGGGCTCCCGTCAATCGCGACCCAAGTTCACGTGCTTAAACTAAGCCGTGCGAATGCGGCCGCCCGATCGGCTGACGGGGCGTACAGTTTCCACACCGCTGCATGCGGTTTCGGTGCGACAGGGGCACGGTATACACTTGCAAGCGGCCGCTCACTCGCAGCCGTCACCCAAACAACCCGGCTGTGTTTTGTCTAGGAGCTTCGCCTCGGCCGCTTGCAGGGCAGGGCTCTGTGGGTATCCGCGATGCGCGCTCCCAAGGCTTTCTCTGCCCACGCCGCCATTAGCGTCTTTAGCTTTTTTTTCTTTCTTTCCTGTGGCATTGCAGCAGCGGTTTAGATTTCGTTCATAGTGCAAGGGTTATATTATTGCGCCCTCCCTTTCTGTCAGCGCATGATTGGGTGATTTCAAGAGGCTTGCGTTAATAAACAATTTGTTTCCGTTTTCTGTCTTTCCTTCTTCAGTTTTCCTCTGAGTACAAGGTGGGCGCGTAGAAAGAGCGCATATATATATATATATATATATATATATATATATATATATATATATATATATATATATATATATATATAGAAAGAAAGGGAAGCGCTGTGTTCTTTGTATATATTCTAGTAAATGCAAAGTTCAACCGCCCGGGAAAAAAAAAAAGAAAGATTTTATACAGTAGTGCTGCACATGGACTGTAGCCATGCTTTACTAATTTATGCAGCCTGCAATTAGTTTGATTGGTTGACGGGATTTAACGTCCTAAAGTAGCAGAGGTGATCTGATAGATGCCATAATAGACAGCCTGATTCGGAGCACGTGCGGCTGTTTAACGGACGGCGCCAAACCTCGGCACACAGCGTTATCGCATTGTGCCTGCATCGGAAAGTGGCGGATGCACCAGGTGATCGAACCCACCACCATCCATAGTACCAAAAAAAAAAAAGCGATGCCCATTCAGCCACCACCGAGGGTTATTGCAGCTTGCGAAGTTCTGTTTTCAGCTTCGGTAACACTTATGTGATGAATTTGTGGGTTTCTTACTAATCACCTAATCTCTGCTTTGTCTTGCTTCTGACAACGATTATATCGATAATTCGCTAACTTTGATTCGTTAATAACGACGTCCGCCCATCAGTGGCGTAGCTAGGTCATCTGGTACCCGGGGCCCATAGATCTTCTGTCACCCCCCCCCGCCGGGTGTAGTCGAGGAAGGCGAGGATATCAACAATTTCCGGGTTTCAGCACCAGTACAGCCGTCTTGGATACCGCGCACGTCCCCCGCGTCCCCCTCTCCTTCGCTTTCTTTCCCAGAGATGGCGAATGCAGCAGGTATACACGCTGTTTTTTTCTGCGCCAAATACCACAGGGTGACTCAGAAGGGTTTGGGTGCTGCACTGATAACTTGTGATAAGCGCATGTGCGCATCTTCTGTCAGACTGTAAGGCTTGGCAGCCAATACAAATGTGGCATCGCTGCAAATACGGCTGACGTCACAAGTAACAAAAAATATCTTTGTAACGTTTTAATTACCAATTTTAGCGGCAACATTGCATTTGCAAAATTGAAGGCCGATCTTTATATCTTGCCCAACAACAACTTAACAGAAATCCTCGTAGGCACTATATGGCGCGCAGTATTGTGGCTGTGGGCAGCCCTGAACGAAAACAAAAATTAAATTGTGTTTCAGTGACGCTGATATCCCCACCATATTAGAAATACGCAAAACGCCACCTGCCTCCCTACTGCGCGGACGTCAATGCTATGACAATTACGAGTTCTCTTCATTGTGATCATTAAAGCCTTGTTTTTATTTGTTGCTATACGGACAAACGTGATTATCCGTGCTGCGGTACCACCAAAAGATTGGGAACAGAATAGGGCACGCTTGGCGGTGATTCTTGGCGTCACCATAAAATAAAAAAAAAAAAGAAGACCGCCATGAAGCCCGTCCTAGCGAAAGCTTGCACTACTGTTGGTCTGCACTCGCAATGAAGACGATTAAGGGATCAACGTCACTGGTTCACTATCTCATTTTTCTTTCGCTGCTGCCATATACTGGGCGCCGCCCGCAGTGCCCAAGTACTGTAGGTTGTAGCACGCAAAACGATTTTGTTTAAGAAGTTTTTGTTGAGTTAATAGTATGACTTTGAGTCCTCAATTCTCGAATTGAAGTGCTTCCTCTATAAGTACTGATTAAGGGATTATTAAGGATATGATTATTACTTATCTGCCATATTTTTCGCGCTACCGAGTTCCTAGTAATCACAAAAACACAACTTCATAGAATCTCGATCAGGAAATATCCTTACAAAATGCACCTTTTTAAATAAAATTCTGTGCAGCTGATACAGACACTGTACTTGTAACATGAAGTCACGCAACAACAAAAGGGTAAGAAGGAAAGCGTGAAACATAACGGCAGGTTTTACAGCGGCTTTTTGGAGCGAGCGGGAGAGGGAATTAAAAGCGAGCCGAACATCGCTGCGGACCCGCGACTACAGCCTATCGAGTCATACACCGCAAAACTCTTCGGTCGAACCGAGTCTGAAGACGATCCAGAGAATCCCATTCGCGACTTTTGACGGCCGCACTTATGCAACGTCGCTCTCAACGAACGCTTCGCCGTAAACGTGAGCGCCGGGCGCGCTGGTTGAACGCCTTCTTGCTGCTGTCTTTGTTCGCTCCGCGTTCTGAACGGAAGAGGGACCCAAGAGCCTCAACGCCTTACAACGCCTGACTGTACGTTTAGCGACGCCTGCCCCCAGCATGAACGCACGGCACGAGCGCACCCCACATGAAACCTTCCGCTAAGGCGAGTAGTTTAGCGACCATTTCGCGAATTAAGTTGTTTAGCCCGCACAATCGTGCAGGTATTTCGTGGGGTGTTGATAGAGCTGCAGCCGACAATTCTGCGGTGCAACGCATCGGGTGCATGAGCTCGGGCTGCTGGATACCGGAGCATTCTTTGCCATTTGCGCCCAGTCAAGCCGGCGGAAAGAGGGTGTCTTCAGGCGTATATGACACCCCCCCACTGGCCCCTTGCACCCGGGGCCCTCGGCCCCCCGGCCCCCCCTGTTGCTACGCCACTGCCGCCCATATAGAAACCGAAGGATATCTCAATTCTCTGCTCGCTCGTTGCTCAACCTTGCACGCATCGCACATACAACATATCGGACCGTGTTGAATGAATAGAGATTGCAGCCGAGTAGATTGCGTAAGCTTCCACAAGTCGTGAGAACGGAGGCAATTTGTAGGTCCACGCAGAGTTAACTAACCGCTGCTTATACATCGCGCGCGGTCGCCAACAGGTGGCTGCGTTCAACCGTGACGTGTGCCCAGCCGTCGTTCCACGATGAGTGAAAGCAAAGAAAGGGTCAGCGCACCGGAGACAAAATAAAGGAGGGATATAATTGAACAAGACGAGGTGGTCGCTGTTTAGTCTGCGCGCAACGAACGGCAGCGGGACAGCTGTCGCGTTCGTCGTTACCGGGAATCGCCGCCTCCGAAGGGGCGACAGCCGCCCGTCGACAACGGCCGCAAACAAACGACGTCGCCTTCCAACACACGGCGTCCCACGGCGACGATCTGCCGATGCGGCACCCGCTGTTTAAACAGTGCGGCCGCGGCTGGAGGGACGCAGGCGGGAGCGTTGGCGGTGCGACCCGAAACGGCGGGGAAGTCATCGGCCATCCGAGATGTGATTGAGGAGCGCCATGCACGACAGAGGCACCGAACGCAAAAGGCGCGACCCTGTGCTGCTCCTCTCCAGACGCGTCCTTTGTTCGTTTCCCCTTCGGGCCACGAACTCGTTTTCGTAAGTGTAAACACGAGGTGCGCAGTCACTAATTGTCGTAGGCTCAGCTGGCCGTTTACAACCTCCGATTACAGTTGCCAGCTACAGGGTCTATATAACGTGATAGCCGGCCGGTTGGCCAAAGTGATTTATTAACAAGTGAATAGATGCTACGTTGATATGAAAGATGACCGGATTGCCGATTGCATTTGTTCCTTTCTTTGAACGTTACTACCTTCTATCCGCCTGTTCTTTTTGTTTTTGTTTCTCATTTCATTCTTGGGAGAGCAACAACTGGGAGTCAAGCTGGGGATATGTAGAACACCGTGGCTTGTTTCAGAAAGATATTAAGCGCGAGCGCGATGCGTCGACCTCCCCTCCGCTGTTGATGGCGTAACAAACTAGTTGAGCCAATAACTTTATTACATTTGCCGAACCAACAGTGACTAGGTACCAGTTCTTAGTGCCTCCATAAACTTCATCTCCTACGTGACCCATATTCTAGCATTATACGTGGTGTGTGATCGGTAAGGTGCTTACAACAATCCGTTCAGCTGATAGACGGAGACGTAATAGTACATCGATGCCATATGTGTTCCAGCTGCGCGTTCAGAGTTTGCAGATTGTTAGCAGCGGGTGGCTGTTACCTAGACCGCAACGTGGTGTACACCTGGCTCGCGCCCTTGCTTTCACGGTGGTTGGGCACGTTTGTGTCCTCTCAGAGTGCCGGGGCGGTGGGTTTCGCATGGGCCACATGTGTGGCTTCCGTATACCGAAGAAGCTGCAACAGGTGGTCGGCATTTTCCAAGGCAAAGCAGCACTTCTTTCGCGCACGGAGCAGCTCCACCGTGCGCCCAACATTGTGGCGTAAAAGATGGTCGCTCAGAAGTCTTGCCAGATGGACATGATTTCTATAGTTGCGTGTGAATCGCTGCGACAATGTCGCATCGAAATCGAATGTTCTCGAGCGGACGCCTTGCTGCTTCGCTGGGGAGTCAGCCGTAGCGACGTGGTATATATAGCGATACCGCAGATTCTCAATTATCGTGGGCTTCGCGCTGCGCTACATGCAATAAAAACGGCGTCGAGTCGAAGCAGTCGATGCGACAGGTAGCCTAATTCTGCCGCAACCGAGTACGCGGGGCAGTGGCAGATGTTCACCTAAAGCATTCACCGGCATCGAGGCGACCCCCGGTGTCGTAGCCAAGAAAACTGCCGCTGCGCTTCCTGCGCGCATGCAGTGCGAAAGGCGGAAGCCGCGCCGATATTTGTATTGATTTTCGAAAAATGTCATTGATTTTGTATGCAAAGATCGTTAACCGTTTTCACCAATATCGACACCAGCTGCGCCTTCGCAGTGGAGTGACTAATTGTGAATCTGCAGCGTTCAGAACACGAAATTTGGAACGATGCTGGGTCTTGTATAGCGTTGAAGGCCACAGGTGTTCGACGGCACTCTATTTTCGCTGTGTATCTCGTGACGCGGCACTTCTATCCTTACAGGCGGTGACGTTGTAGAGACTCGACTGCAGGGTTGAACGACTAGTGATGCCCGTGTTTCTAGCTTAGAAATGGCCGCCGCACGTGGATAACAACAAAAAGGACGTGAACCCGCACGGTTCTTTTATTAATTTTTTGCAATAAACTGATTCACAGCCTGCTTCAACTGGAGAAGTCATTTGTGGAGAAACTTGAGGAGCGCAAGCACTGAAAACCGCGCAGTGCTTTGTAAGCAGAACCCACGAGCGTCTAAACAAACAAACAAATAAATAAACAAAATTAAAGAAGAAACGCATAATATATAAAATTCCGGTCCAACGGGCACAGTATTGCCACTGGCGAAAGGCGTCATGTATGAGGTATGTATATCTGCTGCTATAGGCTCGTCTGTCACGCTTCCTACTTGACACGCTGCGCCCTCTCGCGGCACCGCCGCGAAGTCCGTGCGTGGCGCGTGTCTGAACATCTTCAGTTTTTCCTCATTTGTCATTGAAGAGCAACACATACCCGGTGACCCAAGTTGGCGTGAAAGAAAAACGGGCATAGGTACAGGCACACATAACGGAAAGTGCGGGAAGCATCCTAAGAATGCTAATCGCAATAGTGAAATAATGAATGAATACATGTTCGCTTTAAGGGTCTGCCATGGCAGAACAATTCCTTTGCTCTGTCATACATGTCGAAGTTCTTGTAGACACACCAACACACTGCCGTAAGTTTCTGAGAAGGCACACTGGACAGCGAAAGGTAAAACGGGTGAGAAGTTTTGTGGGCCTTCCACGTGCCAACTCATCTGTAGCGCCGAAGAACGGAAAGTTGATGTCGATATGAGGAGAAAAGAGTGCAAATAAAGAAAGAAATATAACGGGAACAACAAAAAGAATTAGCGCGCTAACTTACACGCGCGTGACTTACTGAATTGCTCCCGCTGGTGTCTTAATTGAACGCATACTACAAACGCTGCGCGGCAAGGGTTAACCGACGCCACTTCGACGCCACAGTGGTGTCATTCGCGCACGTCGTTTCGTCGTAATTTTGGAGTTAGCGTTTACGTGTGTGTGCTAGATGACGAGTCGCTGTGCGTTCTTCTCGGAGGAGGTTCGCAGGAGCACATTCGACGAGCGCGCAGTTCGTGTCGCCCAATGCATGCAAGCGTCTCCTCCATTCAGTCTTCGCGGCGTAGCGCCCTCCTCTCCCATTTCGAAGTGGAACATTAGACACGGAGCTTGGAAATAGCGCCCCCCTTCTTTCTGGCGAGGCACAGAGCTGGTGACGACGCCCGCTGCGAAGGACGCGCCGTGCTCTTGAACTCCTTGGCTTTGTTTCTTCTGCACCACCTGGCCGCCCTCATTTGCCCTCTCTCTCTCCATGATGACAGCCAGTGATGTTGGAAGGTATCCCGCGGTGGGGGGGGGGGGAGGAGGGGGGGGGTCTGAGTGTCGGGCGAGTGATGCAACTGAAGGCGAGACACTCTGCAGGCTGCGACGGCGGCGAATCCCCTGACGAGTGCGTGATCATTCTAACGGGAAACAAGAAGGGACCCCTTGTTTCCTTCTTCTTTCCTGTACGCGGTTCGAAACACTTCCGAATACGTGGAATTCTGTAGTGTGAAACCTAATATTAAGCATGTGTTGTACTACGATACCTTCGGGGAACAATCTAGTTACTCGATCCTCTCGTTCGTATAGTTTAGCCTGACTATATGCTGTAAGAACTGCGGGTATTGTTAAGGCGTCCGTTAACGTATAACAATCATTCAGTAGCCTTCTCTATAGCGCGACCGTGCAGAGCCCAGTTAATATCGGTACAAATTTGAGCGGTCCTTCGACTTAGCGGATGGTTGTTTACGTGTGATTCTATAGTAGAGGGGCCGATTAAAAGTTCTGCGTCAAGATGGGTGATACATGCAATGGGATGGGCGAAGTCGTTCCTTTGTAGGGGAACGAAGATCGAGTGTCATATGCCTTTATCAGTCCCCCCTGTAGCATCTGTAGTGTCACGAACGAACAGCGCTCTGTACGAATAGCACTAGTGCATGCAATAGCATGGCCCGGGATGCATTTCTGGTCGAAAAGAGGGTGATTTGCCATACTCCGATAGAATATGCTTTGAGTAATTGAGTTGAACCTAATGAGGGTCGCTTGCGGATGAGCGTTGTTAAAACAGTATGTCAGTTGTCGGCATTACGGTCAGGTCAAATGCAACGGCGCGACACATACGCGCGCGGGTTTGAGTACGTGTCCTTGAATCGAAGGAAGAGTATATTTTTTTTTCTTCGCAACTGTAGCAGACTTGGTAATGTGACCTTCCAGTGGGTGAACCTCCTCGTCCGTTGGAGAGCGCGCCCCTTGTGGCTGCACTGTATACCGCGCACCGTAGTTGTCAAACGAACTGTTTTCCGAAGAGCTGATCTAAAATTGTGCAGCTGTGCATGGTGCTAGTTAGAGACGTCGTAGCCCCTTGAACACGTAATGCGACTACTTGAAGATAAGAGAAAAAAAAGCACCGCTGGTTTTTTTCGTCGTGTGGGTGGACGCGAATAAAAAGCGCACGCTGTGCTCCGGGATAATGCGCGCAGGCCGCCGTTGACACCCGCGCGAGCTCTCACCCGCAGCTGGGAGTAAATTTGGCCGCGGCTTCGAGGCCACGGCGCTTACGCGCTCGGCTGTTTTAACAGCGAGTCCCCCTCTTCTGCATGAGTAAGCAGTCCACTTAACGACCCGGCTTGGAAGGTACACGTGTGCCAACGAAGACGAGTACTAGTACTAGTTAGGTATGGTATGTCCCTGCCTGATGCGCCCCCGTGAGATCTCCCGATAAGGAGCACGGCCTGAACATCAAGGTCTCTCCTCGTTGCGCCCTGCGGCGCTTCATTGAAATGTCTCGCGTCGGCGAGATCACCGACGGGCTTTAAACCACATGATCGCTATCCTCGCTACTAAGATTGAGGCGTGCTGCTCTTCAAACTCGTTTGTCTTCCCTTCTACAGAGTACGAAAGTGTAATTTACCTGATTTTTTGTTTTTGTTTATTGTGCTCACGCGGAAACCGCGCGAATGCATTTCTGTCACGTCACTTATTTCGCTCCACGTGGTGCTCACGCTACAACCACAATGAACTGCGTTCCGCACGTTGCACGCTCTGCCGACTGCATGGAACGAAACCTAGCCCACGTGACAATATTCACAACAATGCGGAGTAAAACAGACGCGTCGAAAATGCAGCACCTTGGGTAAAACGCACTCAACGTCCTTTGGAACTTCTATATCCAGAGCGGACACTTTTGACACGTCCAGGGCGCGTGCATACAGCAAGCAGTAAGCGCGAAGGAGCAGCTTTTGCCTCGGAGGTTGCGAACAGTCGATTTCATCGGTGCGCAAGGGACAGCCCAGCTGTTCTCCTTGAGAAGATAGAAAGCCAGAGGCGAGCGTGTGAGTGAGAAAATAAAAAGCTCTAACAACAAAGCAAAACGTTGAGTCAGACCCTTCTTGGTCGTCGTCGTGTGCTGCCTTTTCGTGCGCTCATGTGCGCCTCTCCCTGTCCCCCCCTTATTCTTCGCGAGGCTCGAGTCGACTCCGGTTGCGACTGTTTTTAGAAACCGGCTTTCGCGTCTCCATCTAAACAACGGGGATGAAGGCATCGGGTGCACAGTTCTTACCGCTCACACAGAGGCGCGCATCGTACACGACGCAACTTCAAATAAGGTATCCAGTGTACGTGGGTCCGTTCCCGTGTCGCACAGGGAGGGTCGATTTATGTGTGGAGATGTAGTCAAGTGTGTTTCTGGCTCGTGCATGTGGAGTAATATAGTTCCCCGCATTAACACCCGCTTATACTCATCGCACGTATTTATTATCATCCTATCAATTGCTTACCGCCTTGAGCATACTTCGTAACTAGGTTATAAGCCGGGGAACTTTTTCACAAAATGACATGTTTGAATATTGAACACTGCTGAACGCTATTTAACCTGCGATATTGAGCACTGCCCGTCTCGACTAACTTAATGCGAACACCAACCTCCGTCTACTTAATTTATTTATGATCTGAGCTCCTGCGCTTGTTCTTTTTTATGCTGAGTGGGAATAAAAACATGCCAACTATCGTCATTGCTTATAGGGGGCGCTTTTTTCTGATTGTTTTAAGCATTATGCTCTGTTGATGATCTCAAGTTAGCATAACTTGCCCTTTGTAGCGGATTAGAGATTAACGGAGTGGAAGCTCAGCCTACCATCGCTATGTTCCGCCCCGCTGGTGCCTCGGCCATGGTGCATTCATGTGATTCCACACCATGGTGCCAACTTATTATTCTCTGTCTCGTTTTGTCAAAATCGCCTCTCTTTGTATCTCCGGCGTCTGGAGTGGGGAATGATACTCATCATTAGAGCTGTAAAAATAACAAGCATTGCAGCGGGATGAATGAATGAAAGACCGTTCAAATGATGGCGGTCTCTCGATGCGTTCGCCAAAGCAGCCTGATGTGCACAACTGGATGTTATATGCTGTTTAGTGTGTATGTGCCGTCGATGGCATTACGTCGTTATCTTAGTGCTTCGCGAACTATAGCGCCTGCCTTTTCACAGTGACGAAGAGTTGTTATACGACTGGGCAAATGCTAAACACATCTGCAAGCACCTGACATGTGCTTGGTAGTCAGCTTTCCAGCGAATTGTTAAAGCATGCTACAAGGGGCAATATTCTATAAATATAGCAGTTAGCATACAATATGATGCAGATTTCGGTCTAGAGAAGTGAGTTCAAGGTGTTCTTTTGTATCTTTTTCAGGATCTGGAAGATGGATTTAGAATTCTACGCTGACTTCAGCGCCGTGGGTCACTACTCAGCCCAGACTTGTCTCAAAAGCATGTCGGCGAGAAAGAACAAAGTGCCTAAAGTGAGTATTCAATTGCGTTTAGTTTCCTCAATGAGCTGGAAGCTTAGTACTGTCCACTTATTGTGAACATAATGTGCATATATTAACAATGTATTACCCCTGGCAGTCGTAGCCATAATCAGGTACGTGTCTGTAACTATAACTATATAAAGGGTGCTCTTCTTTTTTTAGCTGCACTATATTTTTGGAAACTTCCTGTCGCAGATCTCACAATTCTAACCCTTAATCAAGAATTACTCGATGAGGTGGCCCTTACTGCTATGGGAAACGAAATGCGTAATTGAATAACAAAATTAGGGTAAATAAGTGTTTAATTAATTATTTTAGCGGTTCGTATTTAACATACGAATTGTAGCTAGTAAGTTCACAAGTCCTAACTGCTTGGAAAAGATTATAAGGACTGCACCAGTTTTGATATATTAATTTGAGAATTGTCCGACGAAATGCATTGGTGTTCCAGTTACTTTTGTGCTTCATTGCATAAACATCGTAAAACAGGCCAGTGCATTTCGTCGGACACTTCGAAAATTAATATCTCGAAACTGGTGCAGTCCTGAGAATTCGGTCCAAGTGGATAGGCCTTGCGAACTCACCGTTTATAATTCGTAGATAAAAATATGCGCCGTAACATAATTAAAACGTTATCAGCGCAATTCTGCTAATTATTCAATTAAGCATTTTGATTTTTCGTGGCAGTAGTGGCCGGCTCACCGATTAATTTAGATCAAGGATTAGACTTGTGTTATGTGCCACAGGCAATGTTTAAAAAATTTGGTACAGCTAAAAAAAGAAAATGCCCTATAATTTCTGCTAAGCAGTGCAGTTTTTTTTTTCGAATCTATAATTGCGAGCCGTTGTGTGCTGAAACTTAGTCACGTACACGTTTTCGTCTAACTCTGATCTAGACACCGTATATTAAACGAAAGAGAGTGATCGAGCGTGAAGTCCATAACTATACAACATTTTGCTTTATTAAGGTAACGTGTTTGTGTGCCGATTTGCCGTTTACAGTAGCTGGCTCAGCAATAAGCACCATCTGTACTAACAGAAAGAGTAGCTTTCTAGGCCATATATATGTGGCCTACTGCGCCTATACGTTTCATAAGCGCTGCATGGTCTGCTACCGCCACCGCAGTCGAAACTACGTTGCTGCCTCCAACGGACAGCTCTCCGCAGAGCTATCGATTACCACACAATCGAAACGTCGCGAAGAATTAATCTACCAGCACAGCTCTTGCTTTCTTCTCACATGGGTTGCAATTAGGAATCCTTCTAAATAGACGCCTATACCGAGTTGGCCACACAGAAAGATTATACGGTAACCACACTTGCGCTCCGAGCTTCGCGTCATAGAAACGCAAGGTCAGCGAAACATGCTGTGCGTGAGTCAGCCCAGGGGCACCGAATAACCGTCTTTCGCGCGGTCCAACGCTTGCAGCAGCAGGTCGCTAGCAAGCCGCCGAGCCAGTGCGGCCATCACAATTTAGCCGCCGGGCTGGGCCGTCTAACGGACACTGTTCGGTCCTCCGCAAGCTTTTTTGGCATCGTCGGCTTGTGTGCTGCGTTCGAGTACAACGCGCGGCCCGGGCAGAAGTGTTGGATTCGCTCCAGTGGCTAATGAGGCGTAATCTTGACTTATTTATAGGCTCGAGCTATCGCCGCGTGGTTTTCGTAGCCTTCGTTTCCCTTGTGCAGTGACGATCACGCGCCCCCCCGTGGCATTCCGGATGCTGCGCGTGCGGGCTGCTCTCTCGCTTCTGCGCCACCGCGCGGGTCCACCTCTTAATTGTTAGCGCATCGTTCGCGCTTGGTTGTCCGTCGTGGGCCTGCGTACAGTGCGCAGAGGAACAGCGAGGTCAAAGACCGAAGGCCACGCAGAGGCTCGATCGCTTTCGAACGAGCAGAGAGGCCGTGTATCGCAGCAGCTCGCTCTGCATGCCTTTTTTTTTTCTTTTTGTTTTTCGTTCTTCCTCTATGCGGCCTCCATATGTGCACAAACATACACGGCTGTGCGGAAAAGTACTAGACCGCCTTCAACGCCTATAGCTCGTGTTCTCCGTTTTCGAGGTCGCAAGCATCAGCGCTTGCATGCGTATACCACTTGATTAACGGCGAAAGGGGCGAGTGCGCGCGCAGGCATGTTCGAGCCTTGAGAAGGCAGCGGACGTGTTCGCGGACGCTAAGGACGGTAATACCGTCACTTGTAATCATCAGCGCAGTGGCCTTTTGTTTCCCGTCGGAGAGCCTTTCCCTTGGACTAAAATAAAAGCAAGATAACAGGCTTCGGCCACGCGTGTGCGTCTCAAAAAGTAACAGTCGACTATATATGAGCTGCGCTCTCGTGGTTTCCTCAGAGGCTGCGGCGACTGTCAAGAAGAAAGCCATGTGCAGGTGGAAAACCGTTATTAGGCGGCAAGCACATTAGTTTGTCTGTTTTCTTTTTGTTTTTGTTTTTTCTCTCTTTTCCTGCATTGTAGTCTTCCGGAAGGCGTGAACTATCAGATAAACCACGTTCCACAGAGTCTCCGATAAATATCATTCGCCCGCGGTGACAAATCAAGACTAAGTAAACAAAGGCACTGCGTCATTGGTCGGTGTGCTATAGTAAAGTAACTCGGGAGCTGTTAGGTCTCGACAGGATTGCGCTCCACTGGCTACGCTACGAGGTTGCCAACGCCAGAATGTGTACATTCGAGCTACTGCGCTAAAGAAAACGTGCCGTGTGTGTCAAGAAATACAGTGGATACGGAGAAGGAAAGGAAGCGTAATTAATGCGTCTATTGATTTGTTAATGAACACAGGAGCTGTGAGGGATGCGCTGTTGATGACGACGATGACCACAGGAAGGAGCGGTGCCTTGTTCGGGCATGCAAGATGAGGCCCACGACGGCAGTGATGCACTCCGTCTCGGCGAGAAAGCGGGGATGACGGCGATACACTGACGATGCAATGGAAAGCACATCATGCTGCGCTTACGCGGCAGAAGCTCATTTCCTAACTCTAATTTGACACAGCGCGTACAACGAGGGCACGAGGAAAGGAAACAAAATATGGCACTGCGTTTGTGTTTCCTTTTATCGTGCCCTCATTTCCCGCGTTGCGCCACGGCGTAGACGGCTTTCTGCTCACTATATCGCTATATTTCCTGGTTTCGACCAAATCTCAAGCTTTTGTGTAAATAGCGCGCAGTAAGTTTCCCGTTGTGTAGGGGTACTATAGGTGTGTATTGTGTCATGTACGCAACCCCTTCGTGTCACCTGAAACGTAATTCGCGAGCACCGCAAAAATTAAATCCTCGCGAAAATCGTGGTCAGTGACAGGTGTTCGGTTGCAATAAATGCCCCCTTAGTTGACGCGTGTAGCCGGCACCACGTCGCGTGCACTCGCCGCAAGAACGATAGCTGGGTTAGCTTCGTTCTCGGACCACGCAGGCTATACGTCTTGTGTGAGGAGCGTGCAGAAAACTCGTTGAAATATTATTAGAGAGTTTTAGCAGAGCGTTTACGGTCCGCTCCGCTCAGACCGGCCTATCACAACAATTGGCACGCAGCCGCTCAGCAAAACGCTACTGGGAACACTGACGCGCGTGCGCACAGCACACATAGGGGCAGCGGAACGTGGGACGCTGACCACGTTCCGCTAGGAACCTGATTTAGCGGTGCGTCAGGGAGCGTGTAGTTGCTTTCGTAATCGTTTTACCGCCAAGCTGAGAGCACGTCAGTGGCATCTCTGGAAGGCGCTCTTGTTAGATAAGCGAAATCAATGCATTCTGTGCAGCCACCGGTGCGCGTGAAACGTGTGCGGAGCGGAGCGCAAGCAAACGCTCTGCTAAAACTGTCTATTGTTCCTTTGCGAGTGTAGATGTCGTCGACGTTTTGAGTTAGAAATAGCTGTCCCATCAACGGAAAGGCGTGACGGCACGAAAAATCTCCTCGTCACGCTCAATCTTTTTTTTTTTTTTTTTTTATTATGGGGTTTTACGTGCCAAAACCACTTTCTGATTATGAGGCACGCCGTAGTGGAGGACTCCGGAAATTTCGACCACCTGGGGTTCTTTAACGTGCACCTAAATCTAAGTACACGGGTGTTTTCGCATTTCGCCCCCATCGAAATGCGGCCGCCGTGGCCGGGATTCGATCCCGCGACCTCGTGCTCAGCAGCCTAACACCATAGCCACTGAGCAACCACGGCGGGTCCGCTCAATCTAACAGTCTGCGTTATTCCTGAATTGAGTTTTTATACGGCGCGTATTGCCAACAAAAAAATGTGCTAATGGTATGCAGTCATTTCTTTTTTATTACATACATCCTCATTTTCTGCCTCTCGAACGAGAAGCACATTAAGGACGTGGGCTTCAGGAAGCTGAATGCTCTCCTCTGGCGGCGAAAATAGCGTAACCGACGGGTTCACTTTCCTCTCTTCTAGCCCGATATCACTGTTTCAACTGCAAACGCTTTTGAAAGCGATAGGGGGATATGCATTTGGCAGCGCCAGTGAGGCATTCGTGGGTGCTTCTAGCACCCGTAAGAAAGCAGCGGGATCCTCGCTGTGCTTGCACTTTCGCTGCACGCCTTTTTTCCGTTGTTTGCCAGCGCTTGGCACGCCTGCGCGTTGAGGCTTGCGCAGTGATCAGTGCCAGGATTAGAGGCGGTCTTCGATCGCCCAAGGACTCGTTCCGCATATCGTGACAGCAGCAGGTAAAGAGTGAGCCAAGCATCAGGTGCATGCTCTTCCACAACCGTTAAGCCAGGGTAACCGGGTTATGCTTATATATATACGTCGTTGTTGGGTGCAGCGCCGCGGAAGCTACGGCTGCGCCGCAGAAGGAAAAGCTACAAGGAAACGAAGATCGCCGCTTCGGCGCGCTGCATCACTTTCTGGATTGAGGGTTTCACAAGTTTATGCGATGCAAGGGATGCGTCGATGTGCTTGATTTCACGAATCCACATGCCGCCTGAGTTAGTGTTGATCGAAAGACTTCGGCAACGTAGTGTAGTACAAACGCTGATTTACTACATTTAGCAGCTGCCCTTCTGTCTCTTGGCTTCGGGAAGCTAGCTTGTGCTGTAGTGCACGGTATCTATGAGGCGGAAGGCATAGCCACCAGCTGGGCGCCTGTCGGTCTACATTTGTCCACATTGGCGTGCTTCCCGCGATCGTTTTTTTTTTTTTGTTTGTTTGTATGCGTCAACGATTCCATGGGCGACGAGCGGTCTATAACCTTGAAGCGAAATGCAGGCCTGCCTAGCTTGCCCGAAGGCGTTCACTACGCTAAGGGCCTGGTTTCGCCGGTGCGACGTTGTCACGTGGCCACTCGATTGTGGCCGATGGAAACCTGGGCCAGAAGCGCTACGCTTCGACCGTGTATCCAGTAGGCGAAAACAAAACGGCTAGATAAATAGGTAGATACATAGCCCCTGGAAAGTATGAGAAGTACCCTGAGAATGCTAACGCATTAAAAAGGGGACGCAATAGAAAGACCGTATTTCCGGAGGAGGCACAGCTAAAAAGACAAACGCGATGACGATGGCAATCAAGATGAGGATGAAGGCTCCGATATAACGCGACATCGATCATGTGACTCTCCCACCTGCCCTAACGGCCATTCACTATCTAAATGCCTATTCTGTTTACCCCGATACCTTTACAGCAAGCTTCGCCCCGCACCGCGGCACGTAGCGTGGGCGGACTAATTTGAGCTATTAGAGCAGCCATTCCATGCACGATAGCATATTCAGTGCTTCGTCAAGTATAAACAAGGCTTGTTTCTATCCGTTCATCAATCGCGCTTATAGCTGTCGTCGCTTCCGCCGGTTATGTGTCGCAATGACTCGGAAAAGAGAAAATAAGGCCTCTAATCGACCTGAACGTCAACACCGCGCTCGTGGCCACCTTCATGCCTAATGGCGCCCAATGTATTCGATCTTGAACGAGCATTGCCGCAGCATTAATCGCTGAAACCAATGCCTGCCTGCAAAACACTCGGTTCGACGCAGTGCTGCCATTTTGAGATACTGTGAAATGCGGTTCACTTCAGCCGTTACAGGCACCGAGCCAGAGTATATTCTTAGGCTAAGGTGTGTCAGAACCAACGGGGTGTAGGGAAGGGCTGTGGTTAGGGTAGATCACGTCACCGCGCGAGCTGACAAAAACAGGTCTGTTTCGACTTGCACGCGCGCGGGTAACCCAACGATGCGTATAGTCGAGAACTGTGTTTTTAAGTGAACAATGCGCACGCACGTACAGGGGCGATGTCTGTGACGCAGGGAAGCAATTGAACCGCTGAAAAAAAAAAGAAGTTCTGTGCTTTTACGTGCCAAAAACACGATATATATTACGAGGCATGCCGTTGTGGGGGACTGAGATTAATTTCTACCGCCTGAGATTCTTTAACGTGCACCCAATGCACGGTGCACGAAATCTTTTTTGCATTTAGCCCCCATCGAAATGCCATCCAGCCGCTGCTGGGGACAATCGAGCCAGTGGAATCACTATTCCTAGTATTAAATAGTGCTCAATAATATTGCGCAGTTCGGGCAGAATCCTGCGGGAGATTCCGCGCACGCTGGCATGCAGGCACAGACAGAGCGATGCTTTATTTAGAAATGTCGCAAGTTCGAGTAGTGCTGTTAATCGTCGGTATCGCAGAAGGAAGTACCTCAGTGTCTAGCTCTTCCGTAAATGGCACTAGTGGCACGCGACTTGATATAGCTGGTACAGAAGATAAGTAAACTTTACAAAGCAAACGGAACATTTCGACTTATACCTCATTGACTTAGGTGACGCGTCTTATATAAAGGAGGCGCTTAATTGCAAGAGCGAGCTCCCGCCGACGAGGTCCAATAAAGCCCTTACCTGAAGTACGGCTGGTAAATCGTCTGTAGTTGCACAGCTTCGTCAGTTCGTCAGGCCTCCATAGGAAACTGGCTTAGTTAATATCAGTCGTAAATTCCTAGATCACCCGTGTGCATGTTATTAAAATGCTGACCACGTTCGATTGGTGACGCCGTAATAAATGCTTGTCATTTTCTTCCGTATTTGTGATGAAGCTGTTCTCCAACTGGTGCGAATAGAGAGCTCTGACTGCAATGCAGTGAAACCATCTGGCGACTACTGGACCTGTTCAGGGCTGTGCTTTGTCATTTTTCGTTCTGTGATTCGGGCGTGAATTCGCTGACAAATTCATTCAAACTTGAAGTAAGAACTACAGAGAGAGAAAGAGAGAGAAGCACAAGAGAGGAAAGGCTGGAGGTGAAGTGATGAAAGGAAGAGCGAAAGAAAGAAAAAGAAGAGGTAGTCATAGCAGCACTTCGTGTGCAGAAGCACACGCACGCAGCTAATTCTTGCGCATTAGGAGCATACGCCGTCGTCATTTTTTGTGCGCTCACATTCTTTTCAGCGTAGCTGGCGACGTCGGCGCCATGGGTGACGAAATGGCACGCCGATATTGCGTCGCGTCATGCTTTTCTCAGAGTGGGCGTCCAAAAAGGAACCGGCATGAGACATTATTTCATAAGAATGTACATACATATGCACTTGATTGCCTGCTTCCGCGCTGATCACTGCGGTCGCCTTCACTTTGGGTGAACCCTTGCGCCATCGTGTTTGCTGTACATCGGTAGAGATACTAATTATCATTCCCTCCTTCTTGCTTTCTTTTTCCACTTAAAGGCCCTGCGCCATGCACGCTCACTAAATAACGCCTGCGTCTCATTTGCTACATATAGGCAAGCCGGGTAGCCTGAGGTCACGCAGAAGCAGTGACATCACCCACGGTGTGACACGGGTGAGCAAGCTTGCGTGCCTAAACAGCGCAATTACAACAAACTCCACGGAGAGCACTTTTGTCGAAAGTCAACATAAATGCCTTTGGGAATGCTTTCTCCTTTGTACGATAGTTGTTAGCACCGCGATTATCGGCTATATATAGGGAAGAGTGCGGGTAGTGCTCGTTTTGTGCATACCGTAAACGTCACTCTCCGTCGCAGTGTCCCCTTACGCATATGCAGGTTGTCTACGGCCATAATTCACGCACCGAGACGTTGGGAACACGTGGCGCTGCTACTGGAGTGTAACACATATAACGTTATGTAATGCACTCAGCATTTAGTGGCGCGTTCTCGCACATTCAGCGCGTGCTTAAGGTAAAACGAACCTTGATTGGTCTTCTTCGCGCACCTAAGCAGTACTGTTAGCAGCACATTCTTGCGGCAAAGAACTGAATAGGTACGTATTACCTGGATTAACGGCAAGCGCAACTCACACACAGCAAATAAAGCACCACGCGGCCGTTCCACATGCGCAACAATGCGCTAACGACGCTGTAGCCCTGTTGTTTAAAAGCGCAGAGTGTGACGGCATTATATTACATTGAAAGCTGCCGAGCGGCGTAGCGCAATTGTCGAAACAGCTCGGAAAAGAGACACGTGCTCAAGAGAAAGCAAACACAGCGCAGTGTCTGCTATCGACTTGATCCTGTTTCTTGAACCGTTTTCCACGCTCGTGCAATGTACCAACTGACCGTCACGCTGCAATACGCTTCCGTAATATATATATATATATATATATATATATATATATATATATATATATATATATATATATATATATATATATATATATATATATATACTTGTTTCTGCACCAAAATTTTCCCGTCAGTTATTTCTTGTTATTGAGTGAAGCGTGGCTGCTATGATGAGAAGAGCAACTATAATTTCTTGTTTTTAACATTGAACCTTTTCACCTCGGCCTGCCCCGTCAGCCCCATGTTTTCCAGCTGATTGTTCTGCCGATTCGTAGAAAGATATACGAGCTGCTGCGTAGAGCGCGCTTGCAATGACGCACACCTGTCCCTGCCTCGTCTCTCTAAACACTGCAGTCTTATCTCGTCTGCGTTGTTGTTCGTTACTTCACGGCAGCCTGTGACGCTAATGACCGGTTTGCGCAGTGCGCCTCTTTGTGATCGCGCACAGCACCGCCGCAGAAATTACGCTGTCAGAGCGCTCATGCGTGCGCTCGGGCATTGTATCACAGCGGGGGGCGCATTCGTTTTACCTGCTAGCAAGCTGCCTTATATATACGCGCGCTTCGGTTCTTTTCTTCTTTTTACAGCGAAGTTGTTGGCCTCACGTTGGTCGGCACTTTTTGTGTCGTTGTCCGTGGGCAAAAGTGTGCGCCAATCCCGGAGGTAGTGTAACACCGGACCGACCCGCGGCGTAGCTTAAGCAGGCATCAAGCACTGAGAAAAGTGAAGCGAAACGTACATACATTCTTCGGAATCACGCATACAACATACAGCATTCGCTTCAATAAATAACAAGCACAAAACAGGCATCCGAACCAGATAATTGATTACCCGAGTAACACTAAACGACGCTTTATTTGAGAGCTGGATACTCTACGCTTCTGGTCAAATCGTAAGTGTTCAAATAATTTTGGGGTGTCAAATTTCGCGAAATGAAACAAGTGAATGGCATGCTGTGGCTCTACTGCAAATAATTCGTGGGGCCAACTTCTAGCGAAGTCTGGCCTTTCTTGCTTACCAAATACATTTCTTTCTTCTTATTGCTCCTAAAGTCTCCTTTGCTTTGTTTATAATTAGCAAAGGACAAAAACGTTGCCTCATTTCGTGCTATGGGTGGTTATTCCGCGAGGCTAGTATTTCGCATCGTATCCTTCGTCAGCAACTTTGTTTTACGCTCTATCTTTTTAACACACACTGTATTACGCAATCGAAAGACCCAGCAAATCACCGCGATAAACTCAACGCACCCAGAAACTTTCTCTGAGGGCCGTAATTTGTCAGGCCTCGAAAAGCATGCACGCGAGCAGCTTCAGTGGCGAAGTTCTTGCGCCTACCATGCATGCGTCATCGCGCACGCAGTTAGGTTGGGTAGCAAGATAATTGCAAGGAGATTTGGACGTAACGACGTTTCCGGCCACATCGTTTCTTGCACGAGGACAAAGCAAGGTGGTACCGGTATAGCATCGCTGTATTTACGCTGTAATGTGTGTGAAGCACGCGCCTGGAATATGGACCATGGATACCCGATCGAGCACGTGTGTCCTCCAGTTTCTGGCGGCATGCGTAGTTGCGTTCGTAGCCGTCACGGCCGCGAGCGGCTCGAAAAGTTCGTAATTTGAAATCACTGCCTCATACCGCACGCCTGTGACTTGCTGGAGCACATACGCGTCACTTCATGCATAGAATTCAATGTGCCGCTAGTCCTGTGCCATTGCGGCCGTACTCGCGACACGACAGTGCGAGGCGAAAAGTAAAAGCTGATTTAATGTTGCTAGGCCGTCGGCAGTTCATTAAGAAGAAAATACTTGGTCCATGGCCAACAACGGAGCTAGAAAATAACACTTATGCGTGGCTTTCAATATCTTCGTGGAAAATACAAAATCTATTAGGCGAATGTTATATGTTCGTGAATTACGCCACTATATATTTAATACCATAGATCCTGTATGGGTACCTCACGACTCTATATTTGTAACACACGTCTGATTTTATTACGTGTTGTTTGTGTACTTTTACGTAGATATGATTAGATTCGTCAGCCACTTGATCTGCAAAAGCGTCAACTTATGTGCGTGTTTTCGAACTCTCTCGTGTTTACGGACCTGTGTGTCGCTGAGTTTTCTTTTAGTCATTTCTCTTAATTCATTTACTCTTGGGCGAAACTTCCGAAATGTTTGTTATATTTGACTGTCTTCATGTTTACGTGCTTTTAGTTTTGCTTGCCCTGCGAAGAGGAGTAGCCGGCGCCATTAAAGGCGTCCGCCTATATCCTCCAACTACTTATCAATAAAAGAAAATGTTCAGGAAGATAATTTCAGTGTAGAGGCAAGTTGAATGGTTGCGTGCTGCTGGTGCTGAAGAAAAGCAGGAAAATGTTTGAAGGGAGTTCGCTGCCTTTCGGAGAAGTCGATCGCCGGCGTACGGCATATTATGCAAAGCGAGACCAAGAATAAGAAGGCCTTTATCTATTTTACATGTCACTTGCGTGGTCGACGACGCTGCATCGAATTAAGTAATGCGGAATGCACGCGAAGTTATCGTGCTTTCCCTC
Source organism: Dermacentor andersoni (assembly GCF_023375885.2). Taxonomy (NCBI): domain Eukaryota; kingdom Metazoa; phylum Arthropoda; class Arachnida; order Ixodida; family Ixodidae; genus Dermacentor; species Dermacentor andersoni. The sequence goes on along the minus strand of NC_092818.1, from coordinate 189,610,890 downwards.
TTCTAGCCCAAGTTTATATATGTATATATATTGTGTGTGTGTATGTGTGTGTTTCGTTTGCCTCCAGCAGGCACAATCGAGAGCGCGCTGCTCTGTTCGCCTTCCGCGTGCCTTTGGCTGACTCACGCCGAGAATGATAAATAACGCGAGCCGAGCCGAGGAGGACGATCCCGTCAGGTTCGCCCACGCCCGCGCAGGGCACACACACCATGCACCTCTACACGGCGGGCTTGGCGCACGCAGCTATCGCCTTCTGGGCCGCCCGTCTTCCATGCGGTCTCGCGTCCCGTATACGAATTCGCGCGCGCGCGCGCGTTGGCAAGCCATCCGAAGCCGCCGGCTTACTGCGACGTGCCGCGAAAGCTGAACAGAAACCCCATCCATTCCATGTAGCGTCGCCTTTCGCGCGCAGTATCCAACCTGCAGGCAACGCCTCTCAAGACGAGGGCGACGCATGCATTGAGTCTTTCCTCGCCTCGCTTTGCACCGCATGCATCATGTAGTGGGACACGGAGCAAGTTCTTATATATGCTCACTCTCGCTCGAATAGCGTGGGTGCGTTACGTAAGAAGGTTCCCCTTCCTTCGCCTCTGCCGTCTTAGGTGGCGTGTGCGAGGTATACCGTTAACTCGCTCGCTTGCGCGGGAATGCGGACGGCACCGCTTCGTATACTCGTCATTGTTTTGTTGATTTTCCTTCCAGCGAGCAGTTCCTTCAAGGAGGCAGGTGCATAGATATCCGTGCGGTAATCGCTTGTGCTATGTCTTCCGCCTCGCGGTATGGAGGCAGTGCTTAGCGGTTCCATGGGTATGGGCACCGTCCATCGACAAGGGCCCGTTTATATTCATAAGCAGGGAGGGTCTACCGCCGCGGTGGTCGCACGTTCAGTCACGCGGGGATCCTTTTAGTGGAGTCTGGAGCTGGGGCGTGCACACTGTGGTGAGTAGCGTAAACACTGTGATCCGACGGGCTTGGTGGACGCCGGTTGTTGCGAGGCCGAGCTACACAGTGCTCATTGGCGCCTCTTCAAAGGAAGCCTTCTTTTTTTCTTTTTTTTTCATCGCCACGCATGAGCTTCTTAGGCACTTTTTATTGTCCATGTGTGGAGATAGGTGCATAAAGTATACCAGTTGGGAAGAAATGATAAAACAATAATTTCTAAAATATTTTAGGTACACGCTAACAAAAATGCAAATAACATAAAGTTGGTGTCAGTTGCACTTGGTGAGTCAATATACCTCAGCCTTGTGTTACCGTAACCGGCACCGGGACATTGTAAACTTCTTGAACGTACTAATTGTTTACAGTGTTGATATCACGTGTAACAACTGAATGTCAGTTCAAATATTCCTTCTGAGGAGAAAGATGTCTGTAATAATTGAATTTCCAGCATTGTGCATAAATAACAAATAATTAGAGAGCCGGAGCAAACACAGACTATTAATAATGAACGCAATGTAAACACCCCGTGCGGGAAGGAAACGACACTTGGTACACAACAACAACAACAACAACTACCACTACTACTACTACTACTACTACTACTACTACTACTACTACTACTACTACCACAAAGTTCGGATGGCTTCCCGGTGCGTAGAACATATAAGATTTGATCTAGGGCTGTTGTACCGCAAGATGAACATGTAAGCGCTTACCATGCAGTGAGAAACAATTTCACACGACAGAGGGCCCGTACCACGTGTTTTGAACACCGGGAAAGTTCGAGTTCATTCGTTTCTATGTCAGTTCGCGAGCTATAGGCGGTTAAGCATTTAGCGTAGCGACCTCGTGACTGGTTATATAACTTGCTACAGAAGCTTGTTGCGCCAGGAAATAATAAAATTAAAATGAGAAGAGCAAGAGAAATGTAAGCCGCATGCTTAGAGCGAAATTCATGCAACCGATCTGCTTCACGTGATTTTCTTTTCCCTCCACGTCGCCCTCGTCAGCGTGCCGCCGGTTTGGCTCGTTGGCGCGGAATCCGACGCTTTCACGGCCGCCGACTGGACTGCGCACGAGGTTGGCAGGGAGAACAGGTTCCGCCCCGCTTAATTCTCGCCTCCTTGGCGAGAAGTGCGTGGCGGGGAGCCCTTCGCGCACCCCTATGTGCGCATGCATACACGATGCGGGCAATCGGCCCCGCTCCCCGCAGCTATTGACTCAACTCCTTTCGTTTTTTTTCTTTTTTTTTTTAAGATGTGGTTTCTTCTATACTGTCCTGTTCCAAGCTCGCTTTCTCTTCTCCCCCGTCCTCAGCGTCTCTCTCACTCACCGTTGCGGAATCTGGGTCAATGTCGGAAGGAGATGGCCTAAGGGAATCCGCTTGCACCGTCACCGACTTTGGCTCGAGTTCGATGAAGCAGCCGTAAACCAGGAAGAATTGAAAGTGGTGGAAAGGACGTTTTCTCTCTACTCTTTCTTCTTGAGAATGGAATGTTCTTTTGCGGGTTTTCTCTTTCTTCTTTATTATCTTCTTTTTCAAAGCGGGGGACGTTTACTACTGCCAGTGAGGATCGCAAATGCTGTTTTTAATGGAAATGGTAAGGAAATTCTCGGCGCGTAGGCCAGGCCAGTCGACATCGCAGCCTTCCAGATTCAAGCTGCGATGCCAACTTGGAGGTTTAGTTCTCCTAATTGCCTCCAAAATAACCGCACGCATCCTGTGCTTGCCGAAGGTTACCTCTCGTGGCGCCGGTGTCGGCTTAACACGCAACCGCCGTTAATTAACCCACTCAAGTAGTTCCTGGAAGCCTTTCGCAACGTAACTGAACAATGATTGTAATGAGATGTTGTATACTTTTCACGACACACTGCACAGGATGCACGGCTTTCGAAATTCCGCAACGTCGTGTAGTTCTGATACGCATTTACTTCATCATCACCACTCGCATCTTTCCCGTGCAGATTCGCAAGGCACAGCAAACAAGCTTCTGCCGACCTCTCTGCCTTTGACATAAATAAATTCTCTCTCCCGAGAGCAGGCATGCAACTAAGGGACAACTTCACAATAAGAAGTTGGTATTGCGCCTTCCACCAAGACTTCCATTTTTAAGAACAGCCACGCTTTCACGGTGCCATCAGATCTGCTCCCTGAGATATCGGCTGATGCGCCACACTGTAGGGTGCCTGTGTAGACCTTGGTCGTGAGGCTTCGCATTCTTGCTCTTGCGTACAGTTTGCATGCGTTGCACGCACTAAAGGCAATCATGGGTAGTTTTACCAGGACAGGTGGAGTATATGCAAGAATATACCTCGGAATTGCTTTAATCAGGGCTAGTTTCCAGGTAGCAAAGCTACTGACACTTTCGATTCGCGCTGGTAGTTCAGCTATGTGCGGGCGTTCGCAGTGGACAGCGAATGTTGCCACCAGCAGTCTACCGTTTTCAGTGTGGCAAAACTGGTCTGTATAGCAGGGCGTCACCCGAAGGGTGGCTCTCTGAGCGCCGCGCACCAAGCAGCGCATTGCATGCAGCGTCTGGCCGCGAAACAGTGAAATGCGGATCTCTTTCTTGTGTGCAATACATTTGTCCTTTTCTCACCGTTATGGCCGGAATCACCGCAGCGCTAATCGTATCGCTCGGCGCGGTTCGCGCTGCCTGCAGCCCCTTCTAAAATCGCGACCACCCGGAGGGACTCCAGAACGTCGCGTGGAGCGAAGGCGTCCAGGTATAGCAGCGGGCAAACGGTTCCAAGCGCGCACCTCGAATGCTTTCTCTTCACTCGGGGCGGCAAGGCGACGCGGTCGCTGGCAGCATTCAAGGCCACAGGGTCAGCGACAGCTGCCGCTGCGGCGAGCGGACCGACGGCAGCGCGACCTTGAACGCGCTCGATTGTCGCCGTCGCTCTTTCTCCGACAGCAGCGCGCTGCGCTCATTCCACCTGAGGGACGCCCGTTCACCTGCCTGTCTTACTACATGCGTATACGTGCGCGCTGCGGTGTGCTCTCCGGCCGCGCACACTTTTTATAGAGCGCGAAAAAAAAGACTGCATCCGTGCGTCTCGCTAACGAGCCGTCGTTCCAGGGGAGCACGTCGGGAGCGCCTCCAATTAATTTTGCCTCTCCGCCCTTCGGCTCTTGGCTCTCGAGACCAAAACAAAGCGCGGCTGTGTCGCAACTGCCCTTGAAACCGTCGGCCCAGAGGAGGAAGAATCGGTGCCAGCAAAACATGCCCTGAAAGTAAGGCTGCATGCCTGACTGTAGGCGCGACAGTCGGAAGGCGGCGGGGATATTATGCCCGTTCAACAAACAAAGGAGAACTGCACTGATTGCAAAAGGAGAGAGACGTCGATTACTTCTTGAAGGCATGTAGAGGATTCAGTGCCTATGCACGTCACACGGGAACAAGCTGTGCAAGCATGCAGCGACTGGCATGGAGAGGTGCCAAGGTGTCCCTCGAACATGCGCGCATTTATGCAGAGTTATTTCGCTAAGAACACCGCTGCGGGCGAACACTGAAACGCTACGTTTAATGACGCATCGCGTGGCAAAGGAAACCGCCGGCTTTTGGATACCTGTCTGGAAACGACGATGCGTACGTGCTGATCGGGTAATTGCGCGCTAACACACCCTGGGCAATGTGTTTTCTCCTATATACTATTCGCATTAAGCAGGGTTAAACATGGTACTAATCGTACACAACAAAACCAAGAGTGTCATTTGCCATAAATTTCTTCTAAAAAACAAAGTTTGTCAGATAAGTGAAAAGCGCTATGCTTAACAAAGTAAAAAGAGGGAGAGAGAGAAACCACAAGGACACAGCGCTGCAGAAACGTGCAGCAATATTTAGAGAAGTGCAAATTTGTCGCTTTTCTTGTAAATTTTTTTTTTATTTGGCAGGGGCTGTCTTACATTTGCTTTATTGGAAATGCGCGTGCCTTTTCATCCTTAAACAATGAAAGATGTCCTTTTTTTAGAAAGCGTCGCATTCCCTTTGTATGCTAGAGGAGAGAGCGAAAATTGCCCCAGCAATCGCTGTGCCATGCAGGTCGCAGGTGTTTCTCTGATTCAGCTGAGCCTTGTGACGTGACTGCGTTTTTAATGAGAGCCAGCGTCGTATTCACCTGTAGTTTGCGATTCGATGACCTCTTTCTTTTTTTTTTCTATCTGGAGCTGCCGCGAAGACAAATTGAGTACGTGGCTCAGAACGCGCTCGCTTCGCCCGTGGTAGAAAGTCCTGTCATTAAATATCAATTTATCAAACGGTAGACAGTGAAGCATATGGTGCGTACGTGTGGCTATACGAACTTAAAAGAGTCAACTTACGCTCGCCGTTAGTATCGGATGACATAAATGACATAAAGATGACATAAACTTATATTTTGCAGACTGCAGTGCAACGCGGCTTTCTGTGACTTGTGTGGCAGGCAAAGCTTGCAGTTTGTTTAAAGTTTGATTGTTGCTTTTACCACACCGGGTACAGGCCAAATTGTACATCAATGGCAAGAATAGTGAGGAAAAAGTTGCATCACGGCACCTCCCCTCAGAAACACAAGAGGCAGCAACAAGTAGCGGTGTATAGGGTCGTTCAGAAGATGCCTGCAAAGCAGCGTGTGGGAACGGAAGGAAAACAAAAACAAAGAACGAAACACAACGACATTTTTTGCACGAACGAAAACGTAACTGAAACGCTATTTTTGCAATTTTTTATTTTGTTTTGGAGTGAAACCGAAATATCAGAGTTTTAGAATAGGGGCCCCGAAAGGTTAGGGCCCCAAAGAGCTTTGCGAGTGCTAGCGTTGGCGCACGCAGGAGTGAAGAGTTTTAGACTGGGGCTTTGCGTTTGCTGATAGCGTCTTGCGTTTGCCGCGCCACTACAGCGTCAAAGAAAAGCTATTATGAATATTAAAATAAAATGTACCATTTTATAATAACAAGAGTAATTTTGACTTTCGTGTTTTCCCGTTTAATTGCAATTTAAAGGTTGTTCTATTAGCAGCAAGTAATTTGTAGCGCCTAATTTTGAGTGACGAACTTTACGTGCCTGCACTAGCCAAGTTTGGCCGTGTTTAGACCTACGAGCCATGAAATCGACAATTGAATTCTGAATCAGCGGCGCCTAATAGATTAAGCTTCCTAACACACGATAGTTGAGAGAAAGCTACGATCGCAGCCACTTCGTCTAGCTTGCGAATTACGAGCAGAAAACAGCGCTCAACAAGAGGACGAAGAGAGGGACACAGACTACACGGCTGACTAACAACCAAGTGTCTTTGTTCGTTCAGTCAGCCTATATACACTCTACGACTACCTCGAAGCACAAGAAAGCTACAGAAATTCAGCATGCGCAGGGGCAATAAATTGCAATCAATGAGATAGGAAGGTTAGCATCTTCGGAAGGAGATAGCCGTAACCCCATGTATGTGGGGGTTATGCTCCTCGGTCCCATAGAAGCCTTCTTCCCTCTTCGTCCACGCACTCGAAGATAGTTCAAGCGCGGTATTGCAAGATCTTGCATGAAGGCGGCCTTCATCAGGTCTTGTGACCACCAAGTAGATGCAAGCCTCGAATTGCATATAGCCAGGCTGAAGCTCGCAGGTTTCCCGTTACCGCTTTAAACTAGCATGGCTGAAAGCCTCGCAACAGGCCCTAAAAGAAAGCACTCGACAGCCGCTCAATCTGAGAATCACTCACGGCAAATGTTTGCGGTTATCCCATATGTGCACCAGGTTGCGCACAATCTGAGAAAGGTTGTCAGCAGGGCAGGCCTTAGGTTGTTGTTCACTGCCCAAAATAAGTTAGGTAGCCTACATATGCGACCAAGTCAATCGGGTGACAGAGAACAAAAAAAAAAAGGTTGTAAAAAGCAGCACAGGCAGAGCTTTGTTGTTGACTGTTGTCACTGTGGTTTATACGATTCCTCTTTCATGCAAGCGTTTCTATATCGTACAAAAGGGGCTTTGCATCAATGACCGCATCGGACGGACGGACGGACGGACGGACGGACGGACGGACGGACGGACGGACGGACGGACGGACGGACGGACGGATGGACGGACGGACGGATGGACGGACGGACGGACGGACGGATGGATCGACGGATGGATGGATGGATGGATGGATGGATGGATGGATGGATGGACGGACGGACGGACGGACGCACGGACGGACGGACGGACACGCAACCACTGCTTTTTTCGCTCGTCTCTGCGCCGATTGAGAGAGAGTGCGTTCTCACGTCGTAGTGCATTCTTTGTCAAAAGTAAGCTGGCCTTTCAGTGCGCGATTGCAGCCATTTAGTTCAAAGGGTCGCGGTTGATTTCATCGGAAATGAAGCGCTTAGGTGTACAGCCTCCCGTATACTTATAACAAGGACTGCATGCTATTTATGTCTCAGCACGGAAGGTAGCGTCTTCTCCGCAATTGAGTTCCGTCGCGGGGCTACGAAGAAGTTTCACATTTCAACGAGGAAGATGCGTTCATTGCATGATATGCTGAGTCAAGCTGCGGTCATCCATCAGCAATTTGCGTCCTTGCCTTAAGTGTTCTGTGCCGTACACGTGCTACGAGTTTCCGTGCGCTTCGCAAGAAAAGCTTTAAATAGGCGTAGAGGTCCCTGCTATCCGGTACTGTGCACAGACAAAGGGAGAGGGAGACAGACCACGTGTTGTTTTCGACCATGTGCCAGTGTTTCTACTAACTCAACAGGCGTGTTGGCCACAGATGTGCTGCTGTTCACTGAATGGAAACTGGAGAGGAAGTTCTAAAATGAATCGTAACTGATAAGCATTTTTTTTTTTCTAGAAATACAAGGAGAGAGGCACGTGCACGTTATTTTTTTCTTTTTTTAGGCGTACAGTATACAGTACAAGATCATTTATGCTCACCCCCTCTCCCCCCGCCCCTTCTACTGCTTCCATTAAAAGCACCAGCTGCAATCCTTTTTATTCGTCACCCCGAGGGGCGAAATAACGGCTTTTGTGGAATTAAAGCCTAGATGCCTGTTGCTAATTGGTGATCATTTGTCTCTGTAATTGGGCACGGAAAAGAAATACAGACAGAAATCTTATTGAGGGACTTCTTGGAATCAACAGTATGGTAACTGAAAATACCGAAAATAAGTACAAAGAAGTTTTTGAGAACCGGATTTCGCACCGTTGATGCGGTTAGTGTGTGCACGGAGTGACTACAGGAGTGCGTAGTGGGGTACGTCTTGCAGACTAGCTCCGCGGGTGCAGTTTTGGTTACTGTTTGAGCTTGCGAGAAGTGCGTCACAAATTGAAACGCTCTGGTACGCTCAAGCGGTGGCAGACAGCCTGCATTCGTGACGTGCTGCAGTGCTAGGCACTTTCATTGGTGGAGTTGGCCGTGTAGACGAGGCAGGGAGTGACGGCATATGCGGGGCTGCGGGCCCGAAAGACGCCAGGCGAGCGGGAGACCTTGGACGCCAATCAGGGCGGGTCCACGCCGGCGTGCAAGCGGGTGTCACCGCGTGTGATGCGACGTGGCGGCGGGGCTGAAATTTTCGCCCGCAGCTCCTCCTCCGAGCTTTATCCCCGAACTCTCCGTCTCATCTCCATTATTTCTGCCCCCCCCCCCCCCCCCTCTGCGTGCCAAGGAACGCCGACTATCATGTTGTTACTCTTTTCTCTTTTAGTCTTCAACGCACTCCATGTTGCCCCTGGTCTTCTCTTCCACGCATTTTACTATTTCCCTTCACTATGGCATCTCCACTCGTTATCGTCGTTTCCTCAAAGGTCGGCGATATATCGTAATGTACTACTTCCTTGTGAACGGGTGGATGATGCCAGGTTCTTGTCCCTATAGCATTCATCATTTGTTGTTTACTCCGCCCTATTTAATTCTCTCTATACATTCAGACTCGCAGTGTGCCTTTTCTGCGCTTCTCATCTCAGTAGCCTTTCGCTGTTGGACCCTGCTCATATCTGGACCGTCAAGAATTTGTGTTGATTCCGCTGATAGTGTCAATCTTTCACCTTTCGAAACGAGCTGTGTCCAGTGCCAGTGGACTCATCTGATGTCACGGTCCCTGTGTCTAATGACTTGTGCTGCATTTGTCATAGTTGCAGTTCTCGTACATCAGTTGTGTGATGTTGCTAGTTCTCCTTTCTTTTTTTCTTTCTTTCTTTGTCGGCACTAATGAATAGACAGAGAGCCTAATAGAAACTTGAGATGTCAGCCCTGCTGTATGCTGGGCTTATATTTCAGATTGTGCTAATGCAAGGTAATCTTGCACAGCTTCCGGGAAAGAGCGTACTTTGTCCCGTACTTGAACATTTGCATATTGTTGCTTGTAATGGCTGAAACGCGCTTTATTGTGGGCTTGGACGAGCGTTGTTGCGATTAGCTTTAACTTGGAATTTGTTCGTTTGAGGTACCTTGCTTGAATTCACATTCACGTTAATGGCTTTACATGACAATCTGTTGCGCAGGTTTGAAATGTTCCCAGCCAGTTCCTTCCATTTTATGACATGACTAATGCCCACGACTCGAGGGCATTAGATTCGAAAATGTCATTTGGCTGTTTCTTTTTTCGTTCTTTTTTTTTTTGCGGCCATTCACAACAATCACAGCTCAGGCTCTACTAGCTTGAACTCCCTGTTATTAACCGCAGGAATGCACCACTTGAGCCCTGGATCTAGCACTAAATTTTCCGGATAGGTTTAAACCTGTCCTGGAGGTAAGTCTCTCACCCGCATTTATCATGAACTGAACCTGAACTGACGTTTATATGACGGAAGTCTGAATAAAGGGAAAATCAGACATCCACCCGTTCGTAGCCATTGCTACGGAAGTCTAAGGAGATGAACGTCCTTGCTTTCCGGAAGCGCGTAGTTGCATGCTGTAAACTACTATGGATGGCCCACTATTCGTGCGACAGTGGCTTAACCGCGTTGTAGCAATTAAGGATTGCTCCCGTGGAGCAGTGTGCTCAATTATCGTGTCACTACCCTTGGCGTAATGGCGTGCGTATTCCACAGAGTATGCGCCTTGTTTGACCCTGACGCCTTATAACGATATTCATCGAATTGCGAGGAGAGGCCCTGTTGGTACTCGCCGTCCCTTTCCATTTCTTGCAATGGCCGACCGGCATGTGTTGTAGTTTGATATATGAGTCGCTGGTGAACCTGTGAGTTAATGCTCCACACTTCATGAAGGTTATTCACACTTTACAGTGCGTTAGAGTGCGGACGATGCGCGCACTAACGATAATTCATAGGTATGTCGCTTCAGTGCGTGCGCATTTATTTACGTCGCTCGCTTATCAGCAAGCTAAAAGTGCGAAATATAAGAACTATTAATGCGAACAGGCGAATGAGGGAGAAAAACATCTTAATTGCGCTGTCTCGTGCACCTCTCTGACAGGTGTTGCGGAAAACGATATTTCGCTGTAACGCCCTGTTCGCAAGCGGCTCTTTGAGTCCGTCTTTACCCCTCAGGACCCAGTATACGAGGAGTGTACTTCGCTCCTTTAAGTTTCTACCCCTTGATTCTTCACGATTAATTCACACGGCCAAAAATGCGCCTAATTTGCCATCAAGGTCCTGTTTCAGGCTCGGTCGGAGCTTATCGAATGCTTTCGAACGGCTGCACGCGGACGGCATGCGTCAGGTGAATAATAAGCAATGAATGCTAAACTAAAAAAAAGAAGAAGAAAACTTGCTCCGACGCTGTTCATTCGCACTGCGCGCCACTTGCTTTCTCCCTCCTACGTAAGGTCGTCGACATGGCGCCGGCATCTGCATGTCGTCCTCCGCCTTCGTCCGTGCAACGTGTGAGCTGACGTCGCGTCACGGTCGGCGAGCCACCGTGGCTGGCGAAGGGGAAGGCACACCCGAACGCCGGCGTCACGCTTGCGTAATTCCCGATTGAGACGCCCTTGTGGGCGAAGAGGGCGATTCGTGGGCGCGTGCAGCTTGCGGCTTCTCACCTGCACTCTCAAAACACGATGTGTGTGTCCCAGACCTGGCTTCCGAGATCGTCAACACAGCTGGGGTCGTCTCGCAACGGGAATCTCAGAGGCCAAGCTACATGCCTGACAGTTCTTTGGGTAGTGTAGAGGCGCACGGGACAGCTCGAACGTCGGCGCTGGCAAACACGCCTGGTGCGCGCGCTGTTCCTCAGCAGCATGTTCTGGTACACCGTGACCACCTACCGCGATGCTGTTCTGGCGCTGCTGACGTTAATGCCCTCAACTCCTAATCGCCAACTGCCATTTAATGATGGCACGGGGATTTCCTGATTGCTTGTATAGGCTTACTTCGAAAACAATGTTACCAATCCTTCAGAGCAAGGTCGCTAATTCAAAGTCTGCACAACGATTAAGGGTTGTCTGTCTCCATACAGGGAAAGTCTACAGAAAACAAGGCTCGAGAAAGTTTGTATCCGATTTGTATAAGTAAATCTGCATATCTAGTGCACTTCTGGTATATAGCGCTGGGTAGCCAAAAGTCGATACGGCGTCCAACTTAAAACGTTTCTGAAAGCCGCCATTTTTGTAAATTGGGCTGGGTCGATCGAATTGCATTTAAGCACTGTTCATTTGAACACATCAAGCAAACGTTAATTGCGTGTAAGCTTGTATCTTATGTCTGACATTTTTGTGATTGCGGTTGACGTGCTCAGTTCCGGAAGCTCCTATACCTGCGCGAACAGGGTTCGATGCAGCTGTTGTCATCTAATCTAACCTGCTCTATAGCCTCAATAGGGTAGAGATAATGCGTCCACTTTTATACTAACTGACCAAAGCACGACTTCGGCGTTAGCTGGTTTGTGCCTCTTCTGTCATTTTCCGACTATTATGGGTTCACAGCAGAGGTCGCACACGTGCAGCGAATTTCGCACAGGATGTGCTGGCTTGCTCAGCTAGATTGCTCTTGGAGCAAAGGACTATAAGCGAAAAGTGGCGATTTGTCATCGTGTTCTGCGATCGCTTAACGATCGTGGCTCGCTTTGACGATGGTATACAGGTGCCCGTCACTCGAATTGAGACTCAAACGCAGTGCGGCGTGTCGATGGACGTGTTTACCACGATGTGCGTGTCTGTGGACCCAAAATAAAGCTATCTCTTACTAAGTATACTTGGCCTGCTATAAAAACGGCTGTTTTCGCGAAAAGCCAGCATCATATAGTGTGCCCTGAACGTTCTGTTTAGTGCTCATTCGCTAAACGGAATGAATCTAAGAATATTTCCTTTTGTTGTTTTGCTTTGGTATTCTAGCGAACGTGTGATTTTACTTCCTAACGTATAATGAGCGGTGCTGATGGCCCACATGAGGAAAACATTCTCCGTCACTCGGGGCGGCAATACACGACGACGCCCTTGGCAAAAAACCAACGCTGTCCCAACACGTGTTCAACAAGTTGCGAACAAGCCCGGAAAGCGGCCATCTATATAGCGCTTTTTAAACGACTGGCGAGATCTTGTCGCCTTGGAAACACCGGTGGAGTGACGAAGTATTTTCGACTTACGCTAAGCATTCATGCTACGGCCGACGATTTTGCTGCAAATGTGCTTGCGAGAGCTCTGCGGAAATCGTATGGGGCATAACCAACATGCAATATATATATATATATATATATATATATATATATATATATATATATATATATATATATATAACACGTCTTTTTTTTGTACGCAATGTTGTCGTCGGCACCCGGCAGCTATTATAGCAACTTTACTGATGCCTCGACACAAGAATAACCGCCATAGCTAACCACCACGATGGTTAGCTATGGCTGCCGCTTTTTGAGCACGATGCAGTGGTTTCAATTGCTCGTCGTTACGATTGCATAATGGAAACTTGTAGTGCACTTTCCACCATAATATTATTTCGTAGTTTATTCTAGTATTGTAACGGGGGATCAGTGCAATAGTACGCGCGCTGCCTACTGCTTAGCCCTACTGTTTAAGGGACACATGTATAGATTAGATTCCACAGTATATTTAGTGGGTAGGCTAAGAAGCCTGTAAAAATATCCGCACAGCTTTCGCGTTTATAGCGCGTGTGCGTGCGGGGTGGCGAGGGGGGCGATGGTGCGTGCGCGTGCACAGCCACGTGTCATGCTTTGATTCATTCACATGTCTGTCGTATTCAGGGCAACGATAGTGCATGTTGCCCTAAATAGGATATAATAATATCTCCCTTTGCCAAGCGCTGCTCAGGTTTGTGGGTGGCCGTGTGCGATTCTGATGAATCGTGCTCCAGTTCCTTTGCTTTTTGTGGGCGTGAATTTTGACAAGGACAGCGAGACGACACGTGTGGCGCGATGCATTCCCTCGGCGTCGCTGGATCGCAGTTTAATAAGGAGTCGGATATTTCCAGATCAAGGCTGCCACGCTAGTTTGCGAAGTCTGGATGTGGGCCACTGGAGCGCATTATGTGGTAGAGGCTTGGGCGAGTTGGTCTTGGTTCACAACGGCGGTGTTTGCGTATCGCACGAAAGTAGGCTCTGCGTATCCCCCTTTTCTGTGTGCTTTCCTGTTTGCCACGCATATATATTATGCTCGTCCGTAAATAAAGATCAGTTGGAAGTTAGCGCTCTTTATTTGTCTCTGTCCTTCCTTTCCTACTTTCGTGCGCTGCGCAAACACCGCCATTATGAGCCGCTGGTTTCTCTATTTAGCTTCGAAAATGCGCAACTTACAGTCTCAACGGCTGATGGTGGTATACTGCTGCGACCGACCTCTTCGAATAGACATGCACATTTGCTGCTGCGCTGCTTAATGGCGTATTGAATATTCAGACTGTTCATTACAAATATATAGGGTCATGTTTGTCACTTGATATATACACTGAATCATATACTAATAACGAGTCGCCGAAACTATGAGCTCAAATAAACAGTATAATTTATTGGAAGAAGAGCACGGTCGTAGCCTGTACGATAGAAATAAGCGCTTTAGGACTACAACAGTATGATATACAATGGGCGTTATTTGTGTACAGGAATGCTCTCCTATACCGTTTTGCTTGTCTTCTTTCCGTGAAGCTTGCATTTTAACTGTGCATGTGCACGTATTGGCTTCTTGTCTAGCTTGTGCTACTAACTATTTGTATCTGGTTAATACTTTTTAAATTTGATTCTCACCGAAAAAAATTGGAGGATGCTTAAGCTTCGCCTTTAAGAGTGGAACGCGATACGCGACAGCATTCAGAGATCTCTGAATGCTTCTCACGCTTCTCGGCAACTACAGCTTATGCAAGCGTAATGTTTACCGGGAAACGGTGGCGGCGAACGCTATGCACAAAGGCGAGCGTTCTGGTAGAAACGCGGCCTCTTGCGTGGGCCGACCCCGGAGGTGTAGTGCGCAGCCGCGCCAATCCTCAAACAGCAGCTGCAAAAGGGGTTTGTGTTTGAGTTTCCACGCGACAGAATTATGTTTTCTCGTGTATTCAAATTACAATCCGACGCTCTCGTATCTGTAAGTTGTCTTTAAGTTGTACTTCACACATTTTCTGACGCATTTTACTTCAAGTAGTTCACTAACGCCTGCGCCACGCCTGCGTGGTTCGGGGTGATTTTCCTCTCACGGTAAACGCCGCCGATGCTGACAAAGGATCTTCTGCGACACGGGGCCCTTAACGCTATCGCGTTAATATTCGCCCGTACGTTTGTGGACGCGTATGTACCCGTGCGTCTTTGAAAGAGACTATGCGCTGTTATTGAGGCGAAAGCCTTTCTAGGCTCATGGTGAAGTTTGTGTCAGCAGACCTGACCGCCGGAGTGTCCGCCGAAACATCATCACGCGAATGAAGACAGATTAAAGACATATTAAATAATGAAAAATGATTGATAGTGACAGTTAGTGAATGATAACGTTGTAATAGAGATTGGTAGAGGTTAATAATGACTAGCAATGACTAAAATGACTACTAATGACTTGTAATGGTTACTAATGACTACAAAATGACCAATATGTCTAACGTCGGCTTGTAACGACTACGATTCATTAGAAATTACTAAAGATGCTTAGTAATGACCAGCAATGACTAATAATGACTTAAATGACTTCTAATGACTACTAAGGATTATGATATGACCAACATGTCTAACGGCGGCTTGTAATGACCACAATTGATTACAAATGACTAAAAATGCTTAGTAGTGAGCAGTAATCATTAAAGGAAAGAAGAGAAAGAGAAGAGGCAAAGAGAAAGACGCGAATGATAAGAGGAGGAAGAGTAGGCTTTCGCCGTTCACCTCTTGAGAGAGATGTTAAGAAACCCTGTAATCTTTTGTTTGCCTCGACAGACTCCTTTATATCTTTATCCGCAGGAAAACAAGTACAGTGAATCGTCTCTATATTGAAGTCACCGGGACAGAAAACAGACTTGGACATAAGCGCTACTTCCTTAAAAGCGTAGATACTCGAAAAGCGGCTCTCTGACTCATTTAGAGCCGCGTTACTTCGGCTCTAAGAGAGAAAAAGTAACGCGGAACACATACACTTCAACAGGGAGGGAGCTCCTAAAATGCACAGCAAAACAAAGCCGTGCTCGATAGTGGCGAAATGACGGTAGCGAAATACTTCTGACGCCCGTGGGCAGCTGTGCCTTGTCTGCCACCTTTCATTACTTGATAACGTTACCTTTAGGAAGCTTCTGCCACACGGCAGTGTGACTTTGTCAGCGTTATTTGCCTCTTCAGTGCCAGCGCAGAGGAGGGTCGCCGTGTATGCCGCACCGAGCGGTACCGTGCAAATTTCTGGCTTCGCACTTCGTATGAAACCGAGTCCACCACTGTGGTTCGAATAGCCTAAAATTTTAGCGTGCAATTCATCCCGAATCATAAAAAACTTTGGATAAAGTGACATTTAAGAGATGTCGTTATTACTAGAGGTTACTACGCATCAAATATTTCGTGTTCCTGTAACACAGCGAACTTGCAGTTTTCCAGGACCCCTCGTTAATTTAACTTTGCCTTATGATCAAGTAAACAAATAAATAAATGAACAGAATAGTCACGTTGACTCCATGATTCGCCTAGCGTGGATACATTTATACAGCAATTCGTTATTACAAAGAAAAAGCGCAAACGGAAATTTGTCCATTTAATTGCGAGTTGTTCACACGTGCTCGGCGGCAGGTGAGGTCAGAGGCAAGCTTTTGCGACAGAC
This sequence comes from Dermacentor andersoni, assembly GCF_023375885.2. NCBI lineage: Eukaryota > Metazoa > Arthropoda > Arachnida > Ixodida > Ixodidae > Dermacentor > Dermacentor andersoni. Next base: position 189,594,805 of record NC_092818.1, on the reverse strand, counting down.
TGAAACGAGGCTCGTGGGCCTCAGTTCAATGAGACAGAACGTGGGGGAAAGACAAAAACGAAAATACAGAGAAAACGATAACAACGACACGCATGCACGCACACAAAGAAGCGCCCGCCGGCGGTACACGTTCCACCATAAACACGTCGTGCGCGACCGCAACAGATGTCAAAAAGTTGGTGGTGAGTCCGCGTCGCGGCTCAGCCAGCTCTGAGCGCGCACAGTGCTCCGCGCCAGTCCGCGAACAGGTGGAATGAGCTGTTGATCTCTTTGTTTTGTGGCGAATCCCGATGCGCGCTCCCCGATGTTTCGCTTTGCGTCTCCAGCGCTGCCTCTGCTGACACGCATCACCGACGGACAGCGACTCGCACAGAACTCGGCGATCGTCGAGCTTGTTTTCGGTCATTCAGCGATCAGTGCCTAATATACACACATAGACCTGCAAGCGTTTGTTGGGTCGAAGTTTGCGTGCGCGAACTTGTGACGACAACGGGCTGTCCCGAAAGCGGCACCGGTGTTGAGACATTTGGCGAGGTGATGCTCCTTCTCGGTTAGAAGGACGTGCCCGCGGTCAGCGGAACTTGGCCTTGTTTCGCGAAGCTGCGATCTTTTGGGCGCTGCTCAAACTGCACAGCATGACATTGAAATACTTCTGGGATGTTTTGCAGGTGAGAAATTATTCTGAACGGCTTAGAATACGTGCTTTGTAGATTTTAACGCTATCTCTTTATTGTCGTGTGTAGCCTACACATAAGCATAACCAACACATGTCTACAGATAAGAAGACTGATGTATTATTGCAGTAATTGGTTGTTTATATAATGTTTTTTTTATATAGAGTGCAGAAAAAGGCTAGAAAGTAAGAAAACTACTTATCGTACTGTAACTGTCTAGCTCCACCTACTGACACATCTAATGCAAGGTGCTAGAATGGTGAAGAAGTAGACTGTACATTTTGGTTGTTTTACGTGGCTTGCCCTAGTTTTACCTGGCCACTGCTTAAAGTTTGGCGACAGCAGTGTTTGCGACTGCTCAATGTGTATTCATTTCTCGTGTCTCGATTTATATACTAGCAGTTTCAACCTAAATTCTTGTATCATCGCCTTTCAGTACCACGTTCTTTCCGCAGTTCCACGGATTCCATCTAGTTGCTCGTATCAAGTGTTCTTAAACCCTCTTTAATACACGTCGTAAACACCTCCTCTGTCGGTAAGGCGTTACAAGTGCTGCTATAATGACTTTTGTCGAACGGCATGCCTCAGAAGTTTATACACGGCTGTCGCTGCATCAGATGGTCAAAGACAGCTTTCAGTCTCGCCGCATATGCATTGCAGCAAATCTTCTCGAAAAAAAAAAAAAAGGAGGGATGGGGGAATCGTGAAGGAGAAAGAAAGCATTTGCCAGCACTTGCCGCGTTTGCAAGTACTGAGTCCGTACTTCACGCCGCCTGTTACGGCAAGTAACATACAAGGGTACAACATATAATATATAATTCTTCATGGGACAGTGAGGGCGTCACCGACTGCAGCGCCCTCGGGATAGGGTCCAGTGTGCTGCTTTCGGGAGGGCGCGATGGGATGATAATATACGCGTTCGTGTTGCCAGCGAGATTTTCTTGCCATATTCCAATGTAACTGCTGTCACTGTCACTGACAGCCTTGCAACGAATTATTTATTCAGCAAAAAAACATGGACAAGGGTAGATGGGCGGCGGTGGTTTTTATATTATTGACTACTGAAGGAGTGCGCATCTAGCTCAGCATGATTGCGCAGGATTGGATATTTCGGACAAGTTTGCACAAGATCAGAAGGTGAAGCAGTTGCGTATTACTGCAAACCGTACCATCTTCACATTTCTCTCTCTCTCTCTTTTTTTTTTTTCTTTTTTGAGCCAGCACTTTCCGCTTCGTGTTCATCGGACTTGAATGTATGCCTAGCGTTCGCTTGCTACGTGGACCACTTTTCCGTGATGTCCAATATTGCCGTGTCCGCTTGACCACATCGCGACGTACGTGCCAGCCTGTTTGCTGCGAATTAGCGGCCATACCCTACCGCAGATTACGCAGCAGCCTCGCAAAAGGCGGGTACCTGAACAATTTCGCGGCAGAATGGAGCTTACCGTCTTCATCCCTATAACCGGGAGCAAGGAACGGCTATCAATCTTTATTGTGTACCTGAACAATTTCGCGGCAGAATGGAGCTTACCGTCTTCATCCCTATAACCGGGAGCAAGGAACGGCTATCAATCTTTATTGTCACCAAGTGGCGGTGCATCTTTTGTGCGAGACGGAGGAGACAACGACAAGAGTCATGACTGATTTTCTATGACACGGCCGTGCGTGTTGCTGCTGTCAGAGGGCGGGGACGTCGGAGTCGGCGAGTCTTTTTCTCAGTCTCGCGTCAACGCCCCGAGGAGGTGCGGGAACTCAAGACTCGTTGTCCTTTGGATGGCCCCGACTACTCCGCGCATCTGGAAAAGCCGCTGTTCCAGTTTCGCCAGGCGTAAATAAGAGCATCTTCAGCATGATCCAATCAGCGCGATGCCGTCTCCTCTGATTGCCGCTGATCGTGTTGGGGTTTCTGTCGCGCCATGATTCACGCAGTGCCCCCGGGTACTCCTCACCCTGGGAACTCTGAGCGGCGACAAACGCCGGGATTGTTCTAGCTGGCTGCAGCCTGTGGTCCTTGTCCTCCGGCTCGTTGTGTGCATACGAGACGTGGGGGAGAGAGCGCTGCCTGCTGTCAGGGCGCTGTCGGCTGTGAAGCTACGCGCATGCGCGAGCGGCTTTGAGGCCTTTGTTGCTGGCTCGGTTTCGCGCGCGCTACCCTCGCGCCAGCAGCGCCTTGTTGATCGCTAATAAGGAAGTTCCGAATTGAGGATCCCTTCGCTCCTGGTGGCGGCCGCCTCGCTCGCCGCGTGGTTTGCTTGTTTGCTTTCTGGACTTTGTGTGGTTTACGCTGTTCTGCTTTCATTGTGTACTTTTTCTGCGGGCAGTTCTGTTTGTGGCTTCTCGACCGCTCTCATCTGTCGTCCTTCCTCCAATCTGTCGGCAGGCGCAAACGAATCTGACTCTTCATGCCTTCCCTCGCTCCCTAATGTAGCTTGTGTGCTTCATAACTTTTTTCTTCGCCGCGGCACGCTTAAGTGAGGTTGAAGTGGCTCGAACGCCTTGTGAAGGGCCCAACTCCAGATTGAGCTTTGGTGCTGTACAACGCTACCACTGGCAACGCTATTCTCCTCGCGCGCTTCCTTGAAGGCGGTCCTGAGAGGCCGCGCATTCCGCTCTGTGCTTCCAAAGCCCTGAAAAGGAGCTTCTCTAGACGTCCACAGTTTTGTCTCCGAACGTTTAACGCTTTCCAAGCCTCTTTGCGGTGGGTAACACCAGTGCCACAGTGTTTAGGAATGCACATAATATCGACGAAGCTTACAGATATAGTTGCCAGTGATATTGTGACTTTAGCGGAAATGTGCATTGGCTAATGTCATTGTTCGTTCTGACACGCTTTATCTCTTTCTTCATCACTATGACTACGCCATTCTTGGTAATCTTTCATAATTCATCAAATGTCTATAGTTTCCGTGTAGCATTTTCGCGTGCAACATCACTATAGCTGAGGTCTCTGGGTGAACTTCTGAGATTCACAGGTTTCTCCCACACTTGAGGACGTTGAGCGGTTGTCCGAACCGTGCCCCACAGATGCTGTGGGTGGTCGCCACACCTTGGAGTCTAGAAGACCATTCATTACCTCTACGAGACCTACACAGCCACCTGCACTGCTCCCGACACACATCAGGGCCTCGTCCACATTCGACTACGCTGCAGTTGTTTTTCTTTGGTTAACTGGTGTTATCCCCTTGCCTCTTTGCTTTGTTGTCAAAGGAGAGTGCGCTTGGAAGCTAAGGTGTTGCGCGTGAATGTTTGGACTTTTGAGAGAAACACAAGGAAGAAGACGGGAAAAAAAGTAATTTTTCAAGTTATCGGAGAAGACGGGCTGCGTGCTATATACAACGTGCGGCGTGAGCTTTTCCCCTATGCCCGAGCGCTGAATCACCAGCGGGAGCTCGGAGCCCTTTCCTCGGCGCAGAGGGAGGCGAGACGTTGCAGCCAGAACGAAAACAAATTGCGGTCGCCCTTTCGCCTTGGTGCTTTTATGTTTGCCCGTCGCGCGAACGGCACAACTGGCGGCGGCCCCGCTTGTTCGGCCGCGCCGCCCGGCAACAACATGCGCGCGCCTCGCGGCGCTGCCCGAGGAACCTTCGGCCGCCCTCTAGCGAGCCTCGGCCGTGACGCGAGCGCCGCCGTCGTGTTCCATTAAGGCTCGTCCGAGCTGCCATCTATCACGTCGAGATAGATAGGCCCCTTAAAACAAGCGACGGTTTGGCCCGCTCCGCTTATGGGGCCGAGACGAAGGCTGGGGCGGCGCGCGGTGGTGGGGTGTCGCGCCGCGCGGTATTCGCGCCTTGACAAGCGATACACAATAGCACGCGGCGGCAAAACGAGGCCTTAGCTGCGCTGGGTGTTCTTCCCTCGGCTCGTTGTAGCGCACTTCTTTTCTCCCGCGAGGAAACAGTCTCTCTCCTCCTTTCTTTGCTTTTTCTTGGCGCCCTCGTAACCAACTGTTTGAGATGAGCCGCTGCTGGTCGACGTACGAGTGCACGCTTGCTTTTATAGATTCGTTGCTGGTAGGTGCTGCTGGAGGCGTTGTTTCGGCTGGGCGGCGTGGCGTTGTTCCAAAATGCGTCCTGGTGCAATCGTGGCTCTTTCGCAGAACGAAAATGTTAACGAAAGAGACAGAGCGAGGGGTGCAGGGGTGTGCTTTTCCTAATCATGTAATAAAGTTAATTTTTTATTTGATTGATTGATTGATTGATTGATTGATTGATTGATTGATTGATTGATTGATTGATTGATTGATTGATTGATTGATTGATTGATTGATTGATTGATTGATTGAAAGTGTCTGCTTAGCTACCTTAGACTGGGGAGAGGTACTGGTAGCGGAAAGATAAAAGTAGAAGCGATGAAGCTTCGTAGCAATGAGGAAGGGTGAACTAAACGTGAAGGAAGGGGCTTATAAGTTCAAAAGAGGTTGTGATGATAGCTGTACGCATGGGAGACGAAAATAAGCTCTTGTGGGTGCACTTAGCGGCTCAAAAAACAGATAAGCTGGATTAAATGATACTACATATGCATCAAACGTTCGAGCGCTGAAGCCTCGCCAACGGTTTCATTCGTTTCGTGCAAGCTTCATATATTTAGTACAAGAATTCAACTCTTGTTTCTCTGTTGCTGTCCATGCCGTTTCATCGATACTCATTTTCGGAGCATTTCTAAGATCGTGTTCTACATTTGGCTCAAGCAAGTTGTACTATGGTTGTAGACAACGCTGCCATTCATTATTCTGCGGCTTTCCTTTCTTGTCTCGTCAGGCATGCTATGCCGGAGGAAACGAAGCTCGCTTCCCCACCGGTTGTTACCTGCTCCTTGCCATCTACGTCCCTCATCCCAAGCCCCTTCTTATTGTACCCAGTTCAGCACCCGTCTCGACCCGTCTGCTGTGCCGAGGCAATCTTTCGCGCTCCCTGGTTGTTGCCTGAAGCTTTCGTCTTGAGACATTGTTTCGCCTCGCCTTGCAGTGGGTTGGTATTTTTAGCCTGTGAATTTCTCTATTCTGTACTGGTTCTTATTCCTCGCCGCACATTTATTTTCTATTCTCAGTTATTAATTTCGCTGTCAGCGCTGCACCGTTATCGCGGGAAACAAAAACGCGGGGAGATGATTATGTTGGCCGTTTATTGTTAAACATCTCTGAGGCTCTGATATTGCACCATTCTTTTTCTTTCTTCGTTCACAGCTGTCCTCATATAATTGCCCTCGTGATATCTTGTTATATCTCACTCGGCGAGGATGCTGAAAGAAAGAAGCACTGTTGTTCGTGCGGCGTAAAATAAAACGACAACTCTCGTGTACTTGTGCTGAATTACTGTTTGCGTTTCTATGAGCATATGTAAATTCTACGTACATATGTGTAGTTTGGGGAACCTTGCAGTAACATAGTTTCCGAAGATTATTAAATTCCGGAGTTTTACGTGCCCAAACCATGATATGATTACGAGACACGTCGTAGTGGAGGACTACAGACTAATTTCACTTGACTACACAGACTAACCTGAGTTCTTTAACGTGCATTAATGCGCGCGGCACACGGGTGTTCTTTCATTTCGCCCCGCATGGCCGGTATTTTCTGAAACTTACATTATAGGGAAATCTGGCACTCTAGTACCTTTGCGCAATGGCGCTTTATATAACTTGGGAAATACAAGAAGTACAAGTATGCCTTGGTTTGGCTGACGGCTTAAGGCGTGATTCCACCACGGTTACGTAAATTCCCTTTTCTAACAAAAAAAAGTGCGAGCACCATGTTTTGAGTTATACTTTTTGTTTGTGCAAACAAGAATTCGCACACACCGCGACCGCAATGCTGCGAAACTGTGATCGCCTGCACGCTCACTAGCGCTCAATATTGACGGCAGTGCCTCCATACCTGTGTGAGACAGGCTGATAGCTGCGCCGAAGTGTACAACGCAATAATGTATATATAAGGTTCAAGGAAATGTGAAACTCTGTACATCTTCGTGGCAATAGTACGAAACTACCAAGCTGAAAGAAAAGTGCTGGTGAAGCGAGGAGCCGGAAATAATTTTTTCCAATCGAGATAACTATATTGCCGTATTACAGCACTCTATAGTGAACAAAAGCCAATCCGAAGCGTGTGCTTCACGCCATTCCTTTTCATGGCGGTAGAACGAATATTCTTTCCTCTAGTAAGTGTTCGCGAAGCTCCGTTTTCGCAGGAGAATGATGTGCGTGTCAAAAAGCACGAATAAGGAGCTTCCGACCTCTCTCGTAGAAAGAAGGAGCCAGCCGACTGTGCCGCTGTAGCGGCGGCGCCTGGCGGCCCTTTTGCAACCTCTGTGGAAACCTGAAACAGAGCCCATAATTATGGCTTTTATTCTCGCTTCGGTCTTTTTTCCATTATGTGTCGCTCTCCCTCCTCTCTCTTTCCGTTTTGCTTTCTTTTTTTTTATTTCCCGTGTACCGCTGCGTGTTCAATTTTCTGAAAAATTGCTTCGCGAAGCGAGCCGTACGTATTCGACGGTAGAAACGCTGACACGCCTACTTCTTTTTTCAGGCTGGTGTTCGCGTTTTCTTTTTTTTTTCTTCTTTATCCGGGGCTTCTTTCTGCTACTGCTTCGCGCTTAGCTGCGACGTTCTAGGCTAGCGCACGTCGTGGATGGGCTCCACCTGTGCGCGTTTTACGCAGCACATGCACGTGCACGTATGGGCAAAGAGGCAGACACGTCAGCGTCAAAACCATCCGATCCGTCGGACGACGCGTCGGCAAGGTGGCTGCTGCTCGGATTGTTAGAACCTGGCACATATCTATGGGAAACCTTTTGGATACATTATTGGCACGACTAATCGTCTGACGGATCCGGTGGTTTTTTTACGCGCGCATGTTTCGCGCCTGCGGACACCCACACTGTGATTGCTCAACTTAATTTGGTTCCGCCTGAAGGTCATGGATTGATCGACTAAGTTATAATGTTCAAAAAGAGAGAGACGGCAGAAAGGGGAAAGGTAGGGAAGTTAACCAGAGGGGAAGACCCACACTGTGATTGCTCAACTTAATTTGGTTCCGCCTGAAGGTCATGGATTGATCGACTAAGTTATAATGTTCAAAAAGAGAGAGACGGCAGAAAGGGGAAAGGTAGGGAAGTTAACCAGAGGGGAAGATCCTGTTATAATGTTCAAAATAAACACGTTGCCTGTGAGGGACGCCGTAGTGGAAGGCGTTTGTATCTTAGAAAGGAGAAGTCAATCCATTGGTTTCTGCAATGTTCATCGACACGAAGCTATAAGCACAAATCACGCTTAGGATGCTGGGCGTAATGAGATAACGAGGATTTGTGTACGATCACTGCTCACGAGGTGGAAAAGTAATAAACGAGAATGCGGAAACGTTTGCATATTGCTACTTCAGAGAGCCACGACTGGCCAACTACAGTATTTCGCGTGAAAAGACAGGTCTTGCTCGGCCGGCCGTAGTCGGTTCCAGTGTCTGGTCCTTTATCGCGAACCATCGAGCTCTCCGTTGCAGCAGAAGCAACATCAGTCGCCTCTTTGCTGTTGCTGCTGAGTTCAAGGTCGATTGGTGAAGGGTGTTGTGACACTGCATGAGAAATGCGCGCATGACCTCTGCCTCACTCCATTTTCTTTTTTAATAACACATATCTAAAGGACAGGATGGTGCCCTATATGGAACCGGTTACTGTTATTCGTAGGAAACATTAGAACTGAAAGCGCAAGAGCCACTGACAAACGCTGAACACCTAAGAGCACGAACACATTCAACGTTTCGCACACGAGCATAGTAAGGCGCACGAAAACGTATCTATGTGCAGTTCGTCGCCGCGTATCTATATGCAAGAAATAGCGATGTACACGTGTTGCTGTTCCAGAGCTGCAGCGGTCGTTCTGCGATTTCCCTTCTTTCGAACCTCGTGGTTCTGCTCGCAGAGGGATAATAAACAGAACTGCGCCTACAAGACCATATGTACAAGCTCTTGGCGCTTGTTCCCCACCCGATCTCTACAGTCCACATATCTGCTACCACCAGATTTCGCACGCCAGACGTCGCCCGGAGCCTAAAAAAGGCTGTCCTATAGAGCTCCAGATAACTGTGGCCGAATCTGTACAGAGACGTCGACGGATGTCTACTGCGTCGGAGTAGGTCTGCTGGCTTGTTTTGACCTAAAGTTGAGCGCAAAATATCAACTGCGCTGAAACAGACTGCTTATTTCTGCATGTGTACAACTAGGAAAACAGTTTTGTCCTTTATTTTGCTATATAGCTGCGCCAGCAAGTGTACCCTCGTCCACCATAGCCTCCTACACGAAGAGGCGAGGCTACAGGCACAGCATCGGGAAATACATAATATTGTAAAAACACGCACAGCGACGGATTACTGGCTCGTCAGCGTATTGCCTATGCGATGCGTCGTCGTTTTGCACCTATGGCTATAAAAGCCAGCCACTTCCCATATCCGAAGCACGTTTCCAACATGGAAAAAGAGCACGTCTGCTTTTCAGCGGCCATCGCTATTCAGCTGTCGCAGCACTGAACTCATTGTACAGCGCGTGCAAAATGAGCTAGAGCAGTTACCGCTGCAATGCGGCAATGGGTGCGTGGGGGGCGAGACAGCACGGGAGGCGAAAGAGCTCGGTCGAGTCAGCGTCTGCGCCGCCGCTTCGTGCAGACGAAGCAGCATGGCCGGTGCCTCTATACTACACGCCTCGTCGGTCTTCGCCGTCGACCGGTTTGTAGTCTATTAACCCTCATTAGGAGCGGGCCCTCCCGGCTGTTATCCCGTGTGTTCGACGACTCGTCCCCGCCACCAAGCGGAGGCCGGGGAGACCTCCTCCTCTCTCGTTACCCTCGCTTCGTCTTTCTTTCCCCCAGATTTCGTGGCCGAGTTAGCACCGTCCCGACGACGCAGGCTTCGCTCTCTGCGAGATACGATCTGGTTGCATTCAAAGTTTTCTCCCGAGAGTTCACTGATCGAAAGGATTTACACTCTGCATGCTGCTGAGCGATAGAAGATAGGACAACGTGGCAATTAGCATACTCGGGGCGTACCGTGCTCTATCGGTCCTTGAGAGGCTCCGTCGATTCACACAGAAATCACGCCGCATCCTTTCTCGTGTTTGTTGAGTAACTGTCAGGCGGTAGATTGCTATGTGGCTGCGCTAATATCCTTTCCTGTATTCAGACTGTCTAGTGGTTCGTCTGCGTATAATTAGCCATTTACTCATGGCTCGCAGCGGACAGTGGCATGCGCGTCACGCAGTGCAGCGGGCAGATGCCACGAGATTCCGCCAACAAGCATTGAAAACTTTCAAATCAGCTCACTTCGCGGGTGTGTTCCGAGTGTAAGGCGCCCACTGCTCCTTCTGAACAAAAGATAAGAGACTCGATAGTGGCGCATCCTGAGCCAGCGAGAGACGAGATTAACCATGAAAGAGCCACATGAACTCAAAATTAATTCAGATATCAGCGACACATCATAACATTATAACGCGCACTGTTTCTAACAGGAACTACTACAAAAAATATATAGTTACCTGAGCAGGCCCTGTGAAAATTTTGCATGTCCCTGGGAGCTGAGAGTCTGGACGTTCGGACGTTCAAACGTGTTGCACGTCTCGGCGAGAGCAACGCGAAATGCACTGCAGTAGGACCACTATTCGAAATCAGCAATGACCATTGGTCACTTGAGCCAGCTACTCCATGTTCCTTGTTGATGCCGACGTTATGCCACTAGAAACTGTTTGCTCAACTCGCTAGGCTCAAGCAACGTAATGGCGCAACCATCTGGACGAAGATAAAGTAGCCACCGTCATGACGCCACGAGAGCATGCTGCAAGAGAGACTGCAGCCAACCAGCGCAGAACCAGCGACCGGTAAATTTATGGCCTACCGTCCGTTTCTTGTGCTTAATAACTCGGCAGCCGCGCGATCCTCCTGACTTAACGTGTTGAAAATTAAGCTAAACGACAAAAGAAAGTATGTGCTGGGCAGCACAACTCGTATGTTCATTGCCTCGTCTGTGTGCAAGCTTGAAACGTTGAATATTTCAGTTTGTTGCGCGAAACGCATGCACGTCAAAATTGTCCGTTTATAGCGCATGGGCTTCTGGCCTTGTTTAGCTGCTGCGGGCCATCGAAGTTCTTGGCACGCTACACCTGCTTTCTTTCTTTCTTTCTTTTTTGCGCGTATCATAACCATCATGTTGTTTGTGTGTGTGTGTGTGTGTGTGTGTGTGTGTGTGTGTGTGTGTGTGTGTGTGTTTTCACTTATAAGCTGCTGCCTTTGTGCGAGCTCACGTAGGGAAAATTACAATGACGCATCAGTTCAAACGACCTTGGCACGTTCTGCTCTTTCAATCGAAACGACCCAGTGAACTCCAAGCTGCAGCTGTTTATTTGTTTAGCAGTATTCAAACTTTGAAGTGCTTGGCAGCTGGCTAGGGGCGATGCATACTACAGTATCCAGGCATAATTTCTTCGTGATCATATGGCGTGCTAAATAGGATAACCTTCACCGCCGCTGCGACATCCCCCTTCGCGCGCCCGCGCACGTGTAGCATACATGTACACAGTATATACGTATAGCATTGTATGTACATGAGCATTCCGAAGCTTTCTATGTCGGTAGTGCAGCGCCATTCGTGCCTGACAGGAGCAGACTTAGTGTCGTGCATCAACAGAGGAGTCGCTCACACATTTAAATGAGTTAGTTCATAACATTCGTTTAGGAGCGTCGTAGGATAAAAGTATGCATACGAAGTTATAAAGAAGACTTAAAAAAGAGATCCCTTGCAAATGTTGAAATATATCCTTGACCTTATTAAGTAGTGCTTGCTGTTGCGTACGACATCGACTGACGTCATAGCTTTATTGTGCTGTAAGTCTCGACTTGCCGCCGATTAATCGTCGCCAACGACAGCATCTGAGGCGTCACCTGGTTCGCAGGTGCAAACGGTGTGGGATATCAGCTGCCGCGCGGTTCCTGAAAGCTACACGATTCAGGCGGCAGTGGAGAAGTCCTGTAATTCTCGCGTACCCGCATGTACGAAGAACGCGTTTTCGCGGGCAAAAAACGCGCGCCGCGCGAAGGACGGGGAGGAGGTGTCGAGAGAAACGCGGGGCGGCGGCGAGGAACGACGCATCGTGCGACCCGGCGTCGGTGGTTTCCTTCGATAGCGGGAGCCACTGGCGCCGTGCAAGACGTGTGTGTGCAGATGTGCGAGTATACGCGGTCTCTCGAAAAATAGGAGCGCTCACGCACGCACGAGCACTGCGCGCGCTATTGGCCCTGAATGGTGGAAAACGGCTGGGGCGGCAGTGAGCTGCTGCAGGTGCTGTTCCCACGGTCCGGGGTGAAAGGTCGCACGAACCCCGCTCTCCCTGCACCGCTGCCCGCCCGACACCGGCTGTCTTTTGCCGCTGGTGCTCGGCCTGCGGCAAAGCTCCCCGGCTGCTTGCCTCGCGTTGTCGTTTCTCTCCGTGAGGCGGAGAAAGAGGGAGAGAAGGCGCAGCGGCTGATCTCATCTGGGCTCATCTCGTGGCCCTTCTTGTCGGCTCTGCTTCATCTCTCATCAAATTTGCTTCCTTGCGCGGCCTTCCAGCGGGATCTGCGTGCCTTGTTTTACGCCCGAACTGGTTCAGCTGCCGCGACGCGCTCGCCTCTGTTGGAAATAGTCGTGGGAATTAAGACAGGCAGACATGGAATTTCAGAACTCGAGGAAACATGCGCGTTCTCTCCTCTTCTGCCGTGACGTCAGTGGAGGTTATGATGTGTTCCGCTGTATATATCAGTAATCCAAGCTCGTGCAGCTGGAGGAACGGGAGGAATTTGGGATTTCCAGAATTAGCGTCTGCTCTTTCTAAGTTAAACTTGCATCGTGATGATTAGGAAAAAACAAATTAGAAAGACCCAGTTACATGCGCAAGTACAGTTTGCGATTGCGTGTTCATGAGTCCTAACGCTATCGGTGACTATCGCATAAAGCTGAGGACGTAATCCACTTTAAATAATAATATATTAAATAGCACAGCTGCCGCGTAAAGTGCAGTGCATTAGTCGGAAGCTGGAAATATTAAGGAATCTTAGGAATGGGGCACCTACAGTTAGAGGACGCTACAAGTGGCAGCATGTAGCAGCCGCTGTGTGCTGCAGTGCGCTTCAGTTAAAGGTGCAGAGGGGGCAGCCATTGCACCCTGTATGCGTCATTGAGCTTTAACTATTTCATTAGGCCAGGTATACACCTATTGTGCAATCATTGATCGTAGAGCTTGATTCGAAATTAACGCTTCACGCCGGGTGAACAAAGGACTTTAGGCGCTCAAATGTACAAGCTTGGGCTCTCTCTGAAGTTTGAAGTCAACATTTTGAAACGTAGTGAAAGACGGAAAGAAAGAGCGGGATGACACATCGCCTATGCCGCCTCGTCTCTCATCTTTTCCCCTGTTGTTGACGTTGTGTCAAGCCGTCGTCAAGAGCTGCCTGTTGAAGGAGCCCGATGAATCATTGCACTGGTTATGAGGACAATGTTATGAGCTAATACTGATTAAGCTTGATTGACTGGACTTCTTTGGGCTTACACCAAAATGCTGAATGGACAGGAGCTTGCACGTCTTGAATTGAGTGCGCTGCCAGCACAGCGACAAACACGGTGCAACCGTTGTTCGGCATTTATTCCGCACACTAAACAGAAAACCCGATCACGAACGACGAAGGGGAAGTATAAAAAAAAGCCAGCAGGAAGGCGGTACTGATGGGTCGCCGGTCCGTTGAGGGAATAGGCATTTGAAAGGAGCTGAACAGACAGGCCTCACTTTCCACTGTCGTCGGCAAAACCCACTTTGTGCGCGCGACGAGCCCATGCCCTCTTCACGGAGGAAGGAAAGAATAAGGAACGCCACAGCGTTGTCCCTGTTTGCTCTGGCAGTTGTGCTCTCTCTCTCTCTCTCTCTCATGTACCGCTCCGAGAAAGGGCATTCGTATGACGTTATTTCCTATGCTTTACTTTCATCTTCTTGCATCTACTCGGGATAGATTGAATTTTTTCATTTTTTATTTTCACCCAGTGTCTGACACCACTTTTTCTGCTTCCTCTCCTTCCTTTATTTTATTTCCTTTTATTTTAGTCGTTTCTTCGTAGCTTCCTCTCACCGCGCAGGAGGTGTTGGCACCGGGCTGCACCGGTTTACTTTTTCTCAAGGTTGGCGAGGTTCAAACCCCCACCGAAACAGATTGAAAAGAGCGTAGGGGGGCAAAGAAAAAGGGCCGATGCGTTGCACCTGCGTACCGCAATAGCCGCATGCACGCTCTTTTCCGCGTAGCTTTCACCATGAAGGAAAGCGGAAGTAGTGTGTAGAGGGACAGGACGTCTTGTGGCCTTGCTATCATTTGTTTTTTTATCTCGGCGCTATAAAGAGAACGGGGCGTAGATCAAACATTATCCAACGTGTTATGCAGCTGCCACGATCTTCAACAAGTGTTGTCCCAGAATGCGATGATCACTCTCTCGTATTCTGCTGCCAATGCGTGCGTGTCTCACAAGATTATTGCGTGTAGATTGCGGAAGTTATCAGGGAGCGTAAATGCGGTAATCGTAATTCAAAAACTATAGAACGTCTATAATATGTACTTGGGGGAAATTCATCGATAAAGTTTTTGATGGTGAACTACTATGTAGAAAAAGAGTGCGGGATGATGAACCTTATCAAAGTCTGTAAACAAGGTGATAAACAAGCGAAGGGCGCGAAGACTAAGGAATACTCGTGACCTTGGAGCTCTCAGGTTACGAGGGAGCTAGTAGCTTTTGCAACGTCTTGATGGTGATGCGTACCGAGTCGAAAATCACTTGGCTAAATTTATTTGGCGCGCCGGAAAATGCAGCTGCGTCAACACCGACGAAACAATGTGCCTCAGGTCAACTCAGTCCGTATAATCGGCGCAACATTAGGTATATTTTGGTGCCACGGATGGCACTGAGATTTACTGTACAAGCACATAAGGATGTAATTCCTGCGTAGACATGGCTGAGTGACGATTCAAATGGATTATTTTGCAGTTCTCCGATGAGGCTGCAAAAGTATGCGGGTTGTATTGCTTTCAAGAATGGCTCATTTCTTTGGCGAGACCGATTGCGTGCAAATGAAGAAATCAGCCCAGAGCCAGATTGTGGGCAAATGAAAATGTTTGTTTACATCGGCTCACTATTATCTCGTGTTATCCACTGTATCGCTTTGTCGTACTTGGTATGCGCTGTCCCTGCTACAAACGCTCACGCATGATACGTCAGCTGTCAGAGCCCGAATCTGAAGCAACTGCTTGCTTTCTGGAACCCGCCTCTACCGCGATATGTCGGGACCTGAAGGTTGTTTTTGCGCCCACTGCCCACCAAGTATGCTGAAAACACGCCAAAGTGCATGATTGCGATGCCGACGTTCAATTTTATGTATAGACTCTTAATGGAGAAAACGGCCTCAACGCGGATTTAGTTCTAAATAGTTCTAGGTAGCCACCGATTGCCTCCTAAAAGACTAACTGCAGTAGTATGCGCACCGTGCGCGAATGCTCAAGACTAAGCCATTAGTCCCTACTATAGGGAGAAAATAAAAGCAAGGATAAACGACAGCGTTAAGACCCTCTGTTTGAGACCATCTGTTGTTCTGCCGCGGCATCTTCTGAAGCGATGGAAACAACTGTCGTTAAACGAAACAATTATTATGATTATTATTAGTTATGGAAACATACAAGCACACAAAGGAAACAGGGAGGGAGCAAGCTGACAACTGCTACGGCTCAAAGGGCACGATGCCTGTCTGCTCTTGGTAACAAACAAACAAACAAACAAACAAACAAACAAACAAACAATAAATAAATAAATAAATAAATAAATAAATAAATAAGGCTGTGACTTTTTCATGTCTTATTACCTGCCTGCAGCGCTATAGGTGGGAAAGTTGACAGGCATGGTTACTCTATGGAGCTCGCTAAGCCGCCTGCATTGCCCTTTGGGCGGAAAGCTTGGCTCAACACTGCTGATCAAGCTGTTATACACTCACAGTCGCCAAAACCTGCTTGCCTGGTCGTTTCGCAGAATAGACTAAACGAAACGTTTGCTGTAACGTGACTCCAATAGACTAAACATTGAAGAAGTGAACGTTGCTACTGGAGTGGTGCTTTGAGAATCATATTCAGTCGACGTACCAGGTGTTTGCCTCGGGTCGCTAAGTTAGCTGCGCTGATTTCCACGACGGGATCAAGATACGCAACTTGGCAAAGGGGGACGGGCGTGCGCTCGCTCGCTCACTCACTCACTCACTCACTCACTCACTCACTCACTCACTCACTCACTCACTCACTCACTCACTCACTCACTCACTCACTCACTCACTCACTCACTCACTCACTCACTCACTCACTCACTCACTCACTCACTCACTCACTCACTCACTCACTCAGAAATGAATAGTACGCGACGCTTCGAATCGTGCACAGTATACATATCGTGCGGTGACATCGCCGCTTGTGATTTACACAGCATCGTTTATCTTGTCACGTAGGTGACCTCTACGGCGAATGTGAGCTGGATGATTCATCTTAAGGGAGAAGTCATAAATCGCTTCGTATACATTGAAGCAAGAGTACAAATCCTCTACATGTACGAACAGAATGGACAAGCCGTCTCCTACAAGTCTCGGTTCCGGTATAGCGGATGAAGAGAGAGCTTCTTCGTAAAAAGGCACTACCCACTCTTAGTACAAAGCTGAAAATTTTGTAACTTGTCACCATTGTCCGATCCACCTGAGTTTTTTGGATAAGCTCTGCTGAGTTACTAGACATGCAATGCGAGGCACATCCACGCAGCTCTTCTTGGGAGTAGCATCTCAGCTGTGCTTATCGCTACACATACATAGACGGCCAGCTCCGTCGAGCTTTGCTGATCTAGTGCATTCATCTCGCCATTGTCTAGGGGACCTTCTGGGGAACGACTCACCTACGCTACTAGCAGTTAGATGTAGTGCGCCTGTGGACAAGCCCTGCGTGACGCCCTCGCCTTGTGCGATGCTCCCCGGGCGCTCCGAGACGTTAGTATTGGCCCGCTGCGTGCGTTTGCTGAACGGCGCCTGTATAGTATATATGAGCACGCGCTCGGGAAGGAATTCCTCGTCGATGACTGGGAGCATTTTTCATCCCGTGGCCGCCCTACGTGCCCACCCAGACAGCTTCTCTCTCCCTGCTTCTTTTCCTTGTTTTTCTCGTGTCTCCAGCGCTTGGCCTCGACTCCTCGGGTTTCTGCGCAGCGAGACGTGGAGCAATGATCTCGTGCCCCTCTCGGGGCGCTCGTGAGTGATGGCTACTCGACTGTGACGTAAGCGGAGGCGTGGCAGAGGAGTTTCATATTTAAGGAAAAACGCTCCATGCAACTGAAGTTGCGAAAGGTTTTGTTGGGTTGGTTGCACTACACCGGTAATTACCGGTGCTGCGCGAGCGGTTTGAATATGCGCGAGCATTTCACAAAGCTCCGACGTTACGAATACGGGTTGTAGATAATCGGTTGAGTGTGCTATGCAGGCTTGTTGAGCGGGCACTTTCCGGAAAGCCCATTCGTCGAAGCATCGGCACAGGTCTCGTATGTGTCCTTGCTATCGGTTAGTTGTAAAATAATAATAATAATAATAATAATAATAATAATAATAATAATAATAATAATAAATTCTGTACCCTTCAGCAGTCTTTAGCTTACAACACTTTCCTGCACAATCCATCACAAAGTTCGGCCAGGTTTTGCATACGGCGTCACAGGAAGGGGATGTGAAGATGGTGCCGCTACATTCCATTCACGACTTACGGCAAAAATATAGCGCAGTCATCCATACATTTATTCAATCCAGTTTAACTCCATATTAACGATATCACAGCTAACATCAATTGCAATGTAAAGCTATTCGCGGACGACTGCGTCATTTACAGAGAAATTAATCATTAGAATGATCATATTAAATTGGATGATTCTCTAGCTGACCTAACTAATTGACGTTCTAAATGGCAGCTGAAACTGTACAGATGAATTATTGTACTGCCCAACCGCCACGCTCTCGAAGGAGAGCAGCAGTATTGAAAAATGAATAAATAAATAAACTAAATCTCTTTACGCTCACGCTGAATGGTGCGAACCGAAATATCGTGCCGTGATTTTCCACCCGTCGTTCAGGCAAAGGCACGCGAGCGTCGCCCGGCGCGCCGCTCACCCATTCACGCGGAGGCGAGCGGTTACGTCGGCGCTGTCAAAGCGCGAGGCGGAGCACAGCGTTCTTGCGTGTCGTTGCTCTCCCGGCGATGCCAGCAGCTTGCCGCCGCCTGGAAACGGCACCTCGTTTTGGCGTCGCTGGAAAGACGACACCCGCGTGACTGACTTTCGCGCTCGCGGCGAAAGACGGCGGTCGGACGATGACAGCCCTGCGTCACGCCGGACCAACGTTCAGCGTGCACTACATGGAAGCAACAGCGGGCGCACAGTCGGCAGTGGGCGAAATTGAGCAAACAATGGCGGAGGGAGGGAATCGTACGCTGTGTATCTGCGACAATGGTTGCCTCTTATATTCTGATATCTCAATACTTCCGACAGCAGAATATTTCTTTTAAAGAGTATACTTGTATATAGCTCTGCGATTACTGGGCCTTACATAAAACCTACAGATTATCTACTCTTCGCTATACATGAACAGTTTGCACCGTGGCGAGTTAACGTGCAGCATCCGTAAAATTCAGCTTCGGCGACCAACTTCGGAGCACGATGAGTTGGACGCATGGTGTTATGATCGACCTGTCAAGTGTGAGAGACATTCAGGCGTACGTTCCCATGACAAGATGATTTGCCTCGTGCCAGAAAAGGCTGTTACGATAAGCCTGGACATCGACCTGTCAAGTGTGAGAAGCGTTCAAGTGGGCGTCCCCATGTCAACATAATTGCCCTCTTCTCCAAAACAGCGTCACCCCTTTTATTCCTCGAGCTGACACAAAGGGAAGGACGAAGAGAAGAAAACCCGAAGGGCAGGAGGTCATCGACGGCAGAACCTGACAAAATCACTAATACTTCCACAGGCTCCCCAAGAAGACATCGACGACCACAAGACCGCAGGGGGTTATTTAAGGTCGTCCTGGCCCCCGTATTTATCAGAACCACTCGAGACTCGGATAAGAGTTACAACCGTCTACCAATGAAGTGAATACAGTCTTTTCCACTTTTTTTCATCATCACGATGCCCGTCTTCGTCGTCGTTTCCTGAATCTTGCGGTGAAGACCCACCTCACCCGGTCGAGATCGTACCAATGGCGTCCCCCATCATCAGCGCAGAACCCTGTACGTGTTCTAATGGAAATCTCTTAATCAAAGAATCTGGAAGACGGCTTGTAGATACAATGTGTCTTTCACTGTTGACGCGATTTCGTCTGTCGTCTTTCTCCGTCTTTCCACACTTCTCCCGTGCAGCGTAGGCGAGCCGAACATCGTCAATCTAAATAAACTCTACTCGCCCTTGTATTGAGGACTTGTGCGCGCCCGATGGTGCACTAAAATTCATGCATGTGTGCTCACGGAACCACAAAAAAAATATCAGGACCCCGTAACTTAATAAACAACAATGTGGTATCACTGCACGTGCGTTGACTTGCACAAGAGGAAACCAAGTCGCGACGGCGGTGCCAGCGAGCGACGCTGAGGTCGTTGGTACGGCGGCGTGCGCGCAGCACAAGGAGCAACCTGTCGCGCCGTGGGAAAAAGAAGAGTCACCCACCGTCCCCCGGCCTTCTCCCCGTCGTTTCTCGATATGCGAGAGTCAACGAGATCGTGGGATCGTGGAAACCTTACTCTGCTGCAGCAGAAACAGCAGCAGCTCTGCATTCCCTCTGTGGCTTTGGAGGTAGCCGTCGGCTTTAAGCACACATATATCGTTGAGACTGCCCGAGGGAGGGAAAAGGCAAAAAAAATGCGATACAAGACAAATGGAAGGGAGGTACATCATATTTTGCCCCCAAATGATAACGAGCGAAAGACTTGTATCGCCAAGGTGGCAGGCAACGCGGGGCTATAGCTTCTTCCGCTTATGCTTTCATTCTCGAGATTGCGTCTGTGTATAGTCGAGTGCACATTATTTTTCGCGGAAACATTTTGTCCATTCCACTTCGCGCCTTTTCTTTGTTTGTGTTTCTGGTTTCGCCGACTTGTTTTCTGCAATGCACGCGGTCAAGGTGGGAAGATGGATGCCGCTAGGAGAATCAGCGCCATATGTACACAACAGTCGCTTTCGCGCGCAGCACACGGGCGTATACCGAGTAACGCGTGGATGTGTTGTGCTTGAGCGTGCGTGTCGCTGTCGGATGTTTGATGGATGCCTCTTCGAGCCGTCAGAGTCTGTTGCAGCAGGCGATGCCTCGCTCAGCGCTCGCGCCGTAATAAATGGCTTGTTTCGACAGTTGGCGACTCTAGACTGTAGGGTAAAGACACATCTGGAGGGCGAGAGCATACCGAGACTGCTGTGAGCTATGTTGGCTTGCTCCTTTCCCCTGAATTTTGGTGCCGAGCACTGAACGGAGGGAAATGCTTGTCGTCTTGACGAAGCAAAATGCTTTATTGCGACAGCAATTATATAGGCACTCCAGGCGCATTTCTGCCGTCGCCGTCGCCGCGATGTTCCGTATAGACCTCAGGCTCTGCCCAGGCGGCGCTGCGGAAAAATCCGTCACCAGCGCCCCCATTGGAGCCTTGGCGAGAATTGAGTAGTGCAAGGAGAGCTGTCCGCAAGCGAATGTGCATAGGCCACAATGGACCCTTCTCTTTCGTTTGTGTTGAGGCACGGTTTCCTAAAAATCAAGGACCCGGAAAGCTTCTTCCGCCCATCCACGCTTCCAAGGAAGCTCAGCAGGGCGAAGTACGTGTACAATATAAAATAAAGGCTCAAGTGTCATTTCAGCGTGCTGCAACTCGCAAGTACAGAGAGCGTCAGGTTTGTCTATTGGCATACAGCATAAAAATCTAAGCATTTCAAATTGGTTCGTATTGAATATGTCCTGAACACAAGACTTAAGTATCTCGTATACCTTTATGTATTTTATCGTAATGTTTTGTCTCGCAATTATTTACAGAGAGTAAATCCTTTCATAGCCTTTTCCAGGGCAGCAAACAGAAAACGTTTTCCAAGGCAGCAAATAGCGTGCGACCATAACGAAAGTAAGCTTCCTACAGTGCCTACGCGCTGCGTCTTTCTTTCTCGGAGGAGCTACAGCATCGATCAGTACCTTAATTTGAACTTTTCGCAGACGCTTCGAGCAACAAGCGCGCACAAATAAATGTAAATAAACGCGACATTTTTTTTTTCTTTACACATGTGCGTTACTTCGTAATTACTCATCCAGTGCTCCTACAGCTACTTTATTGCTCACATTTGAAAAACGCAGTCGAGCAGGCTCAGCCAGTACCTCCTGGCACTGGATCAGCACACTGCGAAGCGTGCTTGTTGTATCGGCGCAGGACATACAAAATACCGAAAGTAGAAATGAGCTCGCGATACAACGATGCTCTAGAACAGGATTTTGAATTCATAAACGAACCAGAATGTTTGGTTAAGCTGACATGTCAAATCTCTCCGTTCCACTTGTTGAGTCAAGCGGAGGCGGACGTCTGTTAAAAAGTGGAGATATCGATGGCACATAAACAGGATGGTTCGCAACGTTGTTTTTTCTGTTACCAACGAAGTGGCGGCTGCAGATTCTTGAGTTTTCGCTTGGTCACCACGGTCCTCCATCAGGGCTACGTAACACAATTACAGAAGAACAAAATTGTCGCACTTTCTCATGCGAGCCGCAGTGTTGTGGGGAATGCAAGTAATCCGATTACCCAACAGGTTGAACGGCCCGTATCCAGCGCTCTCGCCTTTCCCCTTCATACAATCGCGATTGAAATCGGCAAAACTGAACGTTGTTATTCCGTCCTTTACGTTCATGGCAATTTACAACACAACAGTAGCGTCGGTTGCGGCGTTTCTTCGTAGCGCGCGGAGCTATCGCGGTTGCCGTCGCTTCTATACCATCAGTCTGACGAGTGAGCCAGGAAACGCTTTATGGCAGTTCGACGGCGCGTCCGACTAGCGTAGAAATTCATAGCTCTCTGTCTGGGTGTTAAATGCGTAAAACACTCGCAATATGGACCAAAATCTAGTTAAATCGTTGTTTCGCAGTCGCTAGCTGCATAGGCAACTTAGCAAGGGAGTCGGGCTTCGCACTACTCAATTACTGCCTCTTCGCACCGGCAGGCGGCGCTACGCGTCTTGCAAAACTCCAGAGTCTGACGTCCATAAAGTCCAAGGGCGATAACATCGTCCCCGCTCGCCGTATCTTGTTTGTGCGAGTGAAAGCGTACGAGGGTGAGCCGTCGATGGCGGCTCCATTACGCGCGCGCAAGGGAGGAAAGTGGGGAGGAAGCTCGCCGTCTCCCGTCGCGCACAAGGGACCGGGAGGAGGGGAGGGAGGGGCGTTCTGCTCCGGCGGCTGCTGCGTATGGCGCTGCCTCGCGCGGTCACGTAGGCCTTATCTTGAAAGCGATCTGTGATGAGGACTGACTGCGGATAACTTAGTGCGCGCTGAGTTTTCGCCACTTAGTTCGCGTTGAAGCGAGAGGTAGCGCGAAGGTCGATTCACTCGCTGCTGCTGCCGCGCTTGCTCACTCCAGCGTCTTGACACCAGGTTTCCGCGGTCATAGAGATGTGTTCATGTTTGCTTCTGCGCGCGTGACACCATGATTGTTAATTTAGTTAGTAAGCGAATGTTTAGAAGCTTGTACGGCCGATAAAACTACTGTCCTTACTTCGTATAGCTCTCTACTAATTTGCAATCGCAATCGATGCTTCGGCTTTCGGGTGAAGCTGAGACTATTATTTTTAATCGCACGATGAGCATGCAGGTGTGTTAATATAACCGGAGAATGACAAAAAAAAGGACAGAAAACAAAAGTAACCAGTGTGCGTAACATATACCAGCTGGCCAGCTGTTAGCAATGGCGTCAAGAAGCCAAAGTGTCGATCGAGGGCGTAATATATTACTTCATTCGGATTCAATTCCTGCTTGGGTTGCGCACGCCCATGTTCAATCTTGTCGAAAGCTCTTAGTGAGCTACTCTGCAAACGAGATTTTGAGCACCGATTAAAGGGACTGTCTACCACTCGGAGCACGTCCTTGGATTGTGTTGCGAATGCGGAGATCGTGTGTCACATTGACGAAATCTAGTATGCTTTGATTCTATAAACAAAGAATTACCTCCCTAATTTGGCTCTGACAACGTGGTGCAAGATGACGTGCGGCGTCGCTTGACAGTGAAACAATGCAAACCAAACTGTGATTTGTCACGTGATCTAAAACACGCGCAGGGACAGTTTACTTGCTTTAATACTGTGATGGATTGCTTAAAATTGTTTTTTATGCTTGTAACTTTTATTTGCGTCATAGAGTAATTTATTTCTTACTTCCAATTAACGTGTGTTGAAAAGCGGCACTGCCTTCGTACAGACGATCGAACGGAGTGCTGCATCAACGGGTCTTCAATTTTGCCACATGGTGACCCGCATCAGTGCGAGTCACGTTGTTAGAGTAGTGCAGGAGGCATGCTGTCGTATTCATGAAGTCGACAATGCATTGTGCTATTGATGCATGGCGGCGTTGTCATAACGCCGGTGTAGGTTCTCATTACTACGATATGACTGCTGGACCATCACAAAAAAAGGCTTAGATTTTAGCAGCAGCGCCAACAGAAAGACACAGACAGCGCATGTAAGGAACACGAAAAAAAAAAAGGAAAGAAAGAAAGAAAGCTATCGACTTATGCAACCGACTACGTGCTGAAGACGACAATTAAAGCCATAATTTCCGTGTTTAACATAAATTAGCCATTCGCGCGGAAACCCTATGCGCTTTCGCTTTCTTACTTTTGCGGCTTGCGTCCAGTAATCAGTATTGCAGGCGTGTGTGCACAGTTTTAAGAGGAGACTACGCAGATCGAAAAATTATGTTTGAAAAATTTCTACACGCATTCAAAAGAAACAACTGCACGTTTAGACACTTAAAATGGTAGGCTTGCTATTGCGCAATGACGCCGATGCAAGGCTGCGACGAGTACGTACAATACAGCAGCACATACACAAATCGAGGTATTGTAAGGAGTTTGAAATCGCACACCCAAGCGTATTTGCGCACCCAAAGCTCTGCTTCCTGTTTGCATTCTTTTGTGTTCAGTTTGCGTTCTTTTGTATATCTCTTCGCGTTCTGTCGTACGTCCGGCGATTTGCTTTCCTTAAATTTTAGTGCGCAAAACCTAAAGCTCTTTATTACGTCCAGTGGTACTACGTGCAAGCAATTGTCCCTTTTTTAGTAAGAATTGTTTTATAAATCAAGGTCATTTCCTGCGGTCTCAAGCAAGGGCATAGCCAAGGGGCGGCACACCAAGCACGTGCACCCCTTGTTTTCAGACAGACAGAGAGAGAGAGAGAGAGAGAGAGAGAGGAAAGACAGGTAGCTTAACCAAAAGCAAATATCCGGCTTGCTACCCTGAACGCTAGCTCTTCAACAGCTTACCGACCATGGTAAGCTGGTTAAGAGCTAGCCTATGAAAAATACTGCGAGTACATACGCATATATACATCGACGGCTCGGTCCTACCAAACAGTACCCCCCTCCCCCTCCCAAATTTCGATGTACTATAGGATACTTAGTGGAAAACGCCGTGCGAGGGTATCGGCGTGCGCATATTGCAATGTGCGCGTGCTGTTCTCTCGCAGCAAATCAAGTTCCAGCTGGACCTTCCCACACGGGGCGACCTGATGGGGGGAGAACCCGGCAGCGGAACCCTGATCGCGCCGGAGAACATCAAGCGCGAGCTGCCCGACGACCTGCCACCGTCGTCGGGGCCGCGCTCCTTGGGCTCCATGCAGAAGGTTCCCTCGCTCTCGGACCTCTCCGAAGAGAGCTCGCTCGGTAAGTGCCTCACACTGGCAAATCGTATGTTTTAAGGGGTGCTTCTATGCGTCCCAACTGGCTTCTACCTAGTGCCTTGAGTAGTTTAAAAATCATTTGTCACCGCAGTTGGCGTTCGAGGCGAGGGTTTTTTCTTTTGTGTTCAGCCAAGATGATGGGCATGTCTTGCCTGTGGAAGAGATCTCTTGCATCTGACGGCACTTGCAAAATAGCGAGCTTGTGTTGCTCTTTTGGCTGGAAACAGGTACAAGTTCGTACGCGCTCTGTGTATCACTCACACCGCCTGTCCTCACGTAAGGATAATCGTACTAGTAGTCAGGCAAACTGTTGCCTTCTTTCCGCATCCTCTGGATTCATCCGATGTATACGTACAGTGCGTCTCAAATAAAGGAAATATAGTGAAAATGTTTTGATACCTATGCTTAACCAGTCAGCACGGCGTCTTTTGCACCACGTACATGAGAGCTTTATTTCTCACCTGGACGAGTTAGTCAGCGTCACTCTTTAAGGTATGTTATTACTGCCGCAGCCGGTTTAGTTTCAAGAAAGTGTCTTTACAAAGAAGAACGCAACAAAGTAAGTGAGTCTTCTCGTCCTGAATAAGCAAGGGCGTCAGTGACAAACTTATAGAGTCGACGTACTCTCGTTAGGAGTTGCCGTTGCTACTATAATAGTCTTCGCAAGGAGGTGCCAACAGTGCTGGGTTGCGACATCTCGATGACACCGCAGAGCCGTTATTTACCTCGTGGCGTTGCAAGTTGAGGCATAACCTCCTGTATCTTTTCTTTTCCTTTTAACAAAATGAGGAGCTGCGCAAGAGCGCCAAGAAGCGCCCTTGCTGTCGTCGCCTGCTGTCTTTCTTCTCACTCGTTCTAGTGGAAAGCGTGAAGTTAAAAGAAACGAATGGCAGCTCACGCGGTAGAGTGTTCTTGTTATTGCATTATTTTTTTTTTCCGTTATTATTATTCTTCGGCGAACTGCTGTAAATTCGCGTTGCTGGTGGTTTGGGAAACGCGAGCATAGATTGCGGCGCCTGGCAGGCGATTCTGCGTATTCACGCCATTGCAATGATGATTCTGTGTGCTTTAACACGCTTCCTTACGTAATACGTAAATTTCCTTTCGTTCGCTTATGACATGTGTCTGTGGCGTTAAGCCTGTGCCACGAGTAATGCTTTCACCTCCTCTTCTCAACCGACTCATACGTAATCGGAAGCTTGATTATTGTTATATGTTCACTTACTGGCGTGAACGCGTTAGTGACTCCATTATTATTAAACATTCATCCGGTCTAATGCCTACATCAACTTCAATAACTGGAAGGTATCTTGGCTGATGCGGCCAACGCGCTTCAGTAATGCAAGGACTCACTAATGAAGTACTTCAGTGGTGAAGAACTGCACCCGACATGCGCCAAAGCTTGGCCGTCGAAAGTCAGCGTGCAAAAAACGTTTAAGAGCATGTCTCGAAGCCAC
Source organism: Dermacentor andersoni (assembly GCF_023375885.2). Classification (NCBI taxonomy): domain Eukaryota; kingdom Metazoa; phylum Arthropoda; class Arachnida; order Ixodida; family Ixodidae; genus Dermacentor; species Dermacentor andersoni. Next base: position 189,568,672 of record NC_092818.1, on the reverse strand, counting down.
GCTTAACCGTTACGCTGTGCACACATCCTCGCAAGTAATAAGGAAAATCAGTGTATAGTACATAAAATTCATGAACGCAGCCCTGGCCCAGGCTGCGATCCCATTTTTTTCTTTCTGAACGGCAGCGCTCCTTGTTTCGCCGGCAATTTCAACAGTCAGTAAGAAATTTAAGGAAAACGAGTGAGAAGGCGAGTGAAAGCGAGAGCATCGATTCGACGCGGCGACAACCGTATTGCATCCAGATTGCGGTCTGGCATCACACGCTCCACGGTCGTCGGCTGTATTCGTTTTCCTTCGAGGAAAAAAAAAAAAAACGTTTGAATAGCGTAGGATTAGTAAACCTTGCGAAACTTGATTGGCGGATGCACGAGGCGCAACGTCATCGCTGACCTCGACTGGCAAGCGTGACCTTCGGGGTCTCCGTATGGTTCACGCGTATGTTGCCGTTTGACTAGGAAAGGGCTTTTCCGATGTCCCTTACATTTGTTTTCAATTGGTGCACCCCTGTGGCTAGTGCTGGCGTGGTTTTCACACTAGGTGATGTGTCCGCAGGCCTTCTATAAAAAGACAGGAACGAAATGAGGTTGTTTTGTGCGATCAAATTTAGTCTCGCACGTGCGTCAACTGTTCAGAATCAGAATCAGGTTATTCGGGACAAAAATTGGGATAACAACATGATAATTATGTACAGAAGGAGGTCCCGTAGTTAGAAATTGAAATGGGACCTCCTGTGCATGGTGACTAGAATTAATAGTACAAACAACAATTGCAACATATAGAATTTACGATAAGAAATGTTTTTGGGAGACAAGTCATAAATGAACAGAAAAGCATGCAGATGAATTCATTAAACAATAACAAGGCTTCGGATTACTCAACAGTAGGTGAAACTAAAAAAAGGAGCTTAAAAAAGTTTTCTGAAATGCGGGAGACAAAGTTAAAGATACAAATATAGAAACAAAGTTAAAGTTAAAGATACAACACATACTACACTCAAATAGGAAAGTCGGAGGAAGCTAAAAGAAAGGACTTAAATTCTGTATGAAATCTGTGAGCTTTGAACAATTTTACAGGAAATGGTAATGCCTTCCATAGAGATAAAGCTGAAAAGTGTAATGACTGCTTTCCATATTTGGTGCGAACGTAGGGTAAAATGAAGTTCATGTTGCCTGCAAATCTAGTATTATATTATTGTTTAATGCCCTAAATATAGATACGGCCAGGTGATATTTAAGGAGATCACTCACATTCAAATAATTATGTGCATGTAATAACTGATTTTCGCTAATGCTACGAGGTGAAAATGTTATTAGACGAATAGCTCGATTATAAATGACTTGCAACGAAGTTAGGTGACTGTTATAAGTGTTTCCCCACGATTCAATATCGCACTCAGCTTTTTTTTTATCTCTGTCACGCGCTTGTTCCTTCCGCGTGTACTTTACGGCAGGAACAATCATGTTTTGCATAACATTATTCATAAATGTCTGAGTACTAAAAGTGTAAAAGAACGAAGAAGGTATTCTTACAGAAAAAAAAAAATACCGCTGGTTCGCATAAATAGGAAAATAGGTGGACCAACCAGGAAATTGTAGAATCGTTGTTTCTGTCATTATTCTGCAGCCAAGGTGTATGTGAAACTTGGTTACGAAGGATCGGTATTGCAAGATATTAACGAGCAAAACACCGCTTGAGAGAAAGCGCAAAGGAAAGAAATAAGGAGATAAGCGATCGGACAGAATGCCAAGACGCTATACCCACAGACTAAGAAGAAACATTGAGAAATGAAGGCGGCTAAATGCGAAAACACCCGTGTACTTAGATTTGGGTGCACGTAAAAGAACCCCAGCTGGTCCAAATTTTGCGGAGTCCCCCCACTACGGCGTGCCTCATAATCAGAGCGTGGTTTTGGCACGCAAAGCCCCCTTAAACAAAGAACATTGAGAAATCAATGGAAAACTTCAACATGCACTGTATATTGACTAGTGAGGGAGGTGTGACCTTATTTACCAATAGCCACCGAGTTTGGCTATTGCTGATCCGCTGCATAACCCCATATTACGCTGTTTGCAGGTATTGGTGAATTTCAGCTTTATGTTTGGCAGGATGTTTTGGCTTCTCAGCATATGCCAAGCGCGCCAAGTACTCGGTTACCGAAAGCATGACGAGCAATTCCGTTGAGCCTTTAGTCAAAAGAAGAAGAGAGATACAAACAAAAAAGAAGCCTTGGCAAGCCTAACTGCAACTCCTTTGATGAGTTTGAACGGTGCCAAATCATTTACAGATTTGCCGCAACCATCGTCCTAGGCGAAACTTCGTTTGCTTGTACCATAATCATCTTTCTGAGTATACTGCGTGGACACACGTACTACGAAACATAATTGATGTGCAAAGCACGAACTTTCCGTCACTCTTTCCGCTACGCGCAATTTGCTTCGCGATGCAAATGGTCAGCTCTTATGACGCCGGTAACCATCGATCATAGCGAATGCGGCGCGCATATTGAATATTGTGCTAGATAGCAGGTCGGGATCTGCCTAACGAACGCGCTTCTTCAAGTTCGATATTTCTATTGGTCTGCCGCCTCGGAGTTGGTAGATTATCCTCACGACTTGCGCATATAGCATTTTTCGATACTAGTTTTGCTTTAGCCTCCACCGTGCCTTGTATATAGCGTAAAAGAGTGTAATTTGTTGTCTACCAAGTTCAGTTCCGTGCAGTGGTTTGCAGACGTGGGTTGTGATCACTGAACGATTAACGAAAGTAAACAACAATGCTACTGTTCTCTTGAAGACTACTCTTGTAACCAGTACGAATCTGAGTTCAAACCATCTACGAATGCGTCTTACACTTTAAGCGCACTCATAATTGTCACTCCAGCATGTATCACAACCAAATTTGAAGACTGACTGCCTGGGGTGTCTTGTCTTATCTTTTTGTGTTTTTTTTTTCTTTTTAAATAAAACGTGCGCCTACTGCAGCGCCGTTTTGTTCACTCTAGTTAAAGAAAACAGAGAAAATTGACAGCCTAATTTCTCCGCAGTGCGTCTTTCTTCTTGTGCAATCACTGTGAATCAAGAGCGGTTGGCTTAAGGTTTCTTTTATTCTTTTACGCACTTTTTTGCCTGAGGCGATATACGGTTGCCTTATGGCGAAGGTGAGCTGTCTTTGGTTGGTCAGAACGCGATGTCACTTTGTTGCCCGTTTTCACAACTTGGACATTGGCGGGGTGAAGGTTTTATAGCTATTGTAGATGTTGTGCTGTCCGCGAGCCATGCGTGTTATTGGTAGATGAAGGGTCAGGGGCGACGTAAACACAACGAGAATGCTGACAGAACCGGCTTGTAACAAGCAAAACAAGGCGTCCATTCACGAACAAATAAGTCTTAAGACGTGTCCAGCCTTCGTAACACACTGCAGCCAACTGTAGCGAGCGAGACGAAGCGCCGAGGTGCGTGGCAGATGCGCGTGAGAGCTGTGGCCGGATTGCCTTGTGCGCGAAGGGCAGCCATCCTCGCGATGAATAATGCTCGTCGCTGGCTGCTCCACTGCGAGCGGCCAGTGAGCGCTCCTGGAGAGCGCTGCCTTGACCCCTTCCCCAACCCGCGTCCCCACGATACCGTTCTGTTCACTCGTACATGAGCCATAACTGTTTAACCGCGAGCTCGAGACACAGATGTTTGAGTAAATGCGCGCGCTTTGTAACACTCGCGCAAGCGACAGCCATCTGCCAGGTACTTACGTAAGCGCACAAAGGACGTTGATGGAAATGTCATGCGGCGGGTGATGTCGCTGACGTAATTGTCAGGATCCCAACCCAAACTACAGACGAGCTGCAAAGCTATAGTTACTTCGAAGACAATGCCTGTTCACTTGTACAGTTCGGAGTTCCTAAATAAATTTTATAGGTGTTAAACATTTCTTTGTGTCGTTATAGAAACACAGACGCTTGAATAAGTCAGAAACTACGGAATGCCTAAGTTATGTCGATTTCTGTACACCTGTCATACCCGTGTATGATGTAAAATGCTCTGTTATAGTTATTTTCTATATAAGTTTGCGAATCGCCCGACATTCGGTTTTTTAGACACGATATAAAATGTGCAGATGAGGTTGGCCAGAGGAAGTTGTGTTGGTTGGCCCTATAAGTGCATTTACTTGCAGTTGTGTGGTCTTACCTCCTCCTCTAGCTCTCACGCTCTTCTGTGCCGTGACACGATTTTATCTCGCATCTATACTAAATAAGTCGAACTAAAAGCTCTCAGTCGTGGCGGGAAAATGCTATGTTTCGTTCTCACTGGTAATTGCGTACTGCTCCTTCGGAAAAACAAGCTGGTTGCGACACTTCTAAGAAAACTTATAGACGGCTCCTATGCTCTTCAGAAAGTAACGACCTCTGTCACACCAACGTTGACACGAGAGAGTCACGCGTCCAAGAAGGGAAGGCAGCACATGCGGTGGTAAGGAAGCACCGACTTCTTCAGGAAATCCATTCCGCGCATATGGCTGAACATCAAAATGCCAGGAATACCGTGGGGCACTTTTGTTTATATTAGATGGCACGAGCTGCTCTTGGCCTCCTATCGGCTTTAGCGCGTCACGTACATCAGCGCATGCCCACTTTGTAGTTGTCCTTTTAACCCATCTGTATTTGTCTTTAAGAATATAATCTATTTCGTTTCTAATTATCAATAATAGTGTTTAATTATCATTCGTTATTATTAATAATTTATAAGATTTTCGCCGATACATAAAACCATCCTCCTTTCTAAATACCCGACGTCGGCCGGTAATCTTCTTAATTCCCCACAGCTTTAGCGCTTAAGTGATCCGTGGTTCTTGATTACCGCGGCTTCCTCCCTTGCTGGCGCGCGCACGTTCATTTCATTTCTTCTTACTTTCTGCTCTTCTATACTCTGCTCTGTTATTCCCTTCATCCCGTGCACAGGCGATGTTTGGAGTCTACTGTGCGTTTACCTCCCTCTCATTTCCCGCTGTATCGTGGCTTCACAGCCGACAGCGGCGGTGTAACACAGCTGCTACAATGACTTGGTCGAGCCCCTGGAATTGCGTTTCGGTGAGGAAAAAGTCGCGCTGCCGGCGCCCATCGGGAGATGCGCGACCGCGCACATGCCAGGCTGGGAAGGCGAGACGCGAGAAAAGCTGTGCGAGCTCGGAATTTTAAGGCGATGCCCTCGCACGCGCCTGGGACAGCCGTCGCCCTTGTGCGTGAGTGTGCGCGCGCCGCGACCGACGACGTGGAGTAGCGGCGGCTTCGAGTCGTGCCAGCCGGTATGGTTGCACAACGGTTCGCCGCCGAACGGCGCGTTTGCTGACTCGCGCTGCCTTGGAAGAGCTGGTCTTTCGCGACTAGAGCGCGTCGTAATATACAGGACATGGGCGTGCAGCGCTGAGGATCTTTTCTCGAGGCTGCCCCTTGAGCGCTTGCATTTCAGGTTGGCCCTTGCGCGAAGCGTAACAGAGCGAAGCTGAGCAAGCGAGCGAACGACGAGCGATTTGGCGCGCGGAGTACGAGCTGGCAAAAACAATAACTCCAAAATGAGCGCAAGCTAACGGTACCGTTGCGGAATACTACGAAAAGAGACAGGAACGAAGAACTACGTAGAAATTGCCAGACAACGCGAAGCCGACTGACGCAGGCAATTAACGCGCGGAGCGTATGCTATTACTGTACACCACACGTACAGTGAATTGCTTCATAGCCCTGTCTGTAATTGTTCATAATGACACACTGCACCCGACAGGCTGTGCGTAGGCGCAAGTTCTTTTTACTGCCTTCCACAATCACATATGTGAACACTCTTAAGTGTGCAGTGTTAGGAGCTGGAAAACGTTCGAGCAAAACGGTGTTTCGCGAGATGCTAGAACAAAGGGTTCGAGGGAGGTGAAAGTCAAATTTTTGTCCCTTGCCGTCTTTTTCGTCGTGTTACAATTGCTTCATTAGTCTTCCCACGTCGTCTGCGTGGAGACGGTAAAATTATCCACACCTTTCGGCAATAAACCGAAAATAAGCGCAACGCGCGCTGCTAGTTGGTTTTTTTAGTATGCCAGACGTTTTGCTGAGCCCGGCGCGAGGGTGCTGCAGCCGGCGGCCATTTCATGGAAACGTAGACGCCTCGCTCTCGGCTCTTATCGGCGGCGCAGCGTTGCCTTCCCGTCTGTATCGGTGAGGCCTCTCAGTTCGCGCGCCAGACTTTGCTCTCCCCGCCCTGCGCCTGGTTTTCTCCGCGCGGCTGACTCGGCGTCGAGTGGTCGCGCGAGCGTGCGCCGCCCATGTTTATTCGACACGCGATGCTGAGTCGAACGCTGTTGCGCCGTCCTCTCGACCTGCGCACGCATACGTGTAGCGCGCGGCAGTCTTCTGCAAGCCTTCTGGAACCTCGTGACGAGGTGGCCGAGAAAGCAGCACGACGTACAATCTTCTGGCGTGTAGTACGTGCTGAGCTGTATCAGGCGCGCTCGAACGTCATACGGCGTTTCCTGTACATCCTAGCATCACAATAGTAAACTGGTTGGTGCTGCTGCTATATCTTTTTTTCCTCTATCTGATCTCTTCCTGTGATAGAGTAAGGCATGTGTTGGGTCGTTGGCAGTATGCCGTCTTTATTGCATATGTACCTCCGCTGCTGCTTATCAGTTAAGCTCGATGCTAAATAATCTTAAAACGACAGTGTATTTATTTATTTATTTATTTATTTATTTATTTATTTATTTATTATGGAGGAGAAATGTCAGTTAGAAATACATCTTTCAGACATAGGGTGACGGCGAACATCACTTTGGCAGACAAGGCAGCAAAACCGAATGGCAATGTATATTTATATAACCAAGGAAAATACTTTTCAACAGCAGAAATCACTACGACAGCTATTCACACAGCTGAGCAAGCAATTCCACATGGTGTCACATCAGTTGCTGAATCAACAACATGGGGCTACTGTGACCCTGTGTACACCCACATTGTGCGCTAGTTAGTGAAGAGTTTTTCACTACAAAGCTCTGCAGCCATGCAGTGAGAGCCCCACTGTATGCATAGAGTCATGGTGAGGTCATGCGTAGCGTGATTTTCACGCCTCTGACGACGCACTAACAACTGGTTGCCTCCACCATGCGGAGTGGTGCACCGACACTTTCGCGCTGCTTTTTTTCGTCGCTTGTTCTTGAAGCACCTGCGGCTTCGCTCCATTTGTCCTCTGCACCAATAATATTCGTGCGCCCAACGAAGCAAGCGCAGAGTCTCTCGTCAAGGTATAGAAATTCTTCGAGAAGTATAATTTGTAGAGGCCGTCTCGTGCAAGTGTGAGGAGTCAGGTTGCAGTACGTCAACGGACTCGTGCGCCGTGGCGACATGGACGTATGGATGCCAGCATATCCCAACTTATCTCTTTATGGTACAGTGATACATCGACGTTCGAACAGTTCACGAATTAATGGCTCAGCATGGCCAAGGGCTGGCAAGTTCTTATACTGCATTAGCCACTGCCGGTTACTAAACTACATTTGTATTATCTGCGAGGAAGGGAAAAAAAAGTCAGCAAGGTCCTTTTAAGCCAGTTTCGACTGTCCAACCCTGTCCCTGCAGCCGCCGGCCTGACGTACGTGCGTACAAACCAGCGAGATGTTGCTCGTGTTCAAGAAAAATAAAAGAGAGAGAGAGAGAGAGAGAGAAAGAGAGAACCCGCCCGCTCCGCCTACGCGAACCGGATCCGCTATCTGGTTCGTATCGTGGGTGTCCCGTTGTCTGGTCACCAATTGGCGCGCACGCGCGTGAGTCGTGGAGATTCATTCTTTCGCGGCAACGAGAAAGGTGCTTCTCGTAGTAAACAGCTTATCACGCTGTTCAGCCCGCTTACAGGCGGCGTTCGAGCACTCACCATTATCTCCGCAACCTGCCCCGGTTGCGCTGTCAGGCCACATTCGTTCTCACCTTGCGCTTATCGGCGTCGCCTACGTCAGTGTTTGCGATGCGAGTAAGCGCTTCATTCACGTAAACGTCGCGTGATGGAAGGCTGAAAGAACTAGACGCTAGAATCTTTTCTTTTTTTTCTTGTTATGCACGAGGAAGGTTGGTTTTCGTCGGCAGACGACACACTTTCTTCCCCTCTTTGTTATGGCGCCGGTACATCTTCCCGTTCTTTATTTGTCTGGCGTTTCGAATTGAGATAAGAGGGCTGTGAGTGTTCCAGACTGCGGTGACTGATTCGCTTCCATCGCGGTTTCGCTTATTTCGTGCGATAAATCGGCGCGCTGCTGTCTGGCTAGTTTGCACTTGGAATGCGTGCTTGGTTCGTGATCAGCCACTGTGTCTCCATCCCCGCAGGTCGCGTACGACGCCGAGTAGCTTCTGCGGGAACCACACTGTGTTGTAATGCGGGTATTATTGACCGAGGAAATTGCTTCCACTAGATCTTAATGAAAGGAACCGGATAACCGGCTACTTGGCTGTCCAGAAGTGCTAAAATAGGAGAAAGGAAATTGGAGACAGAGAGAGAGGACTTTCGCTTGAGAGACTTTTTTACCAATTGTGGTGCCCCCCCTCCCCCGTCTACTAGTGGCCATCGCAAAATAGTTCATGCTGACTGCCGTATTTAGTGAACTTTTTTCAAAGATTTATTTGTGCGACTAGTAAGCATTGTTTCTTTCCAGAGCTAACTTCCACTGAATCCTCAATACACATGCATGGCGTCAAGAAAAAGAAAGAGAGAGGAACCCGCAGCTACAATTAATTATCTGCAAGCCTGGCATGCGTATTTCTTATTTCGTGTCTTTTATTTCTTGTATCTACAATATATACAGGCCATAGGGACCATGCAACTGGCTTCGAAAGAGCTTGTCTTCTTCGCAAAGACCCAATGGTGGAGCGTATGTTTTTTAAAGTGCGAGTTTTTTTACGCACAGGAATCGTTCTTGTGCTCGTCTGTGTCGCAGCATAAATGGTGTAGTTGGTTAGTTTTATTATAGCATCTCTTTTGAGAGCCGACGCAGCGAAAAAACTTTCCTCACTTGGCGCGTGACCTAACATTAGCTTAGTGGGATTCATTCGAGTTCACAAGGGCACGCCTCCATACCCTGGACCCTAATTTATAGCTCCGCAATCCGCCCCGACCTTCCACGACGTAACTGCACCCTTCTAGTCCGTCTATGACTTGGAGTAGCATATTCAAATGCGTACTCCTTCCTTTCTTATCGGAATGGCCAAGAGCCCACTTTGTAACTTCTGCGGGTGCAATGAAACAATTGCGCACATTCTTTTTGAGAAAAGAGCAGCCGTCTCAGCCACCCTATATACAAACTGGACAAGCGCCCAATAACAGAAAGCAACACCCTTGGAAACTGGCCTACGCGAACATCAGTGCGATCCGCTATGAAGGCGTTGCTGCGGTACTTAAAAGACGCGGGACATTCTGACAAATTGTGACTGTACACTGTGTGACGCAGGATTGTACGGTGACACTGCGTAACACTAGGAACGCCTTTGCAGACTGCGTGACAGTGCCCCTAGAAGCAGTTCATGTGTATCGTGTGTACGTGTGTGTGTGTTTTTTTTTTTTCACCTTTTTTTCTTCATATTTTTTATCCTTTTCTCTCTCTCACCTATCGCATCCCTTTGCCCCTACCCCAGTACAGGGTAACCAACCGAAGATAATTTCTGGTTAACCTCCCTGTCTTTCATTTGCCTTTCTCTCTCTATCTCTTTATTATAGCATGAAAGATTTCGATATTATAATCAATGGCACTATAGGAGACAAATGCCGTTAACCTTTCCGACTTTTGGCAGTTATGCTCTCTCTCTAATGACTGAGAAAAAGAATATAGATCATTATAACATATCTGCGCCATAGCCAGATGTGAAAGAAGGCTGCGTGGAACACGCACGTGGAAATGGAAGCCGCGTCGAACCCACCCATTGGGCAGCCTTGCAGCACTTTACGAGAACGCGTAATATGCTTGTAGTATCTTGTTTGAGCCGTGCAGAATAAAAAAAAATGATAATAATAATTTTATGGGGTTTTACGTGCCAAACCGCGATCTGATTAGGAGGTACGCTGTAGTGGGGGACTCCGGAATAATTTTGACCACCTATATGGTTCTTTAACGCGCACTTAAAACTAAGTACATGGGTGTTTTTCCATTTCGCCCTCGGCGAAATCCGGCCGCTGTGACCGAGATTCGATCCCGTGGCCTCCTGCTTAGCAGCGCAGCACCAAAGTCACTAAAGCAAGCACGGCGAGTGAGCCGTGAAGCCGGGATTGCCTCGGTGACATATGCGCAAATGACACCAAATGTTTGATATAATGTAGGGACCTCTTCAACTACAAGCACAGCGGATTCACCAAGGCGCATGGTATCCGCTGCTTGCTAGCGCAAGTTTGTCAGCGTGTACATGAAGCGGCGATTGATGAGCAAGAACATGTACGCCAGGGGCAGGTGAGCCCTGAACTTACTGTCGCAAGTAATCTCAGTCGCGGTTTAATGCGAAAAGCATTTAGTTTTTTGCCATCCACGATGAGCTGAGAACTTTGGAGTGTATGCAAACAAGTTTTCAAAGGTCCCCAGCTGAGCACTGTTTGGCCGTAGAACGTCCGGTACGTGCGTGCATGCTATACGGTGCAGCCAGAAGACCGCGCCGCGTGCACTTATTCCACTGTGCGCCCCCCCGGCGAGCCACCGGGCGCGCCTGTTGCCTGACCGGATGTGCCAGTTTCCGCTGCACCGCAAGAGTTTCTCTGACCGCGCCGATTGTTTTCAGAGTCGCTCATTCAGAACGCGGCCTTTCTGCGGCCGCTTAGGGGTCCTCCCGGAAATTCGGTCCCCCCATCATCCTCCCCTCCTTGCGCGCTTACGGTTGCTCCTTGCACTTGTGCTCCGTGTCTCTCGCTCACTATCTTTCAGCACCCGCCCCCCTCTGACGTAAGCGCTCGCCAAGCTTTCTGTCTGCCTTCTTCCCTACGCACCATTCACGGTCGTGCTCTAGTGCGTTATGAGTGCTTTTAGCGGCCAAACCTTTGTCGATGTTGTTTGCGGACGCGTGGACCCAGTGAACCTGGGACAGGAAACGGGATAAGACGATCTCGTGTAAGTACGAGTAGTGCTCCTTGGCGCGGCTACGACGGCTGATCACGTGGAAGAGACCGGTACTTGAAAAGCGGCTTTGGACGCCGCGTGGTCAGTAGCTTGTTTACGTTTGTTCCTCGTAAGTCTTCAGTTCTGTTACCTCCATTTCCTATGGTGGATTAAGACCGAGGAGCGTCAACAGTGCACTCCGAGCGAAAGACATGCCGTCCGCAGAAGAGGAAACCGGATGATAAATGCAAATATTCATCCCTCACTTAATTCATGGAAGTTTTAGAGCCATAGTTACAGCAGTCGAATGCGTCGGTTCTTTACCTGTCCCCCTCCCTTCCCCCTACTTACGATATGAAGGAGTAACATTTGTGTTAGTGGGCTTCTTTAATTGCTGTTTTTCCTTGGCTATAGCATCAGCCCCTGCTACCGGTTTTTCCCGTTTTCTTCACAACCCTTTTTGTTGTTGATGGTTCTAAGGGAAAGGGCTGTTCAGTCAGCGGCCCAAACGAATTCCCTAATTGGTAGCCAAATAGAACACCACTTTTTATTCTTTTTCATCTCCATGAATTCAATGCACCCCGCTTGTGTTGTTTTTATTTTTTCCCTAAGGGTTCTTTAAGCACTGTCTGTTCAAGAGACATATTTCTAATTATTCTGAATCATTTTAAATATATGTAATTAAAATTTATGAGTTCTTCATTTGCAGCCTTCCTGCTACTACTACTACTACTACTACTACTACTACTACTACTACTACTACTACTACTACTACTACTGCTACTACTACTACTACTAATACTACTACTACTACTACTACTACTACTACTACTACTAATTGACCCGAACAGTAAACCAAATCTATGATCTTTTAGGCAACAAACTATAGGTTGACAAACAGCAGACTATTTAAAGTACTTTTTTATCTTGGTCGTTAAACTTCCGCGTCATTGATTTTTTCTCCGTGGTATCTGGTGCTCTTTGGCCTAGCTACCCTTGTGCAACCAGAAAATCCTTCATTACCTAATCGGGTCCAGTATTTATTTTATCTGACGATTATAATGACGTCCATCGTATCTGGCGTAATCACTGAGCAATTAAAGTGTTCAAACGCGGAGCAGGAGGTCGCAGCGATGTGCCGATCAGTCACGTTACATCGAAAGTCTCACATGGAACAGGAATTACTTTTTCGGCCCTGCCACACAAGATGGAAGGATTCCGTTAATCCTCCGACACTCCTCGTAGCTCGTGGGCGCCAGCTGCTGGTTGGGTCAGGAGGAACAAACTTTAGGACACGCGGATGTGCATTACTAAGACCCCAATCATGTATTTAGCCCAGAAAGCGAAAATGCCTTCCTCCTCCGCCAAGTCTCGCTTTCACCTGAGCGGAAGCGCTCGCTCGCGTCCTCCTGCAATAGCTGCTTCCGGTCTAGCCACCGCACATTCGTCAAGATCAGTGCCCGCCGTGGCCTTACGAGAAACACGCTACCAATACTTCTTTGGCGCGGATCCCTATGCGAAGGAGCCGTTAAAATGCACGCTTTAGTTCGCTGCCTTCGATGGAGAGAAGGCGCGCCAGAGAGGAGTTCTGCGGGAGGGACTCACAAAAGAAAGTGGCGGTCCGTTACTGCTGCGCGCAATAATGGAGCGGCCACCGCGCTTCCCCTTTCGTCCAGCCCTCGCCCGCTAGGCTTGGCTTTTCTCGGGGCCACCAGAGAACGGCGGGAGAGCCCAACTTTCTAAGCCGGACGCGCTGATCGCTCCGAAAAGCTGCAAAGGCGGCTGCCCGGAAGCGCTGAAGTGGATTTGGCTTCACATGGCTTGCACTGTCCATGGGTACTGCCAGCCGTTGTTGTTGTTGGCCGTTTGTAGGTCGGAGGACACTGGGTGTACGTTCGCCCCGTTACACGGTTCGCTTTCTACCACCGTAGACATACAGCTTCGCTGGCTGCTGTGTGAACGCCCGGTGGCTTCTGTCGTTAGTACGTCTGCCAGTTCTGGATGACGGGGTTGTTGCGAATTTACAGCCGAGCCTTCAGAAGCGTGGGCGGGAAGGGAACGACGGAGGGCGTGGGCCGTGCGTGCACCGGATACGGAGCTCCTTGAAGCACCGCTTCCGGCGTCACGGAAGCGTGTCGCGCGGCCCGCGTCTTTTACCTTATGCAGCCTTCACTAAAGCACCGCGCTTTAACTGGTTGTAACTGACCGTTTCGTAAGGCAACATTGTACTTTTCGGAACGGTGTGCTATGGGTTAGCCGTTGGCTCTATTATGGCTTGGTAGTACTTTGCTCGGAGACCACCGGCTGGACGTAAGCGTCGTTACTTCTCTCAGGAGCTTCAGGCTCTTTCGCAGGTGTCAGACGTTGTGTTACGGAACATTCTCACCATGCTACATCAGAAATCATTCACAGCGATTTAAAGGCGATTAGCTAACCTATTCATTCATGTGGGAATGAATGAATAAATTTGATTTCCAGGAGGATGGCGTTTTGACCTAACTGCATAAGGGTTAATAGGGTAAGGGAAGGGAAGAGTGCTTCGGAAGCTTTACAGTCGAACGGCTTCCGAGGCCAACTTCTACAGCGATCGGAGGACTCTTTCGGCGTCGGCCTGCGGAGTAGTTGCCTACACTTGGAGGTTGAATACACGACCGCGGCCTTCAGCTGCTTTTGTCCAGGCTTCGTCCACGAACATCTATAGTCCGTACATACGTGTGGTGGTAACCGCGAGCACTGCAGATACGATCTTGCTTCATAATGATGGCTGTCTTGCTGTTACTAAGCGGGCGGCGCTCTTCTTCGAAAGAGGTGCATAATTTAAGTTTTGCCATTTACGTGAGAGCCAAAGAGATGCAATTACGTGCAAAGTTTCGGATTCTTAAATGTTGTTAGCCAATACGTTTGTGTTCCTTGATGTCGTTATTGCTTGGCTTCAAATAAAGCAACTTATCGAGGTTCTATTTACTTACACGTGGTGTGCGGAGAATCATTGTGTTGTCACACCGGGTGCTTTGTGCATGAATGAATAAATAACACATAATTTCATGTCACGCAGAACTGTAGCAGACAGAAGTGTTGCAAAGCTTGTCTTCTCCAAGAAACAAAGTCAACTCACAGCAAAAAGTTGAGAATGCCTCTTATACAACATGTCATTTAATAAAGTGCACGGATACTGGATAGAGAGTCCTGTATTGCCATGAAAATAGATGAAGCCCGGCAGTCCATTACGAATATTCATTTCAGCACGTTACGCCCGCAACGTTTGTCATCTTCACATCCGCGGCATTTGACGCGCGAAGCTTTATCAATTAGCAACTGTTGATCTACCAGCTTATGATGCATAGAGTGGAGTACGTATTCCTATCCGCCAACCAGTTTTCGTCTGCTATTCTGAGTGCTGAGGTGACCGGTAACTAACTTGGCTCTAAGCCGTGAAACAGTTTCGCTTACAGGATTCACGTCTCAGGAATCGAGAATATCCACAGGTGGAAAGCATTATTATAGCTCGCCTGGGCTTTCTTCTCAGCGTGCCTGTAGGAGCTTCGGACACGTGCTACGTTTGCCGTCGTTGAAGCTACAGGTCAGAGATAAGATAAAATGCCGAAATGGGAATGGCGTAAAAGATAAAGATTGCGGTGAAGGGGGGTGGTTGTAGGGTGGCTACAGATGTGCGAGTTCGCGTTATCAGCACCGCCATTCATTCTCTCTGAGCTTCGCACCCGCCGTCCAAACAGGACGGCACTCAGACCGTCGATTGCGCAAACAATGTAAGCAGCGAAGCAGCTGCTTGTGATGGTGCGCTCTAGCCGACGGACTCACGAAGATGAATTAGGCAAACGGGCGAGCGCTTGGAACATTCGATTTTCTGGCTCGAAATATGGAAGGTGCCATTAATCATGGAGAACTGGCTTACCGAGAAGATTATTGTTTTTCTTTCCTCTTAGCGGACGCCGCTATTTAATCACATTCTAAGGGCTGCGACAGAGTGCACGTTAATATATCATATAGCAGCGACAAAAAACAAAGTGGAGTGACGTAATTAGGAAATTCGCAGGCGCAAGTTGGGTGTCATTGAAGATCGCAGGGAGAGGCCTTCGTCCTGCAGTGGACATAAAAATAGGCTGATAACGATAGCATGTTTGTGGACACTAACTCGTCTACTTACAACCCCGCGCCCCTTCCACCCTGCTTGGTGAGTTCCCTTTTTGGGGACGCTCTGTTCACGTGTTTTGTTTATCCACCTGATCGACGGATTCCGGGTCAAAATTAATGCGCTACTATTTACGATTTCGGAGTCGCACGAAAACGTTTAGAGAAGGAAATACCTGACTGCTTCCGCACAACTCGGGGTCCTTCCGAGAACACAAGTTGATCCCGTACACACAGAAAACTCCTGTTCTCCACTTGTCAAAATTGTCTCTGCGCTGAAGCAACAATTGTCTGTGCAGAGCTGAGAAAGCGCGCGGTCAGTTTGAATGCGAAATATGGAGTTCGCGGCAGTCTTGTCCGGATTCTCCGTGTACAACTCAATAAATTTTGTGCGGTGGCTCGTGAAACGAAGATCAATAAGATTGGAATTGAGTTGCACGTGAATTTTCTGAGAACGTTCGTCTCGTAGCAAAGTTTACATGGACCAGCACTGTGGCACAGAAAGGTCGACATTACACGCTTCAACACAGACACACTACAGACGCAGTAAAGACTTCTTTTCTTTTCTTTTTTTTTGATATGGACTTGAGTGAAGGCTCTACTACCCCGGAGCCAGTTATGAATCAAAATGACTCTGAAATTGCGTAGTAACTGTGTACGATAACCGATGGTGGCGCAAAGCTCTCAAGGTTCTCTATATTTACGCGCACGCAGTGAGCAGACAGCCGACCTCGAAGCCCTATGGCGCTAATAAAGCTCGCGCGTTTTGCCAGGCTGGAGAGCTCCAACACGAACTGCCGCCGCGCCTCAGCAAGGCCCAGTGGGCGCGTTATTTCTGGATCCTCCCTGGTTCCAGCACCAGCGCCTACGGCTGAGCCTTCATTGAGACCAGCTCATTAAGCCCCGGGCTTCGCCTGAATGGAGCGACGAGCGCCAGTGGAGATCGCACGTGCTTCGCCGGTTTCCCGTGGAAAGATGCATCTCATTCTCGCATTTGCCGCCGCGTTTTGGAAAGCGTTTTGTTAGCTTTATTCATAATTTTTTTTTGTTTCGTGTAGATTTCACGGCTGTTTGCCGCAAAAGCTGACTCCGCCCGGCACCAGTGCCGCCGTCCTCGGCTTGTCTGCAAAATAAACACGCCGCAGCTGTGCTGCTCTCTGCAGGGAGCATAGTTCAAGGGACGGTATACAAATAGAAGCCAACGTCTCCTCCTCGCGCACGGCTCTCTCCTGAGTCCTCTTTTTGGGAACATATCTTTATTATTTTCTCTCTCCCTCTCGTCCTTTGTTTCTTGTCGGCAAGGGTTGCGGCAGAAAATGCCTACGGATTTGCTTACAGAGCCAGCGATTCCTCTTTCCGCCGAGTCTGCACAGCGGTTTCGCTCCGCCGCCTCTGGTCTGCGGTTTCCCTTTCCTGCGCTCTCGCCGCTCTAGTTTCTTTTTCTCTTTACTTGCGCTCTCTGCACGCACTCTTTCCAAGTTGCCTCCTCTCCTTGATTTTCTTCTCTCAATTATTGTTCACCGCTTGCTCGGTAGATGGCGCTAGCAGTCGCGGTGTGCGTTGTTTCGCGTGCATTCTACTTGTTGGAACGAGCCAGCGTCAGCCAGCGTTTGGCCGTTCGGCTTCAGTTCTCGGTGACTGGACTCTTTTCAATGTATATTTAAGAGACTTACGTGTCAATCATACGTACGTTTTGAATAAGAGTTTGATAATTTATTGAAGGGGTGGTGTAATTACTGGCGTGACTACAAGAATCATGGGGGCATGCCACCTAATTGTTAGTTTTCATTCTAGCCGACCTGTCTCAATAAATTTCGCCACTGAAGACAAATTTCGCCTGCCTCACAGCTCACCTGCTTTAACTGAGCTTCAGAAAATTTCTCGGAAAAGTACAGTATTTATATAAGTCGGAAAATATAAATGCGGAATCACATCATCAAATTTAACCGTATCGTGTGGCATAGTAGGTGCAGATGTTTGCAAACGGGCAGGCTGTCTCTGATGAAACGAAGCCCTCGACCACAGCCTGTGTTACAACCGACCTTCAGATACGCCTAGTGATAAAGTGATATGCCTAGTGATGCACGCAACATTGTGCGATAAGCGATTTGACTCGGAGCTTTCTTATCATGGTACTGCGGCTCACGGGTGCGCCGGCACAGACTGGCGGCCCTTGGAACGAAACGCCCGCGTATGCGTACTGCGCGTGTCGAACGTTGATTGCACCTACAACAATGGAGCCAGGAAAGCTACCAGTGCTGGAATCGTTCACGTTGTCGTAATATGCCTCGAATATTGGCAACGTCGGCGTTCACCATCAGCGCTACCAGTATCTGCACTGGAAATTTGTGCAGAAGCATGTTTTCCGATCCGGTACATTACGATTTGGAATATTTCGATAAAATCAACGTCTGAAACTGATTTTGCATGTGTCTGGTTATTTGAAAACTCCATTACGTGATTTAAAAGCAATGACTGGAGTACGGGTGATCTTGCGTTCCGACTTAGCACAATGTGGCGGGAAGACAGCAATATCGTCCTTGTTTCTTTTTTGTTTGTGTTTGTCCGCCACATTGTGCCAAGTCGTCATAACCCATGGAGGAAGGAAAACTTCCTTCATCCATGTCATAGCCACAAACCCTCACGTGCACCTGTTACAATTTATAAAAAAAAAATTGTGTGAAAGGTTACCGTTTCAATATTTGCTATTCACCTAAGCCCTTTTTCGTCATAGCTGCGGCGCTTTTATCACACCTGTAGGATCCCAGAGGTTATTAGATAACGCCGCGAAAGCACGCCTTCACAGCAAATTTTCGCTGCGCACTAGCCCTACTAGTTGCCCAAGGTTTCCGACCAGATGCCACTGTCCTGGGTCTGGTGGCGCCATCCTGCGGGCGAGGTGCAAAACGTTGAGAGAGTGGCTTAGCAGCCTCCTCCTTCTCTACCACTCCCTCATCCTCGCTTGCGCCTCATTTCCTTGCTGTGTCCACTCGTTCTCAGTTGTGTAGCCTATGCCTGCGCTGTCGGTTGATTTCAGTTGAAGGCTACTTTTTATTTTTTTCATGTTTATTATTATTTTCTTTTTTTCGACCGACGTCTTGAGCATACTTTCCCGACAGCATTTCATTCTCCCTTTATCTCGTTGCTGTCGTGCACGTTTTGGCATCTTTCCTTTTTTTTTCTTATTTCATTGCAAAGTTTGCATAAATTTCTGTCCACGAGTTTGTCCCTCTGATATGCACGAAGACTCGGTGCTCCTATTTGCAGATCATTGTCGTAAATCTAGTGAATTATTTACATATTTTCCACGTGAGGCTTTATTTGGAGCAGCTCTTTTTGAATGACGCAAAGCCGTGGTAAGAGGTAAGGGGTAATCACGCTAGTAGTCTTGTAATTCACTGATGCATCGCTGTCAGAGCTGTAAGCGCGCCCGAGCTATAGATTACGATGAGAATTCCTCGTATACCTTGTCAGTCCGCGTCATGCCTGCTCTATTGTTTTTTTTTTTTTGTCCGCAATGACTTCCCTCGCTCTATTTTTGTGTTTTCCTTTTAATTGCCTTCAATTCTAGCGTCTTACGTCAACCGGCTCGGCGTCAGCGTCGCCTCTCACTGTCAGCAGAGGCAGGAAGGGGGACACTGCTGACTCGTCCGTCAGACGACGGGCAGCAGCTTTCAAACTCGCGCTCGGTGCTGTTCGCCACAGTCGAGCAGCCACGACCTTGGAACCGTCTGTTCTCTCTGGCGAGCCCGACAGCTCGTAGAGATAGCCGCCACAGCGCTGCCTCGTTGGGTAACAAGTGCGACAGCAGAAAGAAAGACGCTTCATTTTTTTTTTCTTATTGAAAACAAACGCATGCAAAGTCCAGAAGCGCTGCAGAGATAAACGCCGGCGGCCGGCAGAAATATAGGCACGAACGAGTGCACGCAGCAGCGAATTTTTCAAGGGCAGACAAATTGTAAGCCACCCAAGCGTAGACATAACAAAAGGTGGCACGCGTTGGCTTCCCTGCTCCCTCTTTCTTGGCACCTCGGCGCTCCTCAGGAATCGCGCGTTCTCCGTCATCAGTCATCGTCACTTGCGAAACTTTTTCGCACGTATTTTCCAAGCGTTTGAGTTTCTGTAGTCTGCCTCTGCGCTCATGGGGCTGTTGCTGAACGAAGACTTCGTTCTGATTAATAGCTGATAATAGAGCGAGGAGGGAGGCGCAATGCTAATAAACATGTATGCTTGTATTTCTTTCATGCAGCATCAGGTACGTTACTGCCGCAAACCTTGAAGCCTGTAGGCAAGGAATAGTCATAGAAATGCCATCGTTTAACGCTGATGTCAACGTTTACACTAGCTTCTTTTTCTCTTTTCTCTATTTAGGATGTGTACCAAACCTCGAGTTTAACCGTTTGCTGCTTGCACCGGCATAGTTAACCCGAACTCGCGAGCACGCTATCTGACCACTTAGGTATGATTCTACCTTAACGCTTGTGATTTTTTAAATTCTTATGTTTCCCGATTATACAGTAATAATTTGTTTGGCTGTATTAACGACATGTATCTACAATCAGTGAGCAGAGGAGCGCTCGTGCTAAAAAAAGAATAGACGCGACGACTTCCTTTCTTCCCCCTACGTCAGCATCTGGAAATGCTGGAATAGTGACCTCCACAGCAAAGTCACTGTGCCAAGAGCCTGCTGCTCGTGTTCATCATCATCATCATCATCAGCCTGGTTACGCCCACTGCAGGGCAAAGGCCTCTCCCATACTTCTCCAACAACCCCGGTCATGTACTAATTGTGGCCATGTTGTCCCTGCAAACTTCTTAATCTCATCCGCCCATCTAACTTTCTGCCGCCCTCTGCTACGCTTTCCTTCCCTTGGAATCCATTCCGTAACTCTTAATGACCATCGGTTATCTTCCCGCCTCATTACGTGTCCTGCCCATGCCCATTTCTTTTTCTTGATTTCAACTAAGATATCATTAACTCGCGTTTGTTCCCTCACCCAATCTGCTCTTTTCTTATCCCTTAATGTTACACCTATCATTCTTCTTTCCATAGCTCGTTGCGTCGTCCTCAATTTAAGTAGAGCCCTTTTCGTAAGCCTCCAGGTTTCTGCCCCGTACGTGAGTACTGGTAAGACACAGCTGTTATAAACTTTCCTCTTGAGGGATAATGGCAACCTGCTGTTCATGATGTGAGAATGCCTGCCAAACGCACCCCAGCCCATTCTTATTCTTCTGATTATTTCAGTCTCATGATCCGGATCCGCAGTCACTACCTGTCCTAAGTAGATGTATTCCCTTACCACTTCCAGTGCCTCACTACCTATTGTAAACTGCTGTTCCCTTCCGAGACTGTTAAACATTACTTTAGTTTTCTGCAGATTAATTTTTAGACCCACCCTTCGGCTTTGCTTCTCCAGGTCAGTGAGCATGCATTGCAGTTGGTCCCCTGAGTTACTAAGCAAGGCAATATCATCAGCGAATCGCAAGTTACTAAGGTATTCTCCATTAACTCTTATCCCCAATTCTTCCCAATCCAGGTCTCTGAATACCCCCTGTAAACACGCTGTGAATAGCATCGGAGAGATCGTATCTCCCTGCCTGACGCCTTTCTTTATTGGGATTTTGTTGCTTTCTTTATGGAGGACTACGGTGGCTGTGGAGCCGCTCGTGTTCAAAGGGTTTGGAAAACTTTGGTGGCCTTGGTGGCAACTTCGGTTTCGTGCCCGAATGGCTAATTGAAAGCGTATTTGCCTGGGACCGCACTGGTGGAGACGTTGAGGGCGACAGCTTTAACAGACCCCGATTGCTAGCGGCTGATATCCGTGGCTTCATAATGTCCACCAGAGACGCATGTGGTGTGGTATCGTCTAACCAAAGACGACCGCCTGGCACTGCGCTCCCTCTTCGGCCTAGCTAGCAGAGATAGCGAGCGGCACTCCTTTTGAGGCAGAGACGAGCGAGGCGCTGCAAGGTTGTGTGGGTCAAGGTCAAGTTTGACGAGCCCGCTCTCTTGCTGAAGCCGGCGAAGTAGGTCCGCGCTGCGGGAGAGTGGCGGTCACTGCTTTGTTTGAGAGGCGGCTCCTTTCAAAGCCGCTTGCAAAGCGGACTTGCTACCAGAGCGAGCATACGCTTTCTTTCTTTCTTTCTTTCTTTCTTTCTTTCTTTCTTTCCCTTGACCTTTCGTAGAATGATAGGGTAGGACCGGTGGGAAGTCGGGTGGGAAAGATAAAGCCGTGCAGTGAAGCCAACGACAGGAATCGGCACCAATATGTTCAGCACTCGACTTCAGCCAATATTTACGTCATCAGATGATACTGTTCTATGTGAAATCGAAGCCCTTGTAAGAACTTCTATTGCGGCATCGGAAAAAACTCGTCGCTTTCTTGCAGGTGTCGATAAAAAAATGTATTGACGAACAACAGCGCATACTAATCTAACTTTCTCTCTCTCTCTCTCTTCTATTCTAGCACTAAATTTTGAACATGAGCGCATGCTTCCTCGCTTGTTAGTTTCCCGCGATCGTTTTGCGCTTCCGCTTCCTTTTTCATGGTATTGGTCTTCAATCAACCAACCAAGTTCTTCGTGCTTCTGAGCGTATAAGTTCGATCGACATTGTTGAATCGGTGCAGATGGAGGGCGCTTTAAATTTAATCTGCATCACCGTAGTCGGCGCGATAATGTGCATACGAGCTCTGCGTGCAGTGTACTGAAGGCCGTTCCTCGTCTCCCGCCTCCCCAACTCCTACGTAAGCTCCCACGAGCGATGTTCCGGTTCTGTTTGTTCGTTTTGTTCGCCGATGCGGCCGGCCTCAGTGAGCCGCAGTGCGTGACAACGAAGACGTCGCCCCCTCGGCAGAACGGCGAGTGAGAGCGCTTCGTCCCTTTTGACACCAGAGAGCGGAACGAAGTAGAACGAGAAGGTCTACCGCACTGACCTTCTGTTTCGACTCGGCGAGTGCTGTTCACACTTTCCCTTTTCTCTGCGTGTCAGTCTCTCGCGCTCCTCGTCGCCTGCTGCCTGCTGACAGATACGTGCTCGGTTTCGTCAAAGTGCAGCGAAATAAGGCTGCTCCTCCTCCTTGTGGCCCGTCGCACGCAAGCAAGATGCGTTCTCCCGCTCGTATCGCGGTCGCAGGGGCGATGCCGCGCGAGCGGCGACTGCGCGGCTGGCCCGCGGCGTGACATCGCGAGGGATGGGCCGTGGGGGCGCGACTTCCTTTTCCTGTCTCAGAAATGCGCTGCGCGCTGTCGATAAGGGCCGCCGCATCGTTGCTTTCCAGGAGCGATCGCCGTTGCTGCTTCCGCCGCTGCTGCCGCACACGACCACACAGTGAAGCCTCTCGCAGCATGTCGCTTGCACGCGCCCGAGCCCACAACTGCTTGTGCTGAGGGCCCGAGCCTCTACGCCTATCGCACTCGCGCAGCTTGGATGAAGGGCTTGCCCAAGCTGTCTTGTGGAAAGCAGGGCTTGTTAGTTGTGAAAGGCCCGCTATCTTGAACCTTCGGGAGGGCTCGCGGCTTTCTCTGCGAAACTTTGGGTGAACACGAGGGACATGCTGGCTTCAATACTTGGTTTGGCTGCTGATGCCGAGTGGAAGACAGATTCCTTCTGAAGCCATCCAGCCGCATTTTTCACGGTGAATTCGTAGTCGCAATTGATAATGCGAAATAACCGCTGAGCCTACAACAATGACGCTCTTGAGGCTATAAGGCAATGTGTTGCAGCAGCGCTACAAACGAATATTGCACTTTGCAAAAGTCATCATCGTAGAAATTACGTGTCCGCTGCTCTTGAACGAAATGATCGAACCCGCGATCGCATGACCAGTAGCGCATCGCTATAGCGATTGAGCCACCGATCGCCGGCAACTATAGCCATTCATTTCTCATTACGTTCCCGTGCTACGGGCGACCGCAGGCCAATAACGGCGATAGTGGCGCTGCTCGTGCGACTGACTGGCGATAAGTGTCGGGATGATCCAGCTTTTAGCTTGTTTATGTTAGCCACCTAGAAGAACATTCCTTAAGGTTGTTCATACTTGGGGTAGTAGATACGCCTGAAAATTGTGTCGGCTACAACATGCAGGCGTAGTCGTAGTTTACAAGTTCCTAACTGTAGGTGCGAGCTATGCCATTTTTTTTAAAGGCAGCAGTCTCTTTCGGATGGCAGCGGTTATCTGAATTTGAAGCGCAGAAGTTGCGTGCTTTATCTCACAGTACCACCGCACCTGCCACACGGCTAGCGGAAGAAGCGTCGAAAGGAGTGGCTTCCGACATTTCACCGATGAGATTTCTTCCAGCACACTTTCTCATGCTTTCTTTTTGTTCTTCTTTTCGAGTGAACGCTGCCGCGTACAAAAAGAAGCCAATTTCAAAGTGAGAAACTGCTATTGGCTGGCACATCTCCTTCGCTAGCAAGCCCAGGAGGCGTTTCCGTTGAACGAGTGCCGCGCCACCGCACAAGACCGACGCGAGGGTTGAGCTTTTGTTCGTTTCACTTCACTTTTTCCTCGCGAGTTTTTAGACACGCCGCTCTACCAAGCTCCACCCCCGTCGAAGCCTTTCGTACCAGGGCGACCACATTGTTTTTCTCATTGTCGGAACTTGTACCCTTACTCCACTTTGATGTTAGTGCCCGCAAGAAGATCTGACATGTAGGGTCGGGTGTGCTGTATAGTTCAGTTACAAGACGTGTCGGGATTGCTTAGGGCTTAAGCGTATGTACTGAAGTAACGACTATTTACTGCGATCTGAATTTCATAAGCATCTGGTCTCCAAGTAGAAAAGGGCACATTGTGGACGTTGTGGACGAACTCATGGATCCGTAAACTAACGCGGACTTACTTATCGGACCTGAAGCGAATTAGAGGTAAGTGAAACGCCTCATCTTAACCTCCCTTAATAACGTTTAATGGAAGACTGGAAGCATCGTCGCATCGACTTATCGTATTCAGAGCTATATTAAAATGGCCTTTAGCTACCAACCCTTTATAAACCAATAAATAAATATTCATTTGAGAAAGAAACAGCAAAACTCGCTAAATTGCTCGTGTAGTCGGATAGTTTCATCGGATAGTATACGGGCATACCTTCAAGCTAATCCCATCAACCTATGAATCTCGAACATTTCTTGGAACCAGTCTTTGTGCAAGGACGTGAGGATTTCTGCATTCAGCGCGTGACTCTCTGGGCATCTTGCAAGTGCATACGTGCAATCGGTGTGCAAGTTTCGAATATAGCTATAAAGATATTGATGGGACCCGCCGTTGCAGAGACCAATACAATCTGTTCATCAGCGAGGGGCCTTCAATTCTAGGAACGCGGCCACGTGTGCGCGAGCAGAGTACAGTGATCCTAGGAACCGATAAGGCAGCTATTGGTTGTGGCGGTGATGACGGTAGCAGAAGTGTGCCCACCGACAGCTGTTTCCCCATTTCGACCACCTGTTCTCCATGGGCAGCCACCATTGGTTCGGTTCCGATGGAGCTGTGCGCCCGCAGGTGTTGTTACGTGTCCACCAATCTGCCTGTCGTGAACACGTGTTCTTTTTTTCTCTCTCTCTTCCTTGCCGTACTCCTGATCCGGCTCGAAAGCATTCTTACTTTAAGTTTTCTCTTTAGCACTTTGCATATGCGATTGCTTGTCTGTGTGTCGCCACAACGTTTCCACTTCTCGAAGATATCGACTCATGCCTCGTTTCTTCCGCTCTCGGTTCATCGTCCGTCGTATTTTGGTCATCGTACGTGTTTTGTCACTGTCACGTTTGCAACGCTTTACTTAGTGTCGGGCTACCAAGCCTTTCTTTGGCTTCGGCCGGGAGCGACCGTTGCGACCTTTCTGTCCCACGGGTCGCGCGGGTCAGCGTGCGTCTGCGACAGAGCTAGTCTCGAAAAGCGTCTGTCTCGCCGTCCTTTCTCTCTTCCCCTCCACTGGTTCCTTAACCAGGCGCAGCCAAATACTCTTTTTTCGTTATTTTTCTTTGAAATTGTCAAGACAACATAAAAAAAAATAAGTGTCCTTCCTCCTGGTGACTGACTTTGTGAAACCTGCGTGTCTTCACAGTTTTCATTATTTGAGAGCGCACGATACAAGCGAGCTGCGATGGCCGGCACCATTGTGCCGTGAAAACGCGTGCCGGTGCGCCCGCGCTCCGTCCGAAGCATCGCGGAGAAAGAAAAGAAATGCAAGTCATAAAAGATTTTAGATAAAAATCTAGAAGTCTTAGAAGATCTGCCAAAGAAAGCCGGGGAGGGGGGGGTGGCGGTGGCACGCGATAGGAAGGAGGGCGTTCGCTCTATGGCCGGTATTCATTCAGTTGGTGTCACTCTTTGCCGTACGCACGGCGGCACAGGCGGCATTGAGGAGCAAGAGAAATAAAAAAGGGGAAGAAAAGAAAACCAATACATGCCATATAAGAACCTTATGGAAAAGGAAGAAAACCGCGAGACGTATAGAGAGCGGGAGGGGGGTGGCGTAGGCGAAGAAGGTCTCCCGCCAGGCAGGAGAAAAAAGCGGGGGACGAGGGGGGGGGGGGGTTCACGTCTCTCCCTGGGGGGAACAACCCCTGGCCCTCCGGTTTTCTGAGCTTTCCCCTCGTTTTCGTCGACGAAGGCAGCTCCTTGGGTTCTCTAGCAGAACGGGAACCCGCGCGGTGTGGCTGGCGGAAGGTCCTCGACCAGCTGTCCGACTTTCCCACGGCGCTCGCAAGCAGACGCGAAAGGTTGAAGGGGAGGTGCCTGTCCGTAAAGCGGGGAAGTCTGCTGGCTTTCGCGCCCCACTGCCGTTGGCTCCGTGGTTCCACAATCAACAGCGGGAGCCGCAGCACGCACTGGGGCTGCCGTTCCGACACCGTGCCACTGACCGCACTGAGCCTCCCCGTCTGGGCCTCGAGGAAAGAGTCAACGTCGATGAGGCTGTGCGGCAGGCTACTGGCGATGCCGCCACCCGGAACGCTGTACACGGAACTTTCACCTGCTCCTGCAAGCTCTCGCACCGCCAAATGCTTTGCTGATTTTTCTCCAAGCTTGCGCGATAAAGGGTGGGGAACGCCAAATGCAGATGCACACCGCGTGAAAAAAGAAAAAAGAAAGAAAGAAATCGCGGAGCTACGGGTCTGTACAATAGCGCATAAGGCCATTACTGCATGGCCGACACCGATACAGGCGGAGAAATATGCTGCAGATGGGGTGTAAACTGTTGTCATTACATAAAAATCAGTACAAAGTACGCCCCTAGTTCTTAAAATCGTGGCCGCGCTGAACGGAAGGGTATGTTCGCGTGTTCGTGTATCAGCTAATTGTCAGCTAATTCTTTGATATTGCGATTAACGGGGTCTGTTCTGTACCTACGAGGCTTTGTAAGAATGCCGCCATCACAACCCATCGCAGCAGAGGGCGACGAGGGCACTGTTGCAGTTTTTGAAGGAAACAGAATTGGACAAGCGGCTGCAGCCTGAGCAGATGTTTATAGGGCTGCAAGTGCTACTGTGCTGTGCGGTGACAGTATGCGGTGACAGTGACCGACTGTGATTGTATTTCTATGCTCCTTTCTTTCTTTATCTCTACTTTGTTATCCCTTTACCTCCCCTCCCCTCTCTCCCCAGCGTAGGGTAACAAACCGGATCTTCCCCTCTGGTTAACCTCCCTGCTTTTCCCCTTTCCTCTGTCTGTCTGTATGTCTCCCTCTCTCTCTCTCTCTGGGGCAGCTAGCATTATTATTCATCGACGTCCAGCTTAAATTACTGTTGATAAGGTTTTGCGGCCCTTCATCAATAAGAATTTAAACAAAATTATTAGGGAATTCACAAATAATGGAACTAGTTAGCGCAAGCGGCGACGAAATGCCCCGAGCCGAGTTTGGGTCCTGAACACGTTCGGTGCTGCCGACAATAGAGTGTTTTAGTTGAGCGTCTTTACGGTACGCTCCGCTCCGAGCGGCCCCGCTAAGCCACAGCGGAGCGGCGGGCGATTTTCACGTTTTAGTTGCACGTTTAGCGTAGCGGAGCGGACCTTTCATAGTTGCAGCGCCCCCTGGCTAAATTCAGGGTAATGAAAGAAAATAAAAACACTTTATGATCACTCTTATACCGTAAAACGTATATATGTATATATATAACTTGTTTCTTCATGAAGTATCTAGACGTGCGCTTGTAATGCGTTACCGGTCCATTTTATCCAATGGAAAATAAAGCGCCGTCTTGGGGAACGCCACGTGTTAGCCAGCGCGCTTGCTTTCGGCATCCAATCCAATCCGTTCGGACGCCAACGCTAGCCAAAGTGCTGCGCGGCACGCTCCGCTCAGGCAGCTTCTAAGCGGACCGTGTTCCTCGCTCCGCTATCCCGCTTACGGCTAAGCGGACGGCGCATGCGCATTCGCGCTACCGCTCCGCTTAACTGCTTAGCGGAGCGTAAACACGCTCAACTAAAACACTCTAATATCACTCGTGTGCTCTGAATTTCCCTTATAGTACGCCAGGCTCTTACGTTCACGATGTCAAAACACATGCATTTAATGTGCAGTTTTAACGGTGATAGTCGCTGGAGATAAATCGTTTCGGTCTATAAGGAAGCCACACGGTGTTAAGCCAGGTCAGGGGTCATTAGCGTGGAACGCATAGCTACGTTTTCGGCGAGACAGGCAGTGGAACAACCGAAACGAAACGCGCTATGTGCATGCACGAGCGAGAGCGCTTTATTTATTTTGCCCCAGCCGACTTCACGCACGGCTCGCTTCGATGGGCACAATGTAATGAGTTGCTGTAGAATTTCCGTCCGTTCTAGTGCGAGGATAAGGAACTACTTGTTTTCCTTAAGTCAGTTTTGAGGTTGCATAATTGAGCGCTTTCTGCAAAGACGAAGTACGCAGTATGCATGCTTCCGTGATTGGTTTGTATATTCCAGATTGCCACATGCAGGTAAAAAGGAAAAAGAAACCGTGACCTCCAGTCTAGCCGTACGTGTGCTCTTTTTAGGAAGACAAGGTGCGGAAAGTTGCGACGCAGATGAACCTGTTCCAAAGTACGCTCTGTAAGACTCTGAGACATGAAGGAAGAAAGTTCAGCCTAGTCATATAGCTTTACCCTCCAGTAACACGATATAGATTACATGTAAGATATTTGTGCGAATACGTCTCTTGATTTTTCTACCGCGTGGCATAGATTCTATGTGGACGTATGC
Source organism: Dermacentor andersoni (assembly GCF_023375885.2). NCBI lineage: Eukaryota > Metazoa > Arthropoda > Arachnida > Ixodida > Ixodidae > Dermacentor > Dermacentor andersoni. The sequence goes on along the minus strand of NC_092818.1, from coordinate 189,540,263 downwards.
GAAAGAACTGAAAAAAGAAAAAGAAAGGAAAAGCCGAACATGCGCAATCGCAGGCGCCATATTGCGGTGAGGCAAAAATAAGAGGCACGAGCGAGCGCGTTCGAGAAACAAACACAACGAGCCCCGAGCGAAGGCGAATGAGTCGCTGTGCAGTTGTGGGAGGCCAGCCATGGCGGGCGCACAATGAGTTGTGTTCGCTCCACCCTCGGCTTTTCACTCTGGCCGCTCCCCCCGCTACCAATTGACTCACTTTTGCGTCGCGTTTTCTCCGTCCGCGTTCACGCTTGCAGGATTACGGGCCTCAGACTTAATTTCCGTCGTCGCTAGACTCTCAAGGGCTTGCGTAGTAATTTCAGGCATTGTTGCGTGCAGGCACGCGCTGCGAGCAGAGAACGCAGAGAAAGGGTGCACATGTTGTTGAGCGCGCACTCTTCGCGTAAGAAAGCACTTTCAAAAATAGAGTGCTTATGTAACGTATGTATGGGCGTTGTGCAGGTGTATAGAAAGAACCCTCGAGGGTCAGGTCTGCGCACAGGCAGAACGAGAGGCCTGACGACCGTCTTGCGACCGATCGTAAGTTTTCACCGCTGTCGTTTTGTAACGTATACACGAACGCAACGCAGTGGTCACCCGATGCCACGATGTTTCGCGAGAACAATTGAGATGACTAATTGTTGCAGTCACGGGAACGCCCTCTTGCGAAACGGGGGAAATGGTCGGCTCTGACTGCAGCTCACCTCGTCTACAATTGCTTTCGCTGAAGTCACCTGCTGTCGGTGCTGGGACAAGCTCAGCAACCGTGTTACCACGTTCACGTGTTCTCAGCTGTAAGCGCTGCACACATCTGATGCTGGAATGTAGATCGCAGTTAGGCGCGCAAATCTAGTGCATGCGCTAAGCCTGCGATATGTTCTTTATTCCGCTCTTATTGTACTTCCTTTATTTCCTTCTCCTTTATTTCTCTTTGTGATGTATGTTTGCATGCTAAGATTACTACTAATACTAAAATTAATAATAATAATAATAATAATAATAATAATAATAATTGAGACGAACAATGATCCAGATTGGAAACGGCTACCATGTTAAAGCCTTTAACACGCACGTCCCAGCATTGTACCAGGTTGAGAAAGATGAATGAAATGAAATTATATGATTTTACATGCCAAAACCACGATCTGCTTATGAGGCACGTCGTAGTGGGGGACTCCGGAAATTTCGACCACCTGAGGTTCTTTAACGTGCACCTAGATCTAAGTACACGGGTGTTTTTCGCATTTCGTCCCCATCAAAATGCGGCCACCATGGCCGGGATTCGATCCCGCGACCTCGTGCTGACTAGCCCAACACCATAGCCACTAAGCAACCGGGTGAGGAAGATGAATGAAGCGTCGTGATAAGAGGAAGCAGCGCTGTTATGACGTCGTCAGTGAAACTTACACCAACTTCTCTCACTACAGCGCTTTACTTTTTGCATTAAGCACCGCCTCATTGTTCCTCTTTTCCGGTCGGGACGAACAACGTCGCCCCGACGTAAAGCAGCAGTAACAAAATAGAAAGGGAAAGAATGGGGATAGCAGGGGTGATCCCCTTCACTGGGCTTAGGGAGTGAACATAGCTTTTTATGCCTTTGTTACGTCACTGTAGAAGGAGGCAGGCAGGTGGAGCGGGACCTTCTTGCGTTGTTTCGAGGGTGGAGTCGGCGGAGGGGGAAGGAATGGGGCTGTGTCGTTCGAACAGGCTACGCTGACTGGCGCAATGACGGTGTCTGTCACACAAGATGCAGAAAAAATAAAAGTTAGCAAGGCGCGCCTTATTGGCTTCCGCGAACCGTCTCCCCCTCTTTGCGATGCGCTTCAAATTGACTTCTTAAGACGTGCCGAGAAACTAGCAACGTGAAAACAAATAATAGTGGTGTCATCCAGTCGTGCGCTGCACACAATGCTTGCAGGAACATGTATACGCAAGCGGCGGTGGGTTCGAGTTTTTCGTTCACTCCCTCTCTTGTCTTTCAACATACCCGCATTTGTTTGTCTGCTTGTTTGTTGTACCCGCTTCATATAGGCCGAGCGCTCCCCATCGCTTGCTTTTTTGTATTGTTTTCTTTCGCCCTCATCCTTTCGGCTTTTATCCCGACGCCACCGCTTCCTCTTTTTTTCCCGTCTGTGTTCTACTGGCCGATTTCCTTCAGGCGAGAGGAAAATGGTTCAAGGACATTGCAATGGAAGGGGTTCCCCAACGTCTTCTAGCTTTAGGCGCACCTCCCCAGCTTTCACTTTCTCTCTTTGTGCCTTTGTTTCGCTGCCTGCAGCACTAGTGTATTTTGGTGCTCTCCTTTTCGTTCCCGTGGCCTGTATGTCCGTGCCCCTCTAGCCAGAGACGTAACGGTTCAAATGAGTTGCTTCCTGCATCAGTATGGGAATGGATGCTCGTCTCTCCGTCGCATGCTGCGCCATCGGAATAATTACTGTTTCTCGACAGTCTGACTGTCACCGAGACATCTAGTTCAGACAGCACGTACTTGGCGCCGTTAGAAAGTGCGGGAGGCTGAGGAAGGTCATTCATGCACTACCGAGAGGCACCAAGGTCTTCCGGTCCGGTACACACGACCGTTGAGGCTATGGCGAGGAGAGCATTTGCCGTATACTTGCGAGCTGCGTTGTACTCCTTCACAGTGTACCCTTCACACGCCTTGCAACTGCAGTGCCATTCTTATTGCGTGAACGCGAACGGAATTAACGTTCACCCCATGAGGTGACACCGAATAATTGTAGTCAGATAACTTCGTTTTCCGCGATGACAAATTGTTTTTAATTTCCCACGGATTGCCAGATTGTATATTACAGCGTCACTAATATAAATGTGTGCGTGCCCTATTCGTGCGGAAACTGTAGAGGAGCGTTGTGTGGAACTGATCGTCCGCGGGAAAACACGCATTGTTCTCAGGCTGGTTTACTCGTATCCCGGCACCTCTGAGTGATGTCAGTTGAGTATTGTTTGGCCTGCTCACCCTAGCAGACAATGAGCACCCGCTGCAAACGCGGGGGCAGGACACTGGACCAGGTTCTCGACCGCAGGCTCTGGTGAGCGAACGGTGTCAGCGTTATCATGAAGGCTCGTGCATGCATATATGTGGAGTTTTAAAGTATCCCGCCTAAAGCCGCCGCTTCACTTTCATGACACTGCGTTTGTTAATAAGATGATTGTCCGTTGTCGTCGGAACTCCCTTTGTTCCGCGCTGTTATGTCGCAGTTCCTGACGCAACCAAAGCAGGCTGATTATTAGGCAATCCAACAATGTCTGTCTTCTCGCGCCTTCATAAGCGCACGTCCAGCCTAAGGTATCGCTTTGTTTAGTGCACCCGACATCGTCGCCACTGGGAGAGGTGCGCTGTCTTTCGACACTTACCCACGCGACCACGGGCAAGTGGCGTTAAAAAGACAAAAAGGAAACACGCACAATATCCAAGGCACCAACCTTCGTGACGTGAGAGCTGGGCTTACAACAACTCGCCGTGTTTACGCTGCTGCGAGTTGGCTGCTGGTCCCTTAGCTGCGATCCTTATCGCCGTGTTCTTATCGGCCGCGCGTGGTGCTTGTGGGTTCCGTAGCCAGCATGGCGCGCGAGTGCCGACAAGTGCGGGCGAAAGGCCCGCGCGCGCTCGGATCCCTGGTGGCGATAACGCGTGCGTGATTCAACCTCCGAGGGTTCGTTGCCTCCTACGTGCAGTCTGCGAAATGTGCGCTTGTTTCGCGTTGTCGCGCGCAAGCATGTTGCTTTTGCACGGTGTACCCTCGCACTCCCTCCGCCGCATCAGCCGCGCCTTCTGACGAACCAGTCATTGCTGGACCGCAGTGTAGTGCTTGCTCATTCGCTGTTCTTCGAGCTCTATTCTTGGCTTAGTGTTTTCGAGCTGCTCCTTTATTATCTCTTCTCTCTCTCTCTCTCTCTCTCTCTCTCTCATTTCTCAACTCCATGCAGCTGCTCATCGCTGGAACTCAGAAACTGACACCACTCTCACCAGCGCGCTGCGCTCTCTCTCTCTCCGTATTTCTTTCACTGCCTCTGCGCTGGCATATCTAAATGACATTGCTGCACGGATCGCTTTCTTTCTTTTCCTTTCTTTCTTTCTTTCTTTCTTGCAGTGGTGACTAGTGTCCCGATGTTTTCACGAGCTGGAAACAAGTTTGTGCTCGTTGACGCAGTGCTTCTGCAGAAGCAGCTTCATACTTGTTTATTATTGCCTTTGTTGTGGAGTAACTGTGATATCATATGTGCGATGGTCATACGATTTTTTATTATTATTTGTTACGCAATGTCTACAACGCATTCAGCATGATTACGTATGCGGGGACGTATAAAAAGTTAGAACTCGTGAAGCATACAATTACATATGAAAAAACACAGAAGCTGAAATTTGCTGTGAAAGCACCTTATGGCGTGCTTACGACGTTTACGTTATCTGACTTCCTTTCTTTAATTTTTCACCATATCACCCTGAGTAGCATGCCAGGCCTGCCATAAAACTCTTATTCGTGTCTATATCTCTAGGACGTTTACGTTTATGACGCGCACGTTTACTTATGGCGTGCTGGCTGCAAAGGGAAATCGCGTTTTCGAACCCGCATATTCTCAAGAGCTTGGTGGTGAGGCCGACAGCGTTGAAGGAAAATCCGCGTGGTTTGTGTTTACCATAACCTGCGCGCAAAGCACTTTCGTTCGAAACGAACAAACTTTGTAAACATCGCGCTTATCTATGGGCTCATCAAATCCGAGTGCTGCTGCACAGAGCCAAGGTCATTGCGAAAGGTCACGGAGTCTCTCACTAACGTGCATGGATGACCGAGCGTCCATTGTTGTGGTTTTCTTCTTGTTTTCTTGTTGTTTTCTCCCCCCCCCTTTTTTTGTGTGTGTGTGCGTATACATACGTCATCTCACGTTCTCAAAGCGCAAATTGTATCGCCTCTCTTGGCCCCCGACATCCCACTGTCTCCATTATGGGTCGACTTTGGGCTCGTGTTAATCGTCAGAAACATATAAACCTTGAACGGCGAAGGTTAGTGAGGCATCAGCGGCAGATCGCGGCAGATCGTGACTGAGCAATCTGTGAAGCGCTATACGCGCGTGAGCTGCGAATTGCGGCAGGTGTGAGGGGAGCGCGGCATTCGCGAAAAACGGAATCGCCACCGGATCAGCCCCAGTGTTTGTGCGTGTAGGCGCTGATGAAGCTCGACTGTTCTGATCACGGCAACAGCCACAAAGAGATCTTTGCACTGTTCCTTTTGTCCCTCGCGGACTGTTCTTCTTCTTCTTTTTTTCTTTTTGAAGTCTCGCACGTTTCTCGCAGAGAAGTTGCACCGGCCTTGCGCAGGCTGATACTCGTGTATTGTAGGCTTCGTTTAGACGTGCAGCAATCCAGTAAGGTAAAGGTAATTAGTAAGGTAAAGAGCAATTCGTTACCAACGTGTTACACTTGGGGATAGTCAATAAAGATCACTCGGCTGTCGCATTTCCTGCGCATGGTTAAACATGTAACTATGAACGAGTGCAGTGTGCTTTTTTTTTTTATTTGGATGAAACAGCATTTTTGTAATGTGACATAGATATCACAGACACACACGCACATACAAGAAAAAGGAAGTATATAGTTATATATACTTTTCTATACGGCGAACACCGTATTGCGAGCCGCAATAAATAATTCAATAGATAGTTTTAGAATAGGGGCCCCAATATTTTGGGGCCCCAAAGAGCTTTGCGGGTGTTTGCGTTGGGGCACGCAGGAGTGAAGAGTTTTAGAATAGGGCTTTGCGTTTGCAGATAGCGTCTTGCGCTGACAGCGCCACTACGGCGTCTAAGAAAAACGATTAAAAATAATTAAATACAATATACCATCTTATGACATGAATAGTAATTTTGACTTGCGTTTATTCGCGTTTAATTACAATTTAGAGGTTATTCTTCAAGCAGCAAACAATTAGTTGTGCTTAGTTTGGAGCAACAAAACCAACTTTACGTGCCTTCACCAGCCAAGCTTAGCCGTGTTAGGCCTACGAGCCATAAAATCCACACTCGAATTCGGAATCAGCGGCGTCTAATGAATCAATCTTCATAACACACGCTAGTTGAGAGAAAGCGATAACTGCAGTCACTTCTCCTAGCTTGCGAACTTCACGCATTACCGCGAATCGAACCCAGTTTGGTGCTAGGTTAGAGCCGTCGCTTCGATGGGTGCCGCCATGTTTGTTGACGCAAAGCTTTTGGGAACGCTATTTGAGCTCCCGCTAAATCGGTGAAATAGCGGTCCCAACGCAAAACCCAAACGCAGTTTGCGTCTCGCGCATGCGCAGTGGCTTCGACGCTATTTCTTTGGGGCCCCAAAACGTATGGGGCCCCTACTCTAAAGCTCTCTAATGAGAAGTAGTGCTTCTTACGGAGCCGCGTGTTTCGTTTCCATTTTATCGCCTAAATGGATACTGATATTCACTCATTCAATTGGGACTGCGGCATTTTTGTTTTGAGGCTATTTGTGCTTTCAGGGGGCAGAAGGGTCGTTATTAGAGATAAAATTAAGATCATACTTTCCTCTCAAAACTTGGCGCCGGGCGCTCACGGCGACAGTGTGACGTCAGGGACTGCATGTTATTTTACCGAATTTAAGTTTATTTCGTACAGGAAGTGTCCATAAAGGAGCCAGATAAAGATTTTTCTTATACTTGCAAATGCAAAATAATCCTGTTCATTTATACACAATCAACTAGCCCTTGAGTTAGCACTCACTGCCTGAATTTGTGACGTCAGTGAGAAGCCGTTGCGAGATCCCAAACTGGCATCGCCACTGTCACTCGCCTTTTCTTGTGGTTTAAGAAGAATCCAGTCGCTGAAAGACTGAGCTATAATAATTGCCAAGTGTGAATGACAAATCTAGATGAGCCTATTTTTCCTTTTATAGTACGTCACTGCCGGCGATGGTCAGAAGAACCGTACATATCGGAATCGGAGAGGAATAGGTCTGGCGCGTAACTTTGATAATGCAATGAGAAGGAACAAGCGGCGCCAGCTCACAGCTAGTTTTATTTAATAAGATCATAGGATGCGTGTAGTAGACCCACCATAGCACATGCGCAACGCGTTACAGTAAACAAATGCAACAGAAATTAAGAAAATTAAACTAAAAAGAAAACTAACAACAGTTATATCAGTGCTCGCCAGAATACTGAACATTGCTCCGCAGTTTTCTGGGCCCATATCCAAAACAAGCTCTTATGCTAGAATTGTTCGCAAGAGAAAATTCCAGCCTATCCTATATCATTATCGAAGGCGGGCGCCCAATGGCAAAAATCACTTACGAATGAAAAGCTTTGTGAATTGGGCGCCTGGTCTTGAATATCTGTCCTTGTGCTTTTTGCGAGATGTTGCCCTTCCCTCATTCGCGCATTTAATATAAAATATCACCAGGTGGTAAGCGTTGCATGTTCATAGATTAGAAACCGAACAGAGTGGTCCGAGTTCCCACCCACTCGGGCCATCCCGGCAACGAGTCGGCTCACCAACACGTTCGAGGATTCGTTGGTACCAAGCGGTGGGCCCCTCCGCGTCGGACGCCCCGGTGCCGGAGTCCCTGGTCACCTACCACGATATGGTAGGTGAGCACAGTGCCAAGAACTATGGCCTAGAACGACACGCCTACCCGTGCCCTCACGGCAGTCTTCCCAAGCGGTCCGAGATCGCCTGGCGTCGCCTCCAGTCCCGCACTTTCCGCGCCCCCTCACGCATTCGCACATCCACCTAGCTGTCATCGATTCACGCTGCTGCCTATGCTGCGACGTTGCCTCGCTGAACCACGTCCTCCGAGGCTGCCGGGAGGATTCCTCGCCCACCGACCTCGTCTCGTCATCCCCCACCGAGAAACAATGGGAGGCCCTCCTCTCCAGCACCGACCGAGACATCCAGACACGAGTGCTGGCACGAGCTGAAGACGTCATCGAGAAGCGCAGCCTGGCAGCCTACGTAGCTTAGCCTCACTTACCCCTCATTCCTTCGATTAATAAAGTTGTTACTCACTCACTTAAGTTGCTGTGACACCTCTGCAAAAAGTTACAACTTTGGGTTAGTAAGTATGCTGCAGCTTCTAGTGGGAATGGCGCGAAAAACGAGGACTGAGGCACACTACATGAACGCTGCACGGTGTTGTGTGTGTCTCGCACTGTTTCCGCTGTGAGGTGACACCTCCAACAGTAAGATCGTTCAATTAACTGAAGGCTGTCTAGACCGCTATGGACGATATGGTAGCATTGACTGGCCTGTAGGAGCAGCATATACGTCTCCCCCTTTTTGAAACAGCACGTGTGCGCTTTCCACCACTCAGGCATGCTGCATGATAACGTCGTGCCAGAACAGTCGTGCACCATGGCCCTTCTCATAGGATGCGCGCGTAAACAAGCTCGCGGTGAATGTCATTAAAACTCAGTGGTTCACAGTTATCTTACCATAAAACACCTGTTAAAGCAGTTCCAGGAAAGAAACAATAATAAAGACAGAGCTTCGTTACCTTGGGCACACTTTACGTACACCTTGCAGGAGACAGCAATAAGGCGCGTTTTAATCGCGATCTTCGTGGCTTGTTGCGACACCGAGACACAGGAGTAATTATACTTGACTCGCCTGTGCCGTATCCGACGCTAGGATTAGTCGCGGTCGAGTCAGAATTCTAACTGATCTCATGCGGCTCACTTACGTCACATGCGGACGATGCGCTCTCGCGTGGTCGCATGGATCCTTGAGGTCATGCAGGCGCTGTGGTGCCACACAGAAATTGTTTGCTGCACCATTATATGCGTAATTCATGGAAATTTCTCCCGCGATGGCTGCCTGTCCGCGGAGAAGTGCAAAGGTTGCCTTTCGAGTGTGACATTGAAGCCGCGTTGTTTTGTGTCGGGCGTTTGTAATATACGCTCTGTGAGGTAATCTTTCTCTTATCGCGACTGACTTGTGTCGCCTGGCTGCATGGACAGAGGTTGTCCTCTACGGCGCATACGAAATGCACTTTTTTGGCTGTATGTCTTCTTTTACCGTCACGGGTTTCGTATGCGAGGCGTGCGCTTCGCTATAAAAGCATGATTGTACCCAATGATGAAACTATAATCACATGGGATGGTACTTCCGGTGCACAGTATTCGGCCAGATTACTTCGCGTTTGTTTATGTATTATAATTTCTTTTCTTTTTAGTTTCGCCATGATGGTCGCACAAGTGCCCGTAGCATATGGCATTCCGCGAAACATTTGGCATTGTCCGTTATTAAGTCTTCAAGCTGCGTAATAACGCACGTGGATGGTACTGGCTGCCTCGATTCAAGGTAGCGGAAGTTTACTCATTAGTGAAGTTCAACGTGGAGCTGAAACGTTCATCTGTTTATTCTCCACCGACATACCTTAATTCGAGAACTTCTTTGGCCTTCAAGCTTGGAAGGTGCTCTTCGCTCACGCGCGTGGATTCTAATGCGGCACGAGGTTCTCACTACATCTTTTCGCCTCGCTTACAGCCGGCGAATCACGGCTGTAACTATAGTTGATCCTGAGCATCGAGATCACCGACCTGTTAACAAGATTCACGCAGCTCCGTGGTCCATTCCTGGGGCAGCTGTTTTGCATAGCTGGCACCTGCGGACGTGCATTTCAACCAGCAGGAAAGAAGGCGGCGAACCCGGCAGCCCGTTACGTCTGACGTTTGAGGCGACGCTAGCCTTGCCTGGCTCCCAGAAGGCAGCTTTGCCGCTCATCGTAGCCAGCCAACCTTGCGTCAGCGGCGAGCACGCCAGACGATGAGAATGTAGCAGGGAAGAGCGCATACTGTCTCCTCTGCGGGAGCACGCGCACAGGGGAGCCTCTGATTAGCCGCAATAAAAGATTCCTGGCGTACCCTCCTCGTCCCTCCGCCACCGAGACGCACGAACACGAGCTCGCTATTCTTTGCGCAGAAGGTCATAGCAATCGGCCGCCCCTGGCGGCGTTCTTTCTTTTCTGTGGAAACACCTTCGCCGCGAAGGCTGACTCAGGGGAGACGCGTCCTTAGCGGCACGCTCCGAGACAATCGACGAAGCTGCTGCTGCTGTTGTTTCTGCTTCTTCTCCATAGCATGAAAAGACGCGGTGTGCCCTCTCTCCGCTGCTCTTTTGTTGCCACAATTCGTCGTCGCCTACCTCGCGCCGGCCACGAACGCACGCCTCGCCCATCGCCTTGTGTGCGTGCGTGGACGGTGCGGCGAAAACAACCATGCTCCTTCGCTCGTTGTTGTGGTCCTGCTTGCGCATACTGCTCGTTACGTGTTGTACGCGCGGCGAGGGTTCCGCGAAGAGGGAGCAGCAGGGCAACAGCCACCGAGCACAACCGCCCTCGTGATCGTCTCTTGTGTGGCGATGGCGGTTCTACTCCCTCCGCACCTTTTTGGCGCCTGCTTCTTTATGACCGCAGCTCTGCGGTTGAGGGCGGCCGGTAATGGCAGCACCGCCGCGACTTGGGGGAAAGCGTTGGTCGGCGGCGGCGACTTCGCTTGTCGCGCACCGTTGCTCTCCATCACTGCGTCGTCTGCACAGGTGCGTCAACGTTGGGGGCTGGCGCAGCTGATCTCCCCGGCCGCGCTCAACCGTAGAAAGCACAGTTGCGAAATGGCTTCAAATATTCTTGTTCACAACGCCGTTTTTCAAGCTGACCTGCCGGTTGGTTGACACGTTTATGTATTAACAAAAAGAGAGCGTTTCCGGGAACCGTACTTTGACATCGGTGGCCTAAGAGAATTCACATGCAATGTTCCGTCCTTAATGCACTTTGCGAAGGTTGTGTACAACCTGTTTAAAGCGATGCCGGTTAAATTTCTTATGTTATTTTTTAATCCGAGGACACTTAAGCACGTTTTATGAGTTGTGAATGCGAAACCATCAATGTCCAATTGAATGCCGCTGAGCGGTCCTTCGAGTTTTGCGCTGTGATTAATGTACCATAGCCGTACGTGCTGCCCGAGCCAGCAAGCAGCAGCAGCCTTCGGTACCAACGCCGAATACCACCGACGTCTTGCGCGACGAGAGACCGAGGAAGCAGCAGTGGCCACCGAGGCAGGCAGGCAGGCTTGCCCAGCAGCTAAGCCCAGGGGGGTGGGTAACAGAGAGAGATACAAACCGAGCGCCGGCTTTTGAGAGTGAGAGCGAGGGTGACGTAGCGTCGCAACGATGCCATCTCCCCTCACGCAGCACCTGGCGCGCTATCGCCCAGCAGGTGTTTCATTTCGCCCGCTCTGCTTCGTCGAGGCGCTCTCGTGAGGCGCCGTGCTCGTGACGTGGCGTCGCATCCAATGGAAATTTAGGTGCCATTTGGCTGCTACAGGGGGACGCTGGATCTTTGACAAACGAAGCATAGAGGCATGCTGTCTCTGTGCTTCGTTTACCATCGAACTATATTGCACTGCTCTCTAATTTCGGCTGTGGCTGTCGTGCCCATGTTCTTTGGTAAACCACGAGGACTTGCTCTTGAAACCTCCTATAAGTGCCAATGACTTGTTTGTTTTATTTGATGATGCGGCGATACGTTGCACGCAAGACACGGTTGCGCCAAAGGGAATGAAGCCAACCAGATTCGATGGCAGAGATTCGGCGAACGCGCGTTCACGCTTGTCTTTGGTAGGCTACCGCAACTGTCTTGCACAGTTACGTGTGCGTGGGCACCTTACATCCAAACCGGCTCTTGCTGAGTCACGCTTAAGAAAACGAACTGTTTGAACGCCCGTCTGAACCTCCGGACGCCCTTGCTCCCAATGTCCCTCGCAGTCTACGCGTTTTCTTCGTCGTTGCTGCCTTCTTAGCACTCCGCTGTGCTGAATAAGAAAGGAGGGAAAGTCTTTTCTTCTTACCATCACTGTTTTCGGAGAAGGGAACTCGTCTTCTCACTGTGAGCTCCATTCATCGCGCGCTCCTCCGCTCTAGCCACCAATTCACGCGACTCCATTGAGAAATGCGCGAGCCAGGAGAAACAAACAGACCCAGAAGGACAACACAGGGTGCTTCGTTTCTTATTCGTATACTGAGGCCTTCACGGGCCGGAAAAGGAGTCCCCCGTCCTGTTTTCTTGAGTCTGCTCCCTTACTTCTTTTCGCCCACTCTACTCTGCTTTCTCGCACCCGATGCACACATACGACCTCACTCATCCATCGGCTTGTATCCCAAAAGTAATTGAAAAAAAGAAAAGAATGAAAGAAAGAAGGATGCAAACGCGCTCAAAAATCGCTGCGGCGTCCACTGGCACCACCTGACTTAGCACTACTCTGCGATTCCGTGAGAGGGGAGGTTGGCGCGGCCCGGCGCTCTGGCGCGGGGCAGCTCGGAAAAAGGAAATACACACCGTAACATGCACGCAGCCTTGCCCCAGTCCTCAAAACTCAGTCCCCGCATAGTGATGATGATGATGGAAATAAGCGAGGAGGTTGAGGGGGGTGTTTGGAAGGTTTCATCCATGGCGGTGGGGAGCGAGCACTGTGGAGGCAGTGGAGGGGTTGGCGGGGGGTGTCACGGGAGAGTAAGGAGACGGGGAGACCCCCCCCACGACCGGATGTGACGGCCGTGGCCCGCTCTCGCCGCGCTGCTCGCGCGTTTCCCCTTCTCTCCAACCGTCTCCGGCCGTGGCTCAGGTGTCGTCCGTCTTCTTCACTCTGGTTCGTCCCCCCAACCTTTAGGACTCAGAAGTGCTCACCGCCGCCTCTCCCTTACCGCCCTCCTTTCGTGTAGCGGAGCCGTTCTCCCTCGCCTTACGCACTTTACTAGCCTACTACGACTACAACTCCTCTCCATTGACATTTCGAGGGCGAGGGTGGTACGGCGCGAGTGGTGCTGCGTCTGTTGCGGGCAGAGCAGCGGAGACGAAGGAGCCAGCAGCGCAAGCGACAGCACATGGTCGGCGTCTGGTCTGCCGGTGGCAGTTGTGGTAGTGGTGGTGTTTTGGTGGTGCCGCCACGTCGTGCCGCTCTTTGCTTCCGGAAGGTTGCCAGCTCGGCGAGTTTCTTGTTCTGAAAAGCTGCAGCGCCTGGCGGATTTAATTCCCCCCGTGCGCTCGCCACCGCCGTCCTTGACCGTCGTCGCGAAGACCGCGCGCGATTGACCACCGCCGGCTTTCCCCTTTCGCAGCCCGCCCGATGTCGTCAGCCGAGAGTGTGCCCGTGAATGGAGGAGACTAATCACCTGTCTCCGTCGCCGGTTTCTGTTGCCGCCGTAGTCTCGACGCCGCGCCGTCGTCTCTGGGGCCACACCATCACCGAGAGCTAGGACGACAAGGCAGCTGCCCACGACGAAGCTCCGCCGTTCTGTGTTGGCGATGGATACGCGTGATGGATTACGGCTGCCGCGCCTACATTAAGAACGTGTGACCTGATTTAGCCACCGCCGCTTCTTTGCCCTTGAGCTTTCACACCGTTTGGGCGCCGCTCACAAGACTCCGACAGCTTTTTGTGATCCAATGTGCAATTCCGGAGACCCTCCTTCACGTGACTGCGGGCGCCCTTCTCACATGTTTGGACTGTGAGGTAGCCTGCACTTTACGAAAGTAAAGAATCAAAGTGAACACAAAAGTGTACAGACGCGTCCTTGCTAGATGACGATGGTGCTTAGCGAAGAAACGCCGCGACCACTGGTCAAAAACCGAGCACAGATGCTCCCATCCGGTCCGCCGTCGCCGGACTCAACGCCACGGTTGACGCGAGAAGCGAACAACACACCCGTCAGTCACCACCATCACCATAGCCATAACGAGATCTCCAGAACGGACTTTAAGATGCGGCCGCCTCCGGCACCTAAGACAGCGCTTCACAAAACTACAAAAGGTAAGCTCAGCACAGTTTCGAACTAGAGATATTACAATTCGGGTTCTGAATCCCTTAGTTCACCTCCTGCAGCGTTTATATTGTCATTACTCTCCCACCACATTGCATTTGCACAAGAATGCGCGATATTCTTGATGTGGTATCTTTATCACGGTCGGTGATATACGCTCAACTGTGAATGTTAAGCTTTCTCGATTCACTCTCTGGTCGTATTCTGCATCCATAGACATTTCGATTCTTCTGGCTTTGCGTAATTGGATTGGACGCCCTCAAGCCACTGTTATTGAGGAACGGCCAGTCCGAGCGATGCGTGATCCCTCATATGAAAGAGAAGTCATATGAATGGTCGTAAAATACGGCCCCGTGTCTCACCAGGCTAGTCCGTAGTCCTCAAATTTCTGCTAAACTAGAACAGCTGTCATGAACTGTCTTATTGCCGCTAACTACTACTACGCTATGCAAGAACACGCCTTGGTTCTTGGATAAACGCCTCTTGTTTGTGATGACTCCAGCGCGTTACCTCAGCGCGCTAGAAGCAGGGTACCAACTCCCGCATGGCGTGCGTAACCGATTCGCGAAGGATGACTCGCCACTTTTACGTGAGGCTTTGGGTAGAAAGGACTGAGGAACACGCCCTGATTTGCATACGTGGGCGTCTGCCCTCGCGGCACCTGAATGAAGAGCTGGTGCGCGAGCGCACCACGAGTAAGGGAGAGGGGAAAAAAAGGGGGGGGGCAGTACGATGGCGCCATTATCATTGACACGGAGCCGGAGCCGTGGATGATGGACGAGTGGGAGCACAAGTACGAGAGTGCAGGCGTACGCACGAAGACGGCGGTGGCGCCTTACTCGTGCAACGTTTCTTCTCTCCCTCTCTCGATGCCCTAATCGGATTCGCATTTCCGCGGAGACGACCCAATGGCGGGGACGCGGCGAAAGACGGAATCTCGTTTTACGCGTATTTCCGTTCTCCGCGCTTTGTTCCAGGCCAGCGCACGCCTTGGGAAAGATGGCCAAGCGGTGGTCTCTCTTTCATTTGCTCTGCTCGTGCCTTTCTTTTTCTCCGACCCATGTCAGCACGTGGCCCCAGCGTAGCTTGCCGGCCTGTAGTTTCGCGCGTACATAATTAGTGTGTCGAGTCACGCTCTCAACCTTTGCAGGGGAGGTGCCTTTCTGGGAGGTCTTTCGGCGTGAATCCACGACTCTTTTTCCCCAGTGGTCATGTGCTGGACCGGACGTTGCCGGCGCGAAAGTGCAATGACTTGTAACATTTTATAGGAAACAGCAGCTGTTGTGGGATTGAACTCGCGATTATGTTGACGCGAAGTTTATCGTAAAACAGTTGGTCCGGGGCACGTAGGAGATCTTATCGGGAAATAAGCGGCCCCGCTCCATCTCGCCAGGATGGCAGCCGGGATGACGTAGTTGGAACATGTTAAAATGTGGGCGGTGCGGCGAGTTCCATCGCTTTCTTGAAAGTAACCAGAGGTAGCAGGCATGTGTCCTTCATCGGCTGAAGCATGTTCTGTGAAGAATACTACACACAAGAGGACGGCAAGCCAACGAAGTTTGCCTTGCCATGTGACAAATGTAACAAGTTTGCCAGCTAACAAAACCATGACTGTCATGATAAGTGGTCAAAGTGAGAGGGTAGGTCGAAAACTATGCACAAGCTTTCATGTAACAGAAGAAGACTCGAAAAAAAGAAAACATGTCTCCAGTGTAAAACACTTGCAGACATTGATGGAGTATAGTACGGATTCTAAATGCGAATTGCATTTCTATGTGAGCACGTATTAAGCGCACTAACTAATTGGTTAAGTAACAGATCATTGGTCATTTATTTCACCTGTGGACTTGAAACCTTCCTTCTAGTCTTCTTTGTTGTCTTTTGGTACGTCGATATATGTATATGGCTTACCAAGTCCTGTACATGAAAAATGTAGCACAAAAAGTACCCTACCCTTTTTGTGGTTTAATAGACGCATATTATGATAAAAATATATTCTCACAAATCTCGTTTTGTTTACAATCAATGCCGATAACCTTTGATCTGAAGACACCCATACCATAAGGCAGTCAATGATTTCTTCACACGCATGCAGATGAAAAGCGGGGACTCGAAAGAATGTTTACCAGCTCAAGTACTATGGCATGTATTTATACGAGAAGGAGATGTTCTCTCCGGTCTTCTTTTGTAGCAGCGGACATTCCCTGCCTGAAAGCTAATGCCGGGCCGACGATGGAACCTGGCTTACTGCTCCAGGTGTTACCACTCGGCTTTCTCACTTTTAAACAGTAAGCCAAATGGCAAAATCCAATATTACCCGCAGATTCCTCGCAGTTGTTGCAGCCCTGAAGGTAACCGGACTGAGCGACGGTCAATGATACAGAGCTGATAATTTTCACTACGTCGGCGACATCAAGACTTGCTTTTCTCTTCTACTCTTAATCTATTCCTCCCCTTCCAGCAGTGCAAGGTAGGTAACTGGGTTCATTCCCGGTTAACCTCCATGCCTTTCATTTATCCTTGCCTCTCCCCATATGAAGCGCGAGATCAGAGGCGACCACAAGTGCCTGCAAAAATCACCGACTCGTTTCGAGGCTCCAGGGACCCGTCGATTTCAGCATCGTGACAGCCTAGGCTATGTTCCGTCAACCGGGGAACCTTCGTGAAAATTCGCCTCGCCTTTGACCGTCCCCAGTGGCCCCGAGTATTTTTTTTCAAGCACGGGTAGTAACTTACATGCATGCAGAGCAATGCCACTGACCAGTCGGGGGCGAACATGGCTGTGGGAAGCCCCTTCACGTCGTTTCCTGCCATTACCCTTAAGGCTGCCCTTGACTATATAGCGCGCGGCTGTGCGGCGTGTATAGCATTCGATGACTAATGAAACGACATTTGTTTTTGTATGTTCCTGTTTCTCTCAGTCTTTCTCCGGAGCTTCTTGAAGAATCTGTTGCAAAAGAATCACTTTGGCGGGGGAATTACTACCCCATCGGTTGTGCGCATCTATACGGCGCAGTTGCATTGCCATCTCGACAAACCGTGACATGACGCTTCTATTAGGCAGACATGAGGAGTCTCGCTCGCTTCGCTGTTTTCGTGGGAAGACTTGTTTTCAAACACTCGCATCGCCGCGCTCACGAGGTACGTATAGACCGATAGTGCTTTGTTTCCTTCGCCCGCTGCGATGTATGCGAGTGTGTGACGATGGCGAAATCGTTCATGTGACTCTCGGGGGGCATCGAGCCTTGCCTCTCTTATTTTCCTGCTGCGCGAAGATTTTATCGGGCCATAATAGTTAACGCGTGCGAGCAACAGATCCTTTAAAAATGTTACTCGCGGGTGCAAAGGTTAACACGTGCTTACCGACTATCACTTTGCTGTGCATTCACTCAACATTCCTCAGCGAAAAATTGCCGTCGACGCATGGCTGTTTTCAGGTCTTCGTAAGGTTTCTTGCACACTGCAGGAATGTTTGTCGATTTCGACTTTAGCTGAATTGCATTGGTATGTCAATTTTTAACTCAATCGACAGCAACGGCGCTGGTGGGGTTGACGGGCGCTTTAATGATGCGGATGATTTAGAGAACACGCACGTCCCCCAATAGCTCTGTTGACAAATTGGATCGAACATGATATCCTGATGACGCATTTCTTTGGCCACCTTTTCGCTCGAGGTTAGATGTTTCTATTCACCTAGTTCTCTGTCTTTCATTAGTGAGCCTTTAGATAAAGTTATGGCTTATCGCTACCGCCCCAGCCATCTGCCAGCTTTTTGCTCGTTTGCTAATCCGAGGTGCCTTGGTCAGGTGGATGCGTGTTTCGCGAATTAGTAGCTGCGTGCAAAACGAGCAGATAGCTGAGGCTCTAATTACTGCACGATCGATTTCTCTAAAACACCCTTTCAATTTACTGGCTACGTGGCGCTGAAATCATCAGGTGTCATCGTGCGTATGCGTACCCCAGGTCGCGGATTGCCACGTGACAGACACGTAAAGGGGGGGGGGGGGGGGCATAGGTTCGAGACAATGCACATGGCTGGTTGTCTGTGTACGCCTATTGTTAGTCGCGTGGCCCGTCATGCTTGCTGATAATTCAAGGCAGATATTTAGGGAGACCGCTCATCCCTTTCGACATCAATGGCTTCTTTTTACTGAATAGATGAGGACCCACGGAGATTATTATTATTATTATTATTATTGTTATTATTATTATTATTATTGTTGTTGTTGTTGTTGTTGTTTTGCACTGTACGCCTCCCTGGTACCAGCATCGGCGAGATCAACTGTTAATTTTCCAACATCAAGTTTCATCACCAAGTAATATGCGTACGCGTGGTCCCCTCCTACGTGTAGTCTCCCACGCCATATAAAATTGCGCTTAAGGGCAAGAAGATGGTTAAAGTAGTCCATAACTGAGCACTATTGGCTCGGATCTAGATCAGACGAGTAGTCTAACGGCCGCGCATATGGCGCCCTATAACGCACGCTTCGCGGTCTCCTGATGATGGACGGCGTTGGGGTCGAATTAAGGTCATTGTCTCTAGTTGAGCAGTGAGATTGGGGCGGGTCGCCGTGGACCACTTATGTGTGCTAGCTGACTCACCAATTGAACGCGCGTTCCCAGCAGCCGGTTCAGCCTCAGGGTCCCTAATGTCGTTAGTGGCGGGAGTCGGCCCGACAAAAGAGCGCCACGCGTCCGTCGGCCCACCGCTGTGCAGCCGCCCCGCACGTCTTCGGGTGGCCAGGCAGTGGCGGCTCCGCTTTTGTGCGCGCGCGTCGCCGGTATCCGTGCCTAAGCCCGAAGTGGCTGTTGTTGCCGTGGCGTGCTCGTCCCGCGAGTTGACTCTCCAGTCCCGTGATACCCTTTGGCGTCGTGTACTCGCCCGCCAAGGGTGTTTGCCCTTCTTACACGGCAGTGGCAATCTTCAAAGCCCCACCGAGCATCTGTTGAGTCCCGCCAGCCGGCGGGCCTATAGAGAAAGGGTGCGCGCAGTTCTGGCTGAGCTTATCCGGGGCAGAAGTGAAATGAAAACAGAAAACAAATTGCTAGAATAAAAATGTGCTAACAATTTTACCTGCCGGCATTGGTGAAGACGTTTGACAGCCCTGGCGCGTGGGCGCTGCCATGTTCGAACATGTGACCTCCATTGAGCGCCTTCTAGCCTCTGCTTCTCGAAAGCAGACGACGTGCTGAGTAAATGCAGAGACGCGTTGTTTTCGTGGGCTTTCTTGGTGAATTATTATTCGCCAGTGACGCAAAGCTTTCGAGCATAATCGCAAGCGGAACGTTAGTGCTGCTGATCACTTACACCGGCCCTTATTTTAGCTTCATGGGTGGTGAGAGAATACTCCAAGCCGGCGCGTGTGCGTACTCCCGCGAAGCGATACCCGATATACCGGTGTTAAAGCGTACGGAAGGGGCTAGGGAAACGGTCGGGCAGTACAGGCTGGTCTACGCGTCCGGTGGCCACAGACGTGGGTCGTGGCGGTTCCCATACAGGCAGGGTTTCTGCTGGTCGTCAGACTTTCACAGCTCTCGTGCACTTCCCTCAGCTGTACCGGGCTTACACAAAACGTACGTGAGGCTGCTTGGAGTACTGCTGGGGACTTACTACAGCGCTGAGCTTATGGTAGATTATTGAGTCGTACGTCAAAAATTTCACTATGTCGACATTTACTCCTTTATCCATTTAATGGCCACGTATAGAGGAGAGCACAGCCGACATGTAAATATAAAGCTGCCGAAGCTCTTATATTCGTGGTGGCATAGGAAGGCCAAATTCATTTGCCGTGTAGGGTAGGACACTGACAGAACTTAACTATTCATAGGCGGATGAAATGGTCCTATTGGTGTTGCGTCGTTGTGGTTCTTTTCTCTGCATTACGTACTGCTGCATACCGCTCAATATTAACATTGATCGACCGCCTCAGTCATACAGTTGTTGTTTGCAAAACACGTACTTCTTTATTGAGCTCGAATCGTAAGATCGGCAGTTGGCGCGGATCTCTGATGTACTTTGAGCAACGGGAGTGTTCTTTCTTTTCTTTTCTCTCTCTTCTTTTGCTGTGTTCCTCACTCTGACGATTGGGCTCGGCCAGCTTGTGAGCACCCCTCTCGGCAGCCATTGATAGACGCACCCCGTCTAAGCCTCTGGCCCCGAGGCGCCCAACTAAACCCAACGAAAAACGCGGCATTTGGCGTCATGCTTGGAGGCCCACTTGTGAGCTACTCTGGTCTTGCGATGAAGGCAGGGAGGGCAGCGGCCTCAAGTGCAGCTGCCGCCACGTTTAGGTCCGCGTATTGGGTTACGCACGCACCGCGAGCTTTCTAGGCGCGACCTTGGAGAGTGTTTTGCCCCGTATTCACTAGTGCGCGTGCATGCGCGAGGCGTAAACCATTTTTCGTTAACCAGACGTTCTTTTCACCTAACGCAATGCCCTCTAGCGTTGCAAAGTCTGGTGAGCACGCGCGCGGTTTCTTTACCGCTTCGGTTCTTCAAAACACGCCCAAGCGCCGCTACATCTTAAGCTCATGACATATGGTACGACCCCTTTGAAGGGTGACGCCTCTGACTGGTGGAATCTGCTGGAACTTGTTGAAAACGTTTTTGGTACGACACGACGTACGTCGTATAGCACATGGCATCGCATTGCAGTACAGTTATCTATGAATTTGCCCAAATCATTTAGTGGCGTATCGGTCTCTAAGAATATATTGCTATATCCGGCGCGTTTTTCAAACAGAAAAGGCAGCGAGAATGCGGGAACAAAGGTGGTGTCGATGCCCGCATGCCCATTTAGTACGCGCGTTGTAGTACGTTTTGAGCAGTTCCGATCTCATTCCGACGGCTTGTCGCTGGGTGATTGCGTTTTAAATACGAAGCGTGACTGTTTGTGTTTACAGAGCGTTCGCTCTGTGCCGGTCGCTGAAAGCAGTCTGCCACATATAACACTCCGCCGGCTTTTTTCCCTCTTCAGGCTCTCTCTCCCGCATGGCCTGTGTGTATTACGGGGGACGCACACTTGCTCGTCCTGAGATCCGGCTGTTGCACCGGCGTAGAGTAAGCGGCGTAGCTGTATATAACTTCCCATTGATCCTCGCCCCGCCATTTGGCTATGCCACACATGTATTTTAAACGACCTATATCTCGCGCGTGTTCGAATCTGTGTACGTGCAATAGTACGTGCCTGTCTCTGATGAGTCACAACTGGCTGCACGACGCTCTTTTCTAGCGGCTGCGGATAAAATTAATGTGGAAAGGCGGCAAAGCAAAAGCAAGTACTGTGTACGCACTCTCTCGCAGAGTCTCAGCCGTGAGGAAAATAATAATGCAACACTAAATTGAGAGAGAGATAGAGAGAGAGAGAGAGAGAGTCCCTGTAGCATGAGTCTCCCAGCTTACGGCGATATTGCAATCGCACAGACACACGCACCGGCACACGAAATAACGAAACAATAAATAAAACAGCAACGAACCTGCGGCGTGGCGACATCGCGAACAGGCAGCTGCGCAGAAGCTGTGCACTGCCGGTGAGCGCCAATCGCGTTCCGTCTGCCTGGCTGTCGCCGACGCCAGTTTTGCGGCAGGTGGTGCTCGAGCCCCGTGGCGGCGAGAAAGTGGATCGGCGTCCAGCGTGTGCACGTGAGATGAGTCCGCGCGGGCCGAGCGAAGTCGCTGGCACCGATGCGCCCTCGGCCGACCTCCCGTCGACGGCCGGCCATCGCTGCGATGGCGCGCGTACTCCCGCCGTCGTCGGCCGTCTCCTCCAGCAGCGTGCGGCGAAGGATCGTGGCTTTTTACTCCAGGCTCTTCCTGCGGAGTGAGTGCCGGTGGATGGCGGCGACGTTGTCGTGCGCGCTAATCCATTCCTTTCGGCTGTCTAACTCGTGGAGTGAACCACGTGCTTTGTTGGAATAGCACAAACACGCGGTGTGGGCGCGCGCTCTCGCGCAGCCGCGGTTTGCCGTTTCCGTTAACAATGAAGTTTCCATCGTGGGACGTATCGCCCCGCAAAATGCGAAAAGACTGGTGCAATTTGATTTAGGTGCATGTTGAAGAACCGCAGGTGGTCAAGATTGATCCGGAGCCTGCTACTGCGGCGTGTTTCATAATGAGATCATGGTTTTGGCACGTAAAACCCCAGAACTTGGCTTTTAATTACGTGTTATCGCAGCGGAGGGATAAGAACTGAGTTTGCGACAGGTAGTCTGGATGGAATTTTCGCAACTGCTATTTATCGGTAGTTCTGGTGCCGTGCACTGCAGGGGAAAGTTACAAATGTTGACAATAACTTGTACGGTATAGTACTGTGATCCACTGGCGCGGCTAAGTAGAAATGGCTGGAAGCAAGTGTAGGATAGTTCTTACGTCTGGTATTTAGGCTATAGGCACAACAAGCACGCGACAGCAGGCAATACACATGCTAAACTTGCGACTGAAGATTAATTTTCTTGGGTGGAACTCTGACAGTTTCATAATATGGTAAATTTTGGAATCAACACGGTATAGTTAGCGTCGGTTTTAGTAGAAAGTGCAAAATTAGAGAAAAGGCGCTTTTAGTCGAATACAGGAACCGCGTTTCCCGATGCCATATTTGTGTGTTATTAGGCGTCGCCTTTTTTCAGTTTAGCTACAAAATCATGACGCAGCGTACGTAGTTTGGCTTCTTAAAGTGCCATTTCATTCTATGGGATCGGTTTTGCAAGGTATGTTTAACACTAGGCCAGTGAGACAAGTTATTTACTTACAGTTTGGATATGCCTGCTTGCGGGTAACCTGTAGCGTATCGCGGAGTGTCCAGCTTGAATTCGATTTGTGCGAAAGCAAGGCATCGGTTCTTAAAGTGAGGCTTGGTTACAGTTGTCTATATATAGTTCGGTGTTATGTAATGTTGATATGTTCCTAACCAGTGGCTTTGGAAGGATCGTAGCCCTCCTTTCTCAAATTTCCTTCCTTTATTGCATTCTTCACATCGCCTATTTCTGTGGCGTTCGTTCTTCCTTCATTCGCTTCTAGGAAGTGTGTTTCCAAGAACACATGCCTAGAAGTCTTCTAGCAGCATGGCCTAGCCGCTCTTTCGTCTCCTTACTTTACCGCATCTCTTTGTCGTAGACGATGGTTCGTGAGCGCTTTTTTTTTTCTTTCCAAATCGTACCGTCACTGTTTGTCTTTCAGCTGCGGTCACCACGACGCTTGGCCATATGGAAGGATATGGCTGGAAGTGCGCTCCTGGGCATACTGAACGCGCCGAGACCTTTTTCCTTCCTCGCGCACTGCGGTAGCCGCAGCCGGGTGTTGAAAACGAAGGGCAGTCATTCTAGAAAGACAGCCAGCCTCTCTCTTCTCCTCCTCACGCTGGAACGCACGCACACAGCAACGTGGCGAGACGAGAAGGGCGCGTGGTTTCGTATAGCGCCACCGTGCCATGCAAGCGCACAAACGCGCGACTCCCGCGTCTGTGTTTCTTGTTTTAACCGGGCTCTGCGGGATTCTGGGAAAACGCGCAAGGAGCGAGCGAGAATTTCACGGAGCCAGAAGGAGGGCAAAACGGTTCCTGCAGGCGCTTTCGAAACCACGGTGGCTGGGGTGCTGTAGGGAGCGCTTGCTCGTGGAAGGCAGCATGCGTGCATGTGTGTGCCGCACGAATGAGCAGAGCCCGCGCTGAACAGCTGCGACCTCTCTTCGCCGAGCGGGTGTGAGGGAGAGTGGTTGTGCCGAGAAGACGAGGCACTTGGCGTATCGCGCCCCGTCCCCCCCTTTTGCGAACCTGCGCTTTCTGCGCATAACTGTGCGCTCGAGTCGAAATGGCATGTGACCGCGAATACGGCGAAGCTTGTGTACGTTTGTGTGTGCGTGCGTGCATGCGTGCAGGGGAAGTGTCGTGACGGCAGCGTGGGAGTAAAACCCACGGAGCGAGCTTTTGCTTTAGGGTTTGGGCTGAACTACTGAATGACGGGCTTTGCTTAGTATATCGAGCGGCTCTCTATTTTCCATCAGATACTGCTTCCCTAGAGTTCACGACTCTGATGTTTTGCGGTAATTTAGGGCACCTCTGCGGCCGCTTGTGACTGAGCTCGCAAAACTGCATTAGCCGGGAACGTGACGCGAAGAGGATTGAATCTATTGCGAATGACCATGTTCACCTGTGTCATACAGTAACGCGCACCGTAGCGACACCGCGTTCACCGCGTTAAGTATCTCTAGCGCCTCTTCGGCGTCGCCGATGTTTACCGTTAAACTAGACAAAACCACGGGTTGCAGTAGTGGCCTTTCTTCACGATAATTTACTGTTAGCAGGAAGCGTACTGTTTACTCTGTAAGATTTCGTAGTCAGCGGGCGACGCTTACCGCCATGTATGCTCTCCATCGTACACGTCATCGCATGAGCTTTATAGATCCAAAATACTGATCCTCGCCCCCCTCCCCCTCCCGTCGCTTTAACAAATCCGTAATTAAATAAGTATAAAAAAAGGAGGAAGGCCGCACACTATCGTGACCACAGCTTTCCCACCGTGTCCACCTATTGCTCTGTTTGGACATGTCCGGTGTTTCGACACGCTCCACACTTTCGACGGCCATGGGAGTAATGGCGTGTCTTGCCACCGTTCTGCCAGATAAAAAAAAATATACATCTTTATAATGCACAAGGAAAGCCAGTTTGACGGTGAGTTGTTAGTCGGGCCCTTCGACCCCAGCTCTCTCTGCTGTTTTTCTTCTTGTTCTGTATTATTTCGTCGTAGCAGGAAAAAGACACAAGCACTTCGATTTTCTTTGCGGGGATTGAGTTCTCCGCCTTTATTCACGCTGTCCTCATCCCCTTACCCTCACCGCCTTCTCTTTAAATACGGCGTGGTTTTAAAAGGCCACGAAAAGCGGGCAGAAGGGGGCGCAGGTAATACCGTTTCGTCTCGCGCAGAAAAGAAGTCACCCTCTAAATCCCGAGCGATGAAAGGGAAGAGTTATGGAAGCGAAGTCAACTTCTCACGTTTCGCCCTGTGTCCACCGTAAAGCGCGCGCTGACCAGGCGAGTGATTGTCAAGCGTAAGCCCGGTCGGGGCACACGGCTGTCTGTGCGTCATGACAAAAGGTACGGTGATGTAATCGCTGAGCGCAGCCAGAAGAAAGCGGCTCGAGTGGCTGCTGTCGCGTCCCTGTTCCGATATCTTTTCTACTATATCGAGAGGCACGGGTCCGAAGGGGTGCCCTCCAACGGAGAAACAAAAGAAATAAAACGAGGGTGGCCTCGGCAGATGTCGCGGAAAAAGTTGCGGAAAGTTTCTTTCCGATCCGCTTTGCGCCCAAGCGTGAGACTGGGCTCGTTCTTTGACCGCTTTGATGTCACGTGCATGCGCACGCTTTTAGAGTGGAAGAGAGCGAGAAACCGGGACACGGTTTTCGCACGGTTCATGTACATTATATATATATAGCATCCAGCGGTGTTACGAAAGTGGACGCTTTCGTAGATTTCTGTACGACCTTAGTTTACGTTTGACCGAAAGCCTCAGGCAGAGCCAATAAATAAAGCGGCAGATAGCTGACGTTTGCGCTTGGACACGCACGAGATCTGAGCGCTTCGACGCGTTTGATCATGCGAAGTGGCTGAAGACGAAACACGATTAAAATTAGGCTCATAGTCTAATGATGGACTGAACATTGTTCGTGTAACACTTTTTGAGCCGGTATGACAAAACAGGTATGATTCGATTGTTTGTCTCATTGGAGTCGTCTATTGATTACGATAGTTACCGAGCGCTGCAGTGACATTTCTATACAAGGATTCATAATTGACACTGTTCCGAGTGACCACATTAGGTCTCATTTAACGCGGCTTATTTGAGGCGAATCACCGTACTATATACGATTCGGTGTACCTCATTAAAATGCGATCACTCGACTCGCCGTTCTACACAACCGTGCCGGCATGCCGTCGACCGCGTCGGCCATGTCTTCTGCGGCCAGAAGACTGCCGCAGTGTGGAGGGCCATGCGGCAGGTGCGCGGCGTATGAAGCCAAGCTGAACACACCACTCGCGGCGCGCTCAGAAGCATCAGATGATGCACGAACTGTCTTTACGCCGTGTCCCCTCCCCGCTTGGCCCCTGGCGGCGAGAGGAGCAGCCAGGCACAGCGGTGGTGCAGGAGCGAAGGTTCCTCGCCGAGCCGCACGCTTGCCAGGTGGCCCTAGCGAAACATGTGCGGCGCGCCGTGCGGGGATGCCCCTGCATCCACCGACCCACCATACTCACGCACACGCAGTTTTTCGTCCGAGTTTTCGGAGACGAAACCGACCAAGCATAATGCGTGGCCTCTCTCAAGGGCATCAAGTGTTGTTCGCTGGAAGCTACGCAATGGTCCGAAGCGCGTCTGGTCGTTGTTCTCCTGGTTACTGGATATAGCTGAGCCGGTCCCGGTTGGCCCGATAATATCCCCTGCTGCACAAGAGCTGTTTTTGAGACGCTGCTGTCAGCACTAAGACACTTAAGAAGCACGACGGCGATTCCATGCTGCAGAAAGACCATTTGTGCCTGCGGAGTTTCGCTAACTCGCATTAGGTACTTCATTACTGGCGAAACTGTTCAAGCATTTATACACGAACGCTATACAGATGAAAAGGGAGGGCTGCGCGAGAACGACGTCTCTGTACTGAGACACTTGCGCCTTCCATTTTGGTATGTGCGATACTTGTCGACGGCCACGCTTTCCGTGCATCGCCAGTCATATGGCCGGGAGACCCGAGAGGAAACCTACATGGTGTATCATACCATGTCAACGTTCTGGAATGAATTAGTCGATGTGTAAAGTTCCCATTCTCCTCGCGGACGACCTTTCCTGTGCACGCGTAGACATTAGCATTTGCTTAAAACTGGATGGCTTCACGGCTGCCTTAAAGGTTTCATAACACGGCTAGGTCGAAAGGAATCAATCAGGGGGAGCTCTGACGCCCTGGTTTTCGCTTTGTTTCTTTACCTGCGCCGCTTCAGTACCCTCGTTATGTGCGCCACTGCTAGCTGCGCTCTGAATCAAACGTTTGAGTTTCGTACACTGTGGGGTCACATCTGGTGTAACCCTGCACAGTCGGGCCTCCGCCTGGTGGACGAAGCCCTACTAGTTGGAACCCATGGGCCCGCCTGCGGTGCTTTTCGCAGACACTCGCTTCAGCGTGTCATCCGCGAGGCTTCACTGGGAGCCCCCATGAGCTCTCACACGAGAGTCGGTCTCGATGTGTGGTCAAGTGACTCCGATGCCACTTGTACTCCCACTGCTCGGATCATTCTGCTGTGCGGCAAGGGAGCTGGCACAGGGCTCCATTACGGAAGCCGCATGCATTCATTGGTTGACGCTGAGAGCTCCACGGGTCGCGGCAAAATGCAATAAAACTAAAGGTAGTCGCTAAGTGCACGCGGGACTGAATGTGAAGTATTATGGTGACAGCACAATCGCTGATAATTTCAGAGTTGTAGCTTTTTTATTTTTTTTACGCAAGTACACTGTTCGAGCTTTCGCTCAGCAACTTGTGTAAGCGGGATGACGCATCGTCCCGTGCGGTTTCGGCTCCCGTTGCGGCGTGATTCCCGCGTAATAATGCGTGTCGCGCGTTTAAACCTTTGTTATGGTCTCCACGGGCCTCTTATACTTTATACTTCTTTCGGAAGCAGTAGAGTGGTGTTGCGGAGTCCTCATTTCTATATGATGACACCGCAAGAGCGTGCATAAGAGATTATCGCTTGTATTCTTTGAGGTTTTCAAGGTTAATCACGCATGAAGAAATATGTATTCTGAAGCGTGTGTGCGTGCGCCCGCGCGCTTGTGTGCGTGTGTACGTATGTGCGTGAGTAATCTGTGGTATGCAAATATATAATAAGCACAGTGACTGAGACCATGGTCGCCATCACCCTCCGCTTTATTTATGATTCCTAGGTCGTGCTGCATTCTAAACAACTCCGGGTTGCAAGATGGGGGCAGTACAGGGTGCGGTGGACGGCGACGCGGCGTGCTGGCGTCTGTATCTCGTGCTGCAGACCGGTTTCTCCTCTCCATTTCGTCAACTCGACCTGGTGGCTTCGTTTCAGGGTCGTTATTCTCCGCACCGTCGACAGCAGGCCACGAGATTCTGGAAGGGGGATGAGGAAGAGAGGGCGGCTGTAGACAAGATGCGCGAATTGCAAATCAGTCTGCGCGCAGACGTGCTAGCTCTACGGCCGTGTGCAGGTTGTGCCGATGTATCGCTATTCCCGGTCATAAATAAATGGTCCACATGCCGACAGGCGTCGTCGTAGCCGTCACGTCGGCGCCTTGTCGCCGCCATCTCCCCCCCCTACCCTGCCTGGGTTCGCAGCAGCTCATCCCTGACGCGTTGGCTGACACGGCCGCCCGAAAAAATCTTGCATCGGCATCGCTCAGCGCTGCTATTCTGTATGTTCGTCTGCTCTCTTCTCTTTGAACGTCTCTTGCTGGATGTCACTTGATGCAGTGCCTGGTCTGATGGCGTGATTCACTCTGCAAGCACGCCTGAAACCTTATCGTCGTCAAACCTGTTCGATTCAACTTTCTTGCTTGCAGGTTAGATTTGGCTTTTATCCTTTTTTTTTCCCTGCAATTTGTCAACTGCCAGGAGTATCAACGTGCAATATTGAAATATCGCGTTCTTCTGCTTCTTTCCCATACTCTTAGAGTGTGGTGAATATGTTAGCACACTTGAAAGAGTCCCGACTTGAGAGAAAAAAACAAAACTGAAGGTGTGTTTCTTGCAAATGTGTACTTTAAAGCATTGTTACTGCACAGACTATTTGCGAAGAAATTTTTCATTCCGAATAATGTTTCGTATGAACAAATTTTAACTGGCATAGCTGCTGAACGAAAACAGCTGAACTTGGCGGCCTGTGGCCGACCTTAGAGCACCTGTTGGCTGGGTCTAAGTGGCTCCGCTTATATTCATTTTCTTTATACTGGTGTAATATAGAGATACTTTGTAGCTGGAAATGGAACGTAGGAAGGAATAGTATCGTGTACTTTACGTGCAGACGTCGAGACGTAGGCAAAATCATATATGTGGGAGGTGGTAGTCAGGCTTAGATAAATATCGAAATTTGCATGAAGTACATATAGAAGTATTTACGGCCTTCATTGGCATCCCTATACAAAAGCACGTTACTACGTCAGTGGCATAGTGCTGAAAATTCTGTAATGTTCTCACGCTGAAACGTTCTCACGGCACTAAACTTTGTCGTTGTTCAGCATCTAATTTATCGAGGCCTTCATCCAGCTCATTTCTTGCCATAGGAATATACTGCGCCCCTAATTGCTGCACTTCTCTTCAGCAATGTTACGAATTACTGTGCTTCTCTTTTCTACAACCTAAACACTGGCGAATCTGTTAGGAGGAGCGCCTAAGATAGGCGTTGTCAAACTTCAATGAACGCGGTGTACAACTATAAAATTTCCGTGATGACGCGTTACTGCACGCAACAACGTGTAGCAAGGGCACAACAACCAATCAAAGAAGCAATCAGCTTCACATGCTTGAAGCAGGTCTCGACATTCGTGTCCTTGGACCAATGCGTCGTAATAGCGGCTGGCGCTTCTTGCCTGATCAGCGTGTTCGACGCCGGAGAAGACTCTTCGTTTCTCTCGCATGTTTCGCGCTAGAAGTATTGTGGCCTCCACGGTCTCTGCAGTGAACCTGTGGATGCACAAAAAACGAAAACACAGAAAAGTGGGTGAACACACAAGGGCATCGCGTGCAGGGCGCGATTGCCACCTTCCATCGCGCACTCTCTCTTCCGGTGGTGGCGACTGAGAAAACGATCACAAGCCGTTTCTTACGGTGTGCGTATGTGTGGACCACGGCCTGGGCGAACGATTTCTTTATTTTTTTCGCCAGTGTTTTGCTTGAAACAGACCCACTCGCGACTTCCGCAGGAAGTGAGGGCAACCCCATAGGAGAGAGAGCGAGAAACCGAGGAGAGAGAAAGAAAGCAAATAAAAACTCCAGTCGCGGGGCGCGTATCCACGAGCTACTCGCAGCAGATCCATTCACATCGTTCGTGCGTCTACTGAGCCTCCCCCCATTTTTCCTTTATATTTATCTATTCCACGCCAGTTGTAGGCTCTTGCTTGCTCGGCGCCACCACAGCCAGTGTCTGTCTGCTACCAAGGGAGAATACGGCAGAATAGCTCCGAGCCACGGTGCCCTTACTTCGACAGCGACGTTGTGGAGAGGGGGCATGGGAGGAGAACGTATGGCTTAGCTGAGCCTGTGGCCTGTCGCGTGCGCGAACGCATAAAGCCAGAGCGTAACGTGAGGCAGAGGGGGACGATGGTGAGGAGATACGGGGAGCGAGGTTGAGGCTTTGGTCGGGCGCATTGAGGATGCGAGATGTGCGGAGGAGGAGAGAGTGCGTATGCCAGCTAGGGAGGGGGGGGGGGCGGTGTAGAGGGGCGGGTGAGGGAGAGAAAATCTGCGGAGATCTGGTGCGGCCGTCGCCGTTCGTTTTTCACCTGTGCAGCTTTTTTCCCATGGCCTGTGACCCACTCCTCCGGCTTCCCACGGTTCCTCGCCGTGAAGGAACTCCGTGGCGACGCTCTCCTCGACACAACTGCGGCACAGCTTGCCGGCATCCGAGCGTGCGCGCCAGCGAGCGAGAGCGCTCCTCTCTTTGCATGTCGACCAAAGCGAAAACAAGAACCGACGCTGGCGTACGGAGGAAGAGCCGAGAAGGAAAACAAAAATTCTGATGTGGCCCGAGGTGGTGCTCGCTCCCTCACCTCTCGCCTTCTTCAGCTGGCGCCTCTCTCTTGGCGGCGTCTTGGTAGTAGCAATACTACGTCTCCCGCCGTCCTAGCAGACTTTCTTTTCTTTTTTCTTCTTTTCACCGTCGTCTTCCTCCAGGCGATTCATGAATGAAAGCGTAGAGTAGTAGTAGTGTGACGTGGCGGCGCCCGCTTGTGCATCCAGCGCGGAGCGTAAGATGCGTGAATGAAACTGGTTTTCATGCCGGAGCTTTCGCTCTCTCTCTCTTCTTTCCTTCGTATGCTTCGTGTTCCTTCCTTTCGTTTTTTCCCGCTTCTTGCGCTTCCTTCCTCGCCGTTCTGTGCGTAGAACGGGAACTTGTTTGGCCTCCTTGCGGACGTCTACGCTCCTCTGGTGCGGCGCCGCAGGCTGTCGTTCGACATGTGCTTGCGTCTTTTATTGTTTTTTACCTTTTCGTTGCGTCAGTGTACACGCGATCGTGCTTTATTATTTTTCTTTTCATCACCATCTCTCACTCTGGATTGCACTTTATGGAGCTTGCATACGCGTGTGTGCGTTTGTATTCGTTATATGTTTATCTGCTATACCCTATCCGGCGCTGCCGGCGTGTCCCGCGACAAGAGCATAACATCGGTTCCTTCTTTGCTTGAAGCTTCGCGGACCGGATGGCGGCGGCAGAAGTGATGCGGCCGTGTGCAAATAAGCAACACATTGGGAAGCCGAGGCAAGATCAGCGCAAAACAATGCGCGCTTTTGTAGCAGCCCAGCTTCCGCAAGCTTGCCTTCTTTCTTTCTCTTTCTTTTCGTGTTTCTCCAATATTCTATCCGCTGCAGGGAGAGCTCCTACTCTTAGCAACCACTCTATTTAAGCAAAGAGCGGTGAGAAGGCCAGTATGTCTCCTCTAGGCTATCTGGGATTTGCCACCTGCCTGGGTAGGTTTTACATCATGTCCTATTCATGTGAGAATTCCTGCTCAGGAGTTTTGTCGAGTAGTGTTTCGTCGTTCATGTGGCCACAGTATGGCAGCCAAGCTTAAATAAAGGTACGCCCACGTGGGCTATCAGAGTTTCCATAGAGTTTCTGACTATAACACCTAGAGGGAAATCTGGCGCCACCGTCTATGGGAGTTTCTTAAGGGGCGCCGTTCCGTCTTGGGAATGACGGTATATGTGTCTGCGAGGCTTGTGTTGGCTGGTGTTTTAAGAGGCTTAGTCTAGAACGTGGATATGGCTACACAAATAACTCGTTATTAAAGTAAAATCTTCATAAAATCTTCCCATTCACGTATATTACATCTTTATTCACCTACAATGCATGACCAAGCGAAGGAAAGCAAGAACAGACGACAAACTGTTCCAAAGCGAGCACGAATCTTGTCGTCTGTCCTCCAACTTTACCGGCGCGCTGGTACTTTTTACGTATCATATCATTGTAAATGCAATAACAAGTTCTCATAGTTGAACAAAACCTGTTTTCGTGTAATAATAAAGCTAAAACAGCTTTTTAAGCGCTGTTTTAATAGAAAATTAATCATTGTGACAGACGAAATGGTGCTTGCCTGGCTCTGCCAGGCAAGCACCAGAACGATGCCAATCTGAAGTCACAATATACCAGCATTCCCATGCTTACCACAGTGCAGCAGCGCCAGATTTCCTTCTAGGTAATATAGTGAGAAACTCTATGGTTGCACCAGCTTTCCTCGCAGCCACCGCCCGACGTGGTACCCACATCTGGCTTCCGCGGCGGCGTCCTTGCTCCTGCCAGTGTCTCTCGCACAGACGGCGTCTGTCACTCGCTACTGCCTGCCGCACCGCGCTAGCTCGTTCTGTCCTACTAAAAGCGTGCAACGTTGTGTGGCTTGCAGCCGACGCCATACATACGGGGACCGAGCTCGAAAACTAATTTGCAGTTCGCCACTACGGGCACCAAAATGGAGGCTAAAAAGAAAAGAAAAAAAAGAAAGAAATTTGAGCTATATTAATACATTAGCCTGCTACGACACCAAGAAAGCTGCTCTTACCGTAAGGAGAGTCTTAATAGCCTAAAAAACTGCAAGAACGAAGGACTGGTGGCAACGCCGCCTTGAATTTCTCGCGCCAGCTCGCTGTGACGTCATGGATTTTGACGGCGTCTGCTCGGGCTTAGTGACCTTTTGATCGGTAGATATGGCCTACATTGTATTCTAAAAGGTCCAAGAAATAAACATGGCAAGCTTCCAAAACTTTTACTTAAAGAGCAACTGCGGCGTTTTTTAAACAATATTAGGATATTGTAATTTTCAAATGGCATGGACAGTCCTGTCACCGGCAGGGTGCTTCAGTTTGCTTAGAAATTCATCAATAATTTTAAATAAGCAATAGACGACATACCGAAACCGAGACGGGTAGCTGCTTCGTGTAACGTCACGATGAGTGAATGACGTCAGATCCTACACTACTCTAATGTAAACACGAAGAACGCGTGCTAACCACGCAGTAAACTTGGCGCTGGTGCCAAAGAAGCGAAGCCGATGATGTCTGCTGACGACACAGGGAGCTTTTACAGAGTTTCCGACAGCGGCGATTTAAGCGACAATTTCAGCGACAGTGGCGGTGTAATCTCTGACGTCGCAAACACTGTGTGGCCAGTAGAAAGTCATGAGTCGTGAACGCAACCAATCTTTAAAATTGATTTACAGGAAAACTGAATGAGTTGCAGCCATATGGTCTGGCACAGATAATCAGAGTGCAAAAGATATATTCAAAATTTTATTAAGGTCAGTGGACATCGAAAAATCGCCGGGGTTGCCCTTTAGCCACAACGGTCCAAATACAGAACGTATATTTTATGACGTCACACTTGCGCGCTGAGTTTTCGGCGCGAAATTCTGCAGTGAAAGATTTATTTTCTGTTCTAATAATGATCATATAATTGCGAAGTTAACAAAATGTAGTTTTGAAATAATTTATCGGCATGAACTAATAATGTAGTGTTTCCCTCTAGTGGTCCCTTTAACCAACGCGATTTGCCGCTATTGTGATGCTGGTTGCACACGAACCCCGAACCAGGGATGATTATCTGACTGCAACTCTATATGTATCGCAACGCTGCATGACTTTAATGGGGTGGAGCGTAGGGACTGGGGGATACGCACTAGGCGGTGAAGGGCTCGGCCTTGTGACGCTGCCTCCTGCTTCAACCCGCGCCACCCGCTGTTGCTGCAGGGGACACACACGCCGCGCGCCACGTACGGGCGCCATATGTTGTTTTTCGCCGTTTCTCTTCGACCGCTGAGCCTGACACGCACCGGCTACGGTGGAATTTCGGGACGCGGAGGGAGGGCGGGAAGAGGTCTACGGGCCGGCCCATTGCGGCAGCGCCTCGTGTGTGGCTCTCTCTGGCGCGGCAGCTTCGCATCGCGGCAAAGCGCAGGAGGCGCCAAACGGAGGGGACGTCCGGCGCTTTACGGCGGCCGCTTCCACTGCTCTTGTATGGTGCTTGCGTCTCGTAAGAAACTTTTCAAAACATGACAGTCGATATCTGAAGAACTACGCACAGATGCATGAAGAGATTCCGTTTTAAAACGCCATCGCTGTAATGTTTTATTTCACGTCGCCGTAGTTCCGACAGCTGTGCAAGTCAAGTGTCAAGGTGTTCAGCATTGTGGTTAAGCTGACAGCAGCACCGGCTGGGGTTTCTGCAGATTTTTCCTTGGGTTCGCAGTGGATTCACATCTGTGCCCTTTGCTGGATTGTAGTTTTCCCCTTCTGAAGTGGCGCACAGGGATTAAGAGGTATTTTGCTCTTATCACACGCAGTGATGAAGGTTGAAAGGGACACTACACTGAGAGGACTGCGCACTCACCAGCCGAATGATCAGTATTAATTAGACGTTGTCTGTAGCTTTGCGTTACGAATTAAGCTGCACTCTAAGCTCGTTGGATAGAAGTTGCTCTGTTGTCCTGAGACGACTTGGAACCGACCGAGATGTAGGGAAGTCAACAGAGAAGCGGCATTCGTATGTAAAGTCGCCAAGAGATTCACCTTCACCAAACTGGTATATTTCCCTTTCTCTTTTGGCGTTGGTACACTAATACACTAGTATCTAGTACACTGACAGCTTGTACTAGCTTTTAGTGAAGCTACAAGTCATCATACAAGCCAAGTTTCCGCTTGCGATTGTCTTCCTGAAATACGACGCACGTAGACCGTCTCGGTGATCAGTCCAGGTTGAAGACTGCTTAAAGTGGCTAAAGGTTAAGGTTAAAGTGGCTCGCTTGCAATTTGTAAGCGACGGATCTTATGACGAGTCTTCAACGATGCACCTCGTAGAATGAAGAACTAAGATTGGTGGCGAGTCACTCCTGTGGCGTGTTGAGCTCCGTGAACTGAGAGGTTTCGTTCTCTCCGTCAGCGCTCCAGTCTCCCTGGTGTGCGGAACGCCCAAATGAGAGGGCGCCGCAGCACCGAGGTCAGGGCACGCTTGACTTTCTTTCTTCTTGGAGGAGGAGGAGGGGTGGGGGGGGGTAGGAGAGTGTTGCTCTGCCGTGGCCGCCGCCGTGCTGCGCTCGCAGCTGCCTCAAAGAGGGGTTAGCTCGTGACAGAGGCGGTGTTCTTACTCGCAGACATAGCCAAGTTCCTGCAGGTGCAGGTATACGTAAGTCCGCTCTGAAGATTCTGATCTGCACGTAAGCAGATGCGCTCGATCACTGTTCTCGGTAGTTATAAACAAAACACAATGTACGCTCTTGATGGGAATCAAAGTTCCATTAGCGCCGTGCAACAACCTTGTTTTCGGGTGCTGCACATATACTTCCAGTCCTTTGAAAACTGCTAGTCGAGTATGGCGTAGAGCCGGACTATTTACAGTCATGTCAAGGCAGCGCAGTGGGTAGTGCAACGACACTGGTGTTCTTTATAAGACATCTATACTAGGTTTCTTGTGATACAGAAACCGTAGCTCAAGGCGCCTGAAAACTAGAAGCAAATTAAGTGACGCGAATCTCCATTCGTCCATATTGGTATACATGATTTTTTATGCCTCTGCACGTATTCCCGCCTCCCTTGCCTGCGGCTTGAAAATTGCAAGGTCATATATACTGACGTCGCTCATTGACGCCAGCCGAGTGTTGTTGCTCTCGAGGAGTCATCTGGTCCGGGGAGTCGTGTAAGCAACCCCAAACACGAACAGAGCTGAGGCAAGCGAGCAACAACGATGCATGTACGCATGCTCGCATGTGTTGTTAAAACGAGCGAGGCACCAGCTGCCCCCCACGCGCTGTTCCAGCAACCTAGAAAAGGCAGGTGGCATCCCCTCCCGATCCTCCCCTCTTCGGACGCCTGTTGTCGCTAGCGTTTGCGTGCATTTGCAGGTGTTGCAACGGCATGGGACTGTTCATAATGGGGGAGGGGGGGAGACAACGCAATGAAAGAAAGGGAGTGTAACTGGTGCCAGAGGAGAGGGGGCTGGGCAGGACAGACGCCACAGCGTCGCGCTGCCGTGGCTTTAGCTATATATGCTATACTCTTGCGCGGTGTTCCAAGCGTGTCTGATTGGCCGATTTCGGCCACGTGAGCTGAATGTCTTTACGCGCGTGCACACACACGTCGTTACCAAGGTCCCCGACAGCAGGCTGGCTAGACCCAGGCCGACTGCTAGGGGCCAGTCCCCGACCGACGGCTTGCGTCGTCATCTAGCAGCTGTCGCCGAAGCGTTCTCCGAGGACGAAATGCGATTTGATGCGCGACCAGCTTCAGCTTCTGTCTGTTGAGGGCGAGCGAGCGAAAATGAGATCGACCGGTCGGAAAGGAATGGCTTTTGGGATGCGGTGATGAGGTTATCATCGGTATTTCCTTGTGCGAGCGTTTGCAACAGTCGCCAGGAGACACATCTTTCTCGTCCTTTGTTTTCTGCTATGTCTCTACTCTCGAAAGAAGACAATTATTATTTCAAAAGGAATTGTTTCGTGTTCAGGGTGAAGTGATTTATACCTTATTGACACCGAGTTCACGAAAGTTTCGCTTCACATAGATTCCAATATCTATACAATGGAATCTGTCTAACTTTAAGAAGGCGTCGCATATCTTTTTACGCTTACCCCCATTTGGCACTGTAGATTTATACCTAATGTGAGGTTTTGGCTCAAGCAATACGTGTTTCAACAAAAAAAGTAAGACAAGGTGTGTTGGTTTCCATACATAGCGGTGAGTTGCGCACAATACACTGGGGCAGTAAAGGAGGAATGGAGGGAACGAGCTTGTCGCCCCTTTCTTCCGTATCGTCCATGTGTGTCTCTTTGCGCGCAGCCCATAGATCGCTTATTTTCTTTCACTATCCTATTTATAACTTTTCTCTTTCTCTTTTACGCGTTTTGAACAGCTTGCACACACGTCACGGATATTCAACATAAGAGCTGAATTTAAAATTTCTGCATACTGTTTGTCAAATTTTGCTTTCACATGCACGTATTTTCTTTTCTATACCGAAAGCCCAGAAAATACTC
Source organism: Dermacentor andersoni (assembly GCF_023375885.2). Lineage (NCBI taxonomy): Eukaryota > Metazoa > Arthropoda > Arachnida > Ixodida > Ixodidae > Dermacentor > Dermacentor andersoni. The sequence goes on along the minus strand of NC_092818.1, from coordinate 189,503,162 downwards.
AGAGGGGAACCTCGCGCTAAAGTTTCGCGCAGTATAGACAGTTTTTTCATGCACTATAAGAAGAAAAGGAGGAAATGGGGTATTGAGGTTACTCCTTTAGGGGAGGAACTGATCTGCCGCAGCGATTCCTCCCCTTAGGGGGTAAGTGCGAGTGGATGAACTGTTACTACCCATGCGGGTTAGTCCTTCGAGGACCAACAGTTGCCCTTTTCCGATGCACCTCAAGGTAGTAACGGTCATTCTTTCCGATGCTCCACAAAGGTGGAATTAATGAAATTAGGCATTTCTACCCCGATAAAAAGATTACTGAGCTGAAAAAAAAAAGAAAAAGAAAGGTGCCCGAAAGCAGTGTCCCAACTCACGTCCACGTGCTCACAGGTAGGTACCATAACCACTTCACCACGGCAGGCCGGCTGACAGGACATTTTCCACTCGGCATTTTGTGAATGCTATGCGGGGAGAGTCTAACGTTCAGTGTACTTGTAACCATAAAGAAAGCTGCCCGAGTATTCTTAGGGAGATTTAAACTGTGGCACTACGCGGTGTATACGCGTAGCGAGCTCTAACGGGACACCCAAGACGACAGAGAAAGCCAATTTCTCTGTCGCTTAGCGTGTGCCGTTTGAGCTACACATCGCTTCAGTTAAGTTCGTGTAATCTCCTCGGAACGGAAGGAACTTAGGTACTATTGACCAAGAAAATCTAGCAGTCTATCAATGACTTGTGCGTTTAATGTGTATCGCTCACTTATGGTGTGCGCACGAAGGGTATGCTCTTCACATTCCAGCTTTTAAATTTCACTCAATTTCCTCACAAAGAGGCAAAGTGCTGCTTTGCATGTAATTCAATATACAGTGCACGAACTTCGAACTATTCAATATTTATAGCGTTTTATAGCCGCGTCACTCCACGACACGGACGAAAACAGCGAAGTGCATGTGGAATAACTGTTGTCCTTCGTCCTCCCGTTGCTCTCTTTCCCACCAGGGACTATACACTTACTCAACGAAATTCGCACACGGCACGCACATGCATGCAGTTAGTCCTATGAGGTATGAAAGCGCCCTTTTCAGGACCAATTAACCGCCCAGTTACTCCCGTTTTCCCCGAGATTTTCTTAAGTGTGGGTGCCACCATGTTGCTACGCAGTGGTGCCATCTATGGGCAGTCGGCATGGTGGCTTGGGCGAGTCTTGTATGTCAAGTATACGCTCGGCGGTAGCTTATGGCGTTTGTTTTCGCCCTCGTGCAGTCTATTCAGTATGACGCGGCGTCTTCTATGTGGAAAATGGTTCTGTGAATCGTACTGAAGTGGTTTAAGTCGTCATGGCCGGAGTTTCTGCTGGCGTTGAAGCGGACGGAGCACGCAGCGCGATGTGTGCGCGTGTTATAGCCCGCAATCACCCTCGGAGATAAATTGTGTATTTCTGAAAACTCCATTCACTAATGTGACCTTATTGCAGTAGTCTCCTTTAGTTCTAAGCTGCATTTTAGGAGAAATAAAAAATACGCGACGATCGTACCAGCGTGGGTACCGTTCTGCTACAATAGACGTTGTGCTATTATACTCCGACAAGCGTTCAAACTGTTCGCTGCAGATTACATTGAGTGAATACTTGGTTCGGTGGACGAGATTTCTACCCATGAATAAAATAGTTTTGGTTAGTAATAACAGCGTACCTTACAGTGTGAATTATAGTTGTCCAGCAAAGCGACCGTTTACGAACAGCGCGAGCGTCCAAAGCAGTGGTAAATTCTGGATTACAGATATCTTTGTTCTATATATCGCATGGTCCAAGAGGTCCAAGCATGCGACATCAACGTTTATAGATCTATAAACGTTGTGCGGCGTGGCTATGCAAGGTCGTATTGCGGCGTTAGCCCGTTTTCTTTCTTTCTTTCTTTTTTGAGAAAGAGGAGGATAACCGATTTCTTTATTTCGGTTGTGTTCGTCCCGTTCTCTACGACGCACACACCCGTATTACGGAAATTTTGTCCTCAAAAATAGCCGTCGCATTCTTTTTATACGATCCCTTTAGTATATTACGGCTTTACAGGGCAAAAAGGAGAATGCCGAAGCAGATAGCTTCACCAACAGCAATGATCGCTCTGTTGAGCAGCGCCATATCAGCGTCATGCAGGAGGCAAGCGTAGACATATAGTGATTTCAAGTCTACTAGACTTTAAATGCGTGAGAACGATGCCAGTGTATCACAAATATTTGATAGCGCCTGCCGCTTAGATGTTTCGTGGTTGCCTTAGGCTGGCCGTACACGAGCCTTATGTTTTAGTCCGCATACGCCAAGCGATCACATAGTCAGCAGATTTTCCATTTCCTGGAAATACACAAACGCCGGTTCTCTTCTTTGAATTAAAACCGATGTACCCAAAATAGTTCACAACGCGTATACACACACCGCGGGTGATAATGTGCGTCACATGCTTGCGCCCCGAGGAGATATTTCCGCGTATTGTAGTTACCGATGCATAGAAAGGATACACATTGGTTCCCTGACAACCTTGTATGAAACGACATTGTGTAAATTTCACAAAATACACGAGCTAAAACAACTTGAAATCGTTCCTCAGCACGCGACAACAATATTTTCAAGAAGCGTCGCGCCGAATCGCACAAGCCAGAGAGGAGGAAAGGCTCGCCGCGCGCCCTTTTCTTTTCGCCCGCGGTGAGAAGGTACACTATACCGCGGTAGCCTTTGAAGTGTTATCAGTAAAGAATGCGCTTCAAAAGCTGATAGCTAGCCGCCAACGCCAAAAACACAGCTCAAGGTTTGGGAAAGGTCGTGAACCCTTTCATCATTCCGTCTTTGAACGCGCCACGCATATGAAGATTAACACCGATATCGCCGAATGACAAAAGTCAATGAGGCAGCTTAGTATTTCCTGGTACTGAATCTGCAGTACAGATGGAAGGTGCCGCCCAGCGACCCCGAAAATTTTTTTGTGCTCGGACTCCTGGCATAAAACCCCGTGCGACAATACCCGCCTGCCTCACACCTCCTATCCCGGTCAATTGCGAGCGCTTGAGCACTACACCGAAAAAAATTCCTGGCTGCGCCACTGCCTCCACAGGCCAGTTATCTTAAGATGGCACGTGTGTCTGTTGCCTCCGCACAGCCATGGATATTTCCTGCTACCATGTTTCTGTCGTCGTTCTCAGGCAAGTTGCGATGATTTCCTATTTGGCGCTACAAAAGCGTTTTTTGTCTTATCACGTCTTTGGGCTCACGGAGTAGAAAGTAGAGCCGTCGGTTTGACTGTTACGTTCGGCTGTGAATTTCGCCACATCCGACCAGCGGCGGTAGTTCCTGAATATTCTTGGTTATTGAGCACTCGCAAAAATTGCAAAACATACTTCAAGGAATGTACTTCAGTCTGGTTTGCAGTTCCAAAGAACATCGTTTTCTGTGAGTTCCACACATCTTCGTTTTTCCTCGTGTGCCGCGATGGCACGTGTTCCCCGCTAGCGCGTGTTCACCGCACCACTGTTGTTCTGTCTCGAATGCGCCGCAAACAACTGGAAGGAACAGGAAGACAGCTTGTGTCGATACTGTCAGCTGGAGCCTGATTTACCAAATGCCGTCTGTTCGCTCGATTATTCTGCAGCACTGAAAACAAGACTCACACAATCTACGCGTTGTTCACGCCGAGGACGGTGCAGCGTTCTGAATGCTTGCTTCGGAAAATCAGGTAGTGAAGCGGTTAAGTGCCGATTTTTTTTCTTTTGCTGCTGATTGCTGTATGTTACGCAAAAACTACCTTTGCGTCAATCTGCATACGGGAGAAATAGGTGCACGTGGAGCGCGCATTTGCGGTTCCTGGTTGTTTCGAAGTTAATTGAATCTTTATCTCCCGGTGTCATCTCAGCTGCTATATAGTGGTTTAATCCTGCCAGGCGCCGGAAAGTACACCCAGGAAGACTTAACAGTGAGCAACAGTCACACGACCATGTCAAATTAACCAGCGGGTAACACGGAAAATGGAACAATCTGCATGATTTCACGCACACTTGTTCCCGTTCACGCTTGCAGGCAATCCCCGTTTCGGTAAGTGGTGGTTATCATGATCGCTCAGGCGTGGATAATATAGGTGCGGCTGGGCGCATCCGCAATTAACAGGCTTTGTTTCGTGAACGAAACCGACTACTGACCAGTTTTGACTAGTGATGCTCAGTGCTAGCGCATCCCATTCGCGTGGACGTCAGCGTGCATGCAACACATTCAATGATTGTCCTTATATGCGCTTTTGCTGAAGACGGATTTCAGTTCTTTCGTTTCCGCTTAAGCTTCTGACTCCGTCTGCATGGGCCCTTTGGCATGGTTTTAGGCACATCCTGGTTAACTGCGCAATTCAAGCGAGGCTATATTTGACCGGTCTTTTTCGAAAGGAGTCATTAGTTGGGCAGTGTATATAGAATACCAGTGAATCCGGTGTATGTGAGCCGTATAGCTATATAGTGTCCCTCCGAGTAAAGTTGGCACGCTCTGATGTTAAACTGTTGGATATGAAGCGCAAAGAAGCGCAAAACGATTTTGTTACGCTAATTTCAGCATATCATAGCATATACTCCGTACACACTTTCGACAATTCTTGCTCTGATGCAATTCCTGCGCCAAAGTCCGCATCTTGGGTATTAATTTAATCGATGTAGCTTTACAAAAGGCACGAAGTGCACTAAATTATAAGCTAGCCTCTCTCTATAGTATAGTATTGTCAGATGAATCTGACGTAGCGCTTGCTTCATGACGGGAAGCCGAAGCGGAACGTCCTCGGCGACTATGCTGCCATGGCGCCAGCATCCTTTGTTCATTTTCCCGCACTTTACTCGCGGTGTCGCAAATGGTCGCAAGGGTGCGTGGTTCGCGACAGGATATTGATGCGGATGTCCTCGCTTCAAACGTCTGAGCACTTTTTACGATTTCGGGCATGTTTATATGTAGTAGAGATATGGTGAGCTAGCTAATGGGATCCTTTTCGTGTGCACAAGCGAAAATTTGTTGTTTGATTTGATTCGGGGGTAATAATTTTTTCTTGTGGTTTGCGGAATTATTTAAAATAATTTAATGTTGCGTAGTGATGACTGTAGCCGTTGAACACTGATTATCCTTAACCTGGGTTCGAATACTTAGTACGCTAGAAATTGACAGAGGCTGCACTTACTATATTAAGTTTTCTACCGCGCGCGCGCGTGTGTTTTTTGTGCGGAGTGAGTGGGGGGGAGATATTGTGCGTATATGTTTGTCCCTATTTGTAAAGACTAACATATTGGCTTAGAGAACCAGCTATATAGGTAACCATGCATATGCGTGCGTTTTCACGTCGCCAAATATTGCGAACGATCTTGTGTTTCAACCGGGCATGCGCTCTTGCGTTGGGCTATAAGCTATATATACGCGGTATATCTACGAAGCTTAACGACGAGACGCGAGTTCTTGTTGAGATAGGACGGCGACTCGAAGCGACACCGTTCACTAACACACGCACTATGCCTCCTGTGGCATCATACAGGAACTGCAACTATTAATCACAGTGCGTTGTTGACGCATATGAGGTCCGTGCACGGGGTGCTCTGCAGCCAATAGATATTCGGAAAGCGCCGCGGGCTGAGCCCACCCGCTGCAACACCACGTGGTGTATATCACGTGGGCTGGCTGTCCTGCAAAGCTCTGCTCAAATAAAATACTGCCGGTCATTCTAGTTATATTGCCATGTGGCCTCCATAAGCTACTGCATAATATCGACGGATTCGGCTCCCAATAGTCACTGGCTGCTTAGCCGCCTGCGGTAGGGGGGGGGGGGGACATGTTTATATGTGGCAGTATATATATAACTATATGCTTAGAATACAGCTTCGTTCTACAGAAAGTGTGCTGGGGAATTGTGACAGAATTCAATTTCCAGTTTAGCATTCTGCAAATTGGCAACAAGAATGTGATGAAGTGTGCGTTCCCCAAGTAGTTCGTAGAAGATAGTGCGTCGTAAAAGAGGGCTTTGCCGAGAAGCCGCCTTACAAAATTTTGCATCGGTTTGGTCGTCTGCGCTGTGCTGGTATCCTTAATGCTCGAACACTGCTTCCCTTGAAAGCGTTTAAGGGTTTTGTTATTTGCTGGACGTAGGGAGGGCACACAAAGAAGAAAAATTCTGCAGTCTCGATGCTTTTACAGACGAGGCACTATTCGGTAGACACCTATTTCGCCTGGCTGTACTTGCTCATATTTTTGTGGTTGCATCTTTCAATAAAATAATTTTCGTTGTAGATTGCTTTCACTTCGCATATCGATCAAAATTTGCTCTCAGGAGCCGCACATGCTGCCTCGTCGGTGACGAGAACCCATCGGGCGTGATTCATAGTTGAAAGCGTTTCTTTTCGGCCTTCTCTCTGCTTACGTGCGGCAGCAATAAGTAAATAAATAAAGAAAGTAGGCCGGAACTGCCGCCTCGCGAGGCGATCCGCGTAGTTCGTTCTTCTGGCTAACTGCTGCAGCGCCTCTTTCCCATCGCTTTTTTCTCCACTGTAATACTCACCCGGGAACGGCTCCGACGGCACGAAGAATTGAGCTTTCCACGCGGCCTGTTCTGTAACGCGCCGCGCGTGTAGTGACGCACGTCCGATCCACTAGCTAAGTTCGAGCGTGTGCAGCCTTATCGCGATCTCCGGAGCGCCCGCTGTTCGGTTGGCGCGATTCGGCAACTTCCTCGTCAAGCCGACCAACCGCGTACTCGCGCCACTGCCGCTGGCCAATCAGCGACGCGAGGGAACGTTTTCAAAACTGTTCGAGGTGGATTGCTCCTTGGAAAGTGCGCCGTGAAAGAAAAAGAAAAGAATCCTCTCCCTTCAATGTTCGCGAAAGAAAGGATGCGGCCCGTCTTTCTCGTGTAACCCCGAGTTAGCCACGCCACCCGCGATCACCGCGCGCGCTGATCTGTTGTGTCCCACGCTTTGGAACAACAGTGATATCGGCACCGATCGGCCAATATACTTCTTTTATTCATTTTCGACCGCCATCTTGCTCAATATCTTTCCGGCACCGGCTGCGGCATGTGGGATGCAGAGTACGTCTCCTTTGCCTTTTCTAGACCACATAGTTTAGTGAATTATAATTATTTGTGCTAGTACTGCATGTTCACGCATCGATAGTTTGAAGACACTGTTGGAAATATCGCAATCGTTTGTTTGCGACTTACGATTACGGCCAACACATTCCAGTTTATATTCTTACTGTGTCTTCCTGCGTTTCGTGTTGTAGATCTCGCGTTATTGATGTTCAAAGAAATTATATTTTGCCCACCAGTGAACTTAACATGCTCCGTTCGGTCAAATAGAGCTGCTAGGACTTGCAGAGCTGATCTCTCCAGAACAAGCAGTGAAAAGTTTTAATTAATTGGCTGAGGATTCGAGCCCTCCTAAGCGGTTTCCCGTAGGCTTAATTTTTTTGGCGGGTTTAAACGGGTTCCGCATTGCGAACTTTCATTGTACTGTTTTCTGGTCGCTGCACACTCGTGTACTGAACTGCCCGCACTGTTGCTCCTCGCAGAACTTCCAACGCAAGTGCCTCCTCTTACTCCTGGGACCAACCAGAAGATGACGCAAGCCTTAACTGCTAGCTTCAGTAGTTGGGAGAAGGAGCGAGAGACGCTCAACATTCCCAAAGGTGAGCCGACCGTGCATTTATAGAGTATTTTGCGATTTGTAAACATCTTGAGTTTCCTGTTCTGTCGATCGCTTTTTCCCGAACCCGACATACCTTGTACTCAAGAGGCAGTGCACAATGACAATAATTAAACTACGCCTCTCTGAAGCCTTTTACGAGTATGAAGTATACCTGAGCATATTGCACATACACCCATGCACAACCTGTGTATAGAGTAAGTCAACAACTCTTAGTGTGTGCGAAAATATTGCGATTTACAAACGTTGACAACCACCGTCATGGGATTAGTTGTACGTATAGTATAAGTACGGACAAGCTGTCACAATGTTCGCGCTCTTGCAAAGTAGCAGGATATTCTCGCCGCTTTGACGGTACGCGCCATCTGAACTTTGCTCCGCACAAGCATGCGCAGGGAAGACAATTATTCAAAAATTCACACCTGCGCGTGCGCCGTGGGCACGTGCGAAGCGAAATGCGCCCTCTCGTCGAGTTCTCCTCGAGACGCGTCCTGAACCGAAAGATGCGCTGAAAGCATACAAGCGGCCGCCTCACGTAATCGGAGATTGCTCGGCGGGAGACCTACGCTGGATCCGGCAAGTTATGTGCACCAGTACACAGGCTGAAAAGCGAGAAGTTGACAAGCACGTGCCGCCAACGATGAGTGGCATAGCCTGACACGTCTCTCCAGGCCGCGCTTTCGTACGTGAACGTGCACTGTCGATTTTTATTTGTGAGAAGACCAAGATGGCGGAGTCTAAATGTAGCGCTGCGTTGTGTAGTATTAAGTGTTCTGTATGCTGATACTACACGTCTCTGACGGAATCTTCCCCTCGGCACTGCACTAAACTGCAGCAACGAACTGTATTATAGGTCTGCGTGGAAAAAGAGCAGCCCCACCATGATCGACACGATTGTGGCTGTGGTGACGAGCGCTTATGCGGTGTGTGGTACGTCTGGTGACCCGTTTATATTCACAGAGACACACGTGCCAGTGGCGTCACTGACAGGGATTGGCTTGGAAGGGTCGGCACGGGCGGAGGGTGTCCCTCTGTCCATTGTGCTGTGGTTGCACGCGGCCTGGCGGGGGCGAGGCCATAGGGCGAGGTGCGGGCGTTGCTCCCCCATCGCGGGCCGAAGCGGGGTTGTGCGGGGCAGGATATCCCTTGTGTGACAGGTGAATCGCAGTTCCCCTCCGAGCCGTAGTATACTGGGGCATGTCCGGCGGATGTCACGTGTTGCGCCCTGGTTAGAGACCTCCTCCTCCTTACCCCTCTTTTTTGGCAGCACTCACAAGCATCGCCATGCAAATGGCACACACCTCACATTTGAGTGGTAACGTGGGTTTCGCGTTATGAGTGCGTGCTCGGGTTGCTCGCGGTCGTCGACCGAAGGCGGCTTTGTGAGCGTGTCCCCCAAAACGCAGCGCGTGGCGGAATTTTTTTTCGACCTCCTTCGCTGTGAGCGAGCGATCGAATGCGATGGACAAAGAAAAGTGCGGACGAAAACAGGCAAAGCGCAGGGCGACTGGCAAGGAAGAGGAGTTGCTTTTTTGTTTCCCGTCGTAGCACCTACCTGTTCGCGAACCAACATGCTTTCTTCTTCTTCTCATCGTTGCACGCTAGTAGTCTTGCTGCGTCCCCTGGGCACTGTTCTGGGACGACAGTCCTTAGCTGCAGCTAGTGTCCTTATTTAGCTCGATGATGCATGGGAAGTTCGCCTACCAGAGCGCTTGCTGTCTACAAATCAGGGTTAGCTAGTAATTATCTACAGTATGAAGAAGACGACGAGAGCTTTTGAGAATATTAAGTCTCAGCTGCAGCAGTCACATGCAAGAACATTAAGAAATTTTATTATGTGCCTACTCAATGTTGTCGCGGCTCACTGTTGAAAACCGCGGATAGCTGTATTTAATGGGAGATAATTAGAACAAGGGCTAAGTTCAGGCTTCCTCTCTAGCACTTCACTCGCACGCTCGGGGTCGTCGTCTTCGTCGTCAGCATGGTTAGGCACAGATAGGAACGCGGCGGTATACAGCTACTGCACGGCAAACACTTGTGCTAGACGAAAAGTATTGCAAAAGAGTTGAACTTAAATTGCAAAATGCTGTTCTTCACACAGTGCGAATATTGTTTCGTCGCCGCCCCCTTTTTTCTTCTTCTTTGTCTTAGTGTAGACATCATCACTGCTCTATTTATTGACCTGCGAATATATTTGGACTAAGAGACACCCTTACAGCTCGTAGTAACAGTAGCGCTCGTCTTTTCTTTACTCCGTGCGAGGGAAATGGGACGAGAGAGAGGGAGTAACACAGTCTCGTTACGATTATGATGTTCTTGCCCATTTTTGTCAACACAAATTGTTTTGGCCATTGGAAGTCGGTAGAGCCGCGGAGCTCCGTAACGGAAATTGCTCGTTTGCTGCCTGGAATTGAACGTTCGAGGTGCAATGGGTGCAAGTATGTTCGCCGGTGGCAGTTCCTCGATCGGTAACGTGCTTACGCCGCTCGTGTCTTGCCAACCACTTTTGTGTCCTTTCTACTGCTTTTTCTTTTCTTGAACAGGGTTACTTTGTGGCGCGCATTTAGGAGGTCATTACTTCACTGCACCGAAGCACAGAAGAGCACGAAGCAATAAAATTGCCTTTAGCAAGCATATATACGCGCCCGGTCACTGCGCACACTCCTGCACACAAGGAAAGAGTGGCAATGCGTGCGTTCGTCTTCACTGCAACGTCGGTGGTCCATAGGATAAGGCACACACAACAAGAAGCTTCCTGGCAGCGTTGGACGTTGGGGCGTGATGTAGTTATGTAGCCAAGAACCAAGAATGCGAAAGAAGAGCAGCGAGCAGAGCCTCCAGCGCACAGGATTGAGTCAGCGTACGTCGGAAGCGTTCAGAAGAAGTATCCGACACACAGAAGAAACGTCACGCTTGTTTGAAGGACGATGGGGCCGAATATCGGAAATCGGTATAAATGGAGACGCATGGTTGGCTCCCGAGCCGAAATCCTCGTCGAGCAGTACTCGCAATCCGACCGGTGAGTCAGTCGGTGCGGTGGAACCAGCGATCCTTCTCACGTGTTGGGGGTTCCTATCGAAACACACGTGGCCGCGATTTTCGTTCGCTTATTTTGCCGCTTTCCCTACTTTGCGGCCTCTCCATCGAACGAAGTTCTTCAGCTCCTAGATCACTTCAGCTGGTCGTGGCCATCGATGGACGAACGAGTGAGCGTGCGTGCCTATGGTAGTCCTTAAGACCGCGCAGGCGGTGCAACGCATTCTAATGGCGCCATAACCGAAACATCAAATGTTTCTTGGGACGATGGGAATTGCAGGCCGGAGGAACAAATTCGCTTTCTTAATGATTTGAATCTCGCAAATATACTATATATGGTATAGAGGCCAGTGAAATATCGCTGCCAGTTTAGATACGGAGTACTGTAAGCTTTGAGCTCCGACAGATTTATCAGTCTGTGGCGCATTTTTCGTCCCTCCGTAACGGTGGGCGCATCGCCTATACCATAGGTGGCGTGGGCAGAGCGTCAGGAAGGCTGTGTTTAGTGAGATCGGAAAGGTGCAGACTATGTGAACGCTTACTCGGACTCGCACAGGCTGCTGGATTGTGTTACACATTGTGTCTTCTTTAGCCACATAGCTTGGAATTATTACGTCTCGGTCACATCGCCGATAACATTTTCCTTCGTAAGCTTTGTCTTCTCAATCCATAACTTGCACCGTCTAGCATTTGCCTACGCTTGTAAGGGTGTTTTCATTTGTCGCTTTCTTTCTCTCGTGCCAGACCCCCGGCAGTGGACGGAGATGGACGTGGCGCACTGGCTGGGTTGGGCGATCCGCGAGTTCAGCTTGGAAGGCGTCAACATGCCCAGCTTCGCCATGAAGGGCAAGGACATGTGCGCACTCGGCAAGGAGTCCTTCCTTACCAGGTTCCCACCGTTCATGGGCGACATCCTCTGGGAGCACCTGGACATTCTGCAAAAAGGTATTCCACCATTGCTTGTTTCTCACCAAGTCGGTCATGCCGCAGCATTTGCATTAGTACTGGCAGAGGTAACGAGATCTGGAGAACGAGTACAGCATCCGCTGTACTACAGACGTGACTCAGCTGAATAGAGAAGTTGAGAGGAATGTTATAGCGTTGATTGCCGACAGCGGCGACAGGCTTCTAAAGGGGACTGAAACCGCGAAGACACTTCCTTACGTACATGTTTCGAACAGTGATTCGAGATCCTCATTACAAATAAAAGTACGGTGACGAGTTTTATTTGATCATTATACTGGGGCTTTCCGCAAAGCTATGGAGCTTGGTATGTGGCCGTTGTCAACACCTTCTGCAACCATGTAAAGTATACAGCATGTCGGCGAACACTTTTACACCGGGAAACTTCTCTACTTTTAAATAATGATGATTATCAACATGTTTTTATTAAGGGATAGCTGGAAGTTCTATTAAGCAGAACAGGAAGAGTGGGGTGGGGGAGGGGGGAGGGTGAAGAGAGGCGTATTTAGAGCCGTCCTAGGAGCTGCGCGTCCTTGGCGAAACCCAATAACGAGTGCACAGTGATTTAGTCAGAATCCGTTGATTCTAAAGAGCTCTTTCTCTCTGCAACTGGGCAAAAAATACGAAACTGCTCGCAAGGCGACATTGCGTTACGTTTTAGCCAATCATATGTGGCTGAACGTGAGTTGTAGATTTCCATGGATGCATCGTTCGTATCCGATGCTGTACGAAGACTTAAAACTTCATAACCTCACCGTAATTAACACGCGATTCGGAGCTTTACAGCAAGGTTAATTAAACGTTGAAGAATAGGCAGCTACTGCAGTCTTATAAATATCGGGGGAGAGAGAAGTTGAAGCTCGCTGCAGTGGGACTTCTTTATTTCTTTTTTTTTTAATAGATTACGACGTTGACCTCGTGCTTGGGTTTTTCTCCTTTTGAGCGTTGCTTTCGGGATGCCTCATTTTCATTATTTTCTTTTTCCTTTCTTCGAAGGAGAGATCTGAGCTTTACGATCGGTGCACTTTTCTAGTTCATATTTCAACGCCTGCAGAAAAACAAAATAGAAGATGGGGGAATGTCGGGAGAGTGCGCACCCACGTGGCACTAGAACTTTCCTAGCATATTTTCTAAGACTGGGTAATGAGAAAGGCAGGTGCTCCTCTGTTAAGGAACGAGTAGGCAGTGAAGGCAAATTGTATTGGCTCCCGCGGCAAGGGTAGCCTATTGCTAGGCGCACCACCGCCGCCGTTTCGCAGGGGTGTTTCTCGATATCGCGGCGCCGCCCACCCGGAGAGTAAATACGCCTCGCCCCGGGGCGGGTGATGCCAGGTAGGGGACGGTCCGACGGAGAGCGCGCGCACATAGCCACCCTTGTGTGCATATGCAACCCTCGCCGTGATCGAGCTGAAGTGTAGGAAGAAAGAAGCCGCGGCAAGACTGACTGGTGGGGCAGGTTTGAGCGCGCGCGTGCGTGCTTACGCGGCTTCGGTCCGGTCATGCGACGCGACCGAGTGCCTCGGTGACTCATACGTGGCGCCCCGCGGCGAGAGCGCGCGCTCGTATAGGGTGGGCGTCACCAGCGCTATACGAGAAGCCTTCACTGGGCTTCGCGGCGTTCGCTCCGCTGCTGCCGAGACCTTGCTTAGCGTGCTTGGCGTCATGCTCTTGTTCCGAGGTAATGGTGTCGCATCATTCATTGTAAGGTAGTTTAAAACCTAACAACGTGCAGCCTTTCTTCACCTTATACGCCTTTAGGCGTCGCCATGTGATTTGGGCTTTATTTGTGCAGTCCTCCAGTGGCTGCAAACACTATGTTGAATACCGAAAACCATTCGGGCAAATGCTCGATTACGAACTTCAACCAGTTAACGGTGTCCTTACCGAGCCACGTGATGCTCGCTTGACGTGTCTTTTTTTACCAAACGTATGCCGTTATGCCTTAACGGAGGAGCTATCGCCATTTCGTTAGGCACTTCTAACGCTTCGAATCCCTTTGCAGTGTGAGTGCTTACATTGTCAGTATACAATACATTGAGCAACCGCGGTGCTACGGGCGCGCTGCTTCATGACATAGCAAAAGTACTGGTCACGTGCGCGATTTCACGAAATACCACACCCCACTGAGAAAGAAAAAATCAACAAACAAACAAAAGAAGCGCTTGTTAAGGTATTTAAACTGCTGTGCTTACGTGCTAAGTGGTTTTTTGTGCATATGTATACGTCCTTCAGTGAGGGTTGTATTGTCTGTATCGACTATGAAACAAAATGCGCTTTGTCGGAGTCTCTCATTGACCAGTGCAGACTCCGGCTACGTTCTAATTGTGCCTGGCTTATTATTCCCATGAGTAAAGTTCGCGTGCTGTGCCATTTCCTGCCTGCAGCGATTTTAACAGAAGCGCAATGTTCCCAAAGTAACACGACGTCCAAAGCATCTTGAAGGATGGCGTCGTTTCTGGCCTCGAAAGATAAACCCTTGCGAGCAGTGGCTCTAGCCCAGTGTACGCTGACACGCGGGGACTCATGTGTGCGTGTCGCCCAAATTGACTCATGCTTGCCGTTGATAAGCGGTCTGTTTGCAGAAACTTCCGTTCGCTGGAGACGGACTGGTTCGTCAGATAAGGAGCTCCGTGTTCTTGGGGCGCTTGCTGCTGCTGAGGGTGTAGGCAGCGTGCAATTAAAGACCGCCTAAGTAGCATAACGGAGGGACTGTGTAGGCTGCTGGCAAAGCCCACGCTCGAGGCTTAGCTTTGGCTTGAAATCATCAGAGCACTGGCTCAATAAGTAAGGAATATTAATGCGAATAGCGTTCTTGGCAATGTTAGACCAGTTTTCTTTCCGGCTATCTCGCTATCCCAACAAAAATCTGGGCCGATCCCGAAAATATTGCAGTCTAAAATGTGGGCGCTTAGTACGCAAAGCACGGAGGAAAAAAATAAAGGAGAAGACCAGTGAAACTGAGAAATGTACGCAGGAACAACGGCTCTACCAGCTTTTCCTCACAGGGAATAGCGACAATTTAACGTGAAAGGCACGATATGTTCAAATTAAATTGAGATGCCTAACATTCCAAAGCTCCATGGAAAGTGCGCTATTAGTGACGCCGGGGGTTCCAGGTGGATTTTTTACCACCTGTGGCTCTTTATAGCCTGCACCCAAATCTAATTGCACCCGAGCTTTCGCAATCCACCCTACATCGGAATGCGGCTGCCGCGGCCGGGAGTCGATCCTGCGACGTCGAGCTCAGGTGTGCAACCGTAGCCCCCTGAGCCATCGCGGCGGGTATACGCACGAGACGTGTATCAGGTGTGCCTAGAGCAGATGCGCACGTGCCACTCACGACCTGCTATTAGGCGAGCGCTATTGTGTGACCGGCAAGAGCAGTTTTCTTGCGCAATCACTGTGTATATACAGGGAGCACCAAAACTATTGTCACTTCTGAAAATTGAGCCCCACGTAATAAGTAAATAGCCCCGCGCACGTATGCTGGCGCCGAAATGAAGCAATGGCACGTGTCCAACGAGTCTCGAGTTTTCTCGTCCGTCGCACAACCGACGTGTGTGGCCCTTTGTTCCGGCGACGTTCCTAGGGGCCTGCATGCAAGAGAGAAGAAAAGTATCTGGTTCCGCAGACAAGAAGATTGTACTGCGTACACGGTGGTGGGATAATGAGGCGCCGCGAACCTTTGCGAAAGCTTGTCCATCGCAGCCTGCTGACACTTCGCTTCTTGGGGAGCGACGTTCTGTTCCTTGCGCTTATTTTGGTCTACGTGTGCGAATTATGGATGTGCACTTTGTCTGTATTAAGTGACACTTTGACGGGGCCGTGTTCAAGGTAGACTTAAAATCGGAACATCTTGCCCTTAGAACAACAAAGGCATGCTATATATAAGTTGAGAATTAGAAATAAAGCGGGTAAAACAGATATACTTGCGTAGCAATAGGAGTTCCCGCTGCATTTAATTAAGCAAGGTGCACTGAAAACTCCTGAATATGTCCATACATTAATTACCCAATTGTCGTTTACGCGGGTTCCTTTATTTAGAAGAAAGGCATAATATTTGCTCGTGCTTTTGTTGCCGTTGGTTGCTGCTGGTATTTATGCTCACGTCCGGGCGACATTTCTTTCCGGTAACACAAGCAATCAGCGAAGCTTGCCAAGCCTCCGCTACGCTCAGGCCAGATGCCGTCTGCTCAGCAGCACTCCGGTCAGCTACCCCAAGGACGCCCGGTGCGAAATAGGGGAGGAAAACGCAAGAAGATTGCGCGGCGCCGCCGAACGAACAGCACTTTTTACCAGAGTTGTGCTGAAACTGATTTTTAAAGCAGAAAACCGAGCCGCCGCCGCCGCCGCCGCCACCGCCGCCGCCGCTATTGAAGGCTCTCGCGCGGCGGCGGCGAGCCACCCAGCCAGGCGAGTGAAGTGGACGAAACAAAGCCTCAAATGGGCAACCTTGACGCCTCCGACACTTGTCGTCGAGGTCTGCGCACCGAGACTGCCCAAAACTGAAGCGTGTATAAGTTGCCGCCTGGCGCCGTCGCTCGCTGGGCAGAGCCTATTGTTGCAGTTTAAGAACACCCGCGCGATCGGCGGTGCTCAAAGGGGTGCCGCGCTTCTGGCCGACGCGCCGCCATTCGTACGGACGACCGCCGAATGAGAATTGATGACCCCTCCTGCGGGAGTGCTGCCATATCGCGGCCGACGACGCGGCGGAGACAAGGAGCCGAGACGTTGTTACACGTCGTCGCCTGCCGGCGGGAACCGTTGTCAGGTGGGAAGAGGACTTGGTACCTTTGAAGGCGCCTCGTCCATGAGCTTACATGTACTCATCAACCCAGCATCATTCGATACATTGACCCCGGTTTCCCCCCTCAACCCGGGTTGAGCTGCGTCTGAGCTGTGCCCTTAGATACCAGAGGGGACCGGCTGGAATCAATCAGCGTGTTAGCCTTTTCTTTCTTTTTTTTTTTCGTGATGGCTGCTAGGAGGCAGAAGCGGGCGCGTCACGCACACAAGCACGCGCACGCTCACTACGTGCGGGCCTCGTCGATCCACGTTATAACGTGAGAATTCCAAGATGGTGCTTTTGTGAAGTTTTGAATACTCCAATATGGATATAAGAAATAAGGTACCCCACTCAGCTGGCCCCTCTCTCTTGGCTGGACCAAGCGGGCTCGATCAATTAAAAAAAATGGAAATCACTAAGAAAGTTTCGTAGCTACAGAATCATCGTTGCTAAAGGAAAAGTATTGACTACGTGCGCAAGATAAGCAAACTACTCAACATGGCAGTAGCGCGGAAACAGGAGCCGGTGGAAATATAGACGAAACAAAGTGATGCAGATACGAAGCATAGACTGAGGAATAATGGCGAGTTGATACTCTAGTCGAACCTAAGAAGTGAAGTTAACCAAGACATATAATGCATCGCACACAAAATCCGCAAATTTGGTTTCTGGTGTCAGATATTGGAAGTAAATCGATGATGGTAAGGTGCTGTGCTGGCGCCTAGCATAAGAAGCTCTGCGTAAGTTCCTTTTCCTGATGATGTAATGATGATCCTGACTACGCAAGGCGGTTCTTCGAGGAGGAACCGCAGGTGTGTAAGATGGAAGAGCGGTGTCAGCCAGAAGAAAGCGGTGAGCAGCAATGGTGGGAAGCCAAGGGACTGCCGCGCTAAACAGTGCGCTCTTGCGAAGCACTGCTCCGCCGTGATCGTGAACCTGACACACATTGTAGCGATCGCCCGCGGCCTTTCGGGGCCGAGCGGTCGCGTGACATAGAGAACTTGAACTTTGCCGAGAGAGCGCGGGGAGGGGTAGGCGATCGGGCGTCCTGAGACCGCGCACCGATCCAAGGACTGCGCGGCAGCGGCGGCGCTCGTTAGAAAACGGCGACCCTGAGCCGCCACACGCAGCGGACAGGGAGCGCGAGTATAATGCTTCTTTTTCTTGCGCGCATCATTAGGCGCAAATGCTGTTTTCTCTCGGAAGAGAGAGATAGAGAGTGTGTGTGTGTGTGTGTGTGCAGCACCTTACGTAACGCTCCAGGCACGCTGCCTTGCCTGGCGCCCACCCCCCCTTCCCAGAGGCCTTCGGCGATATCACCCGGCAGCACGCGTGAATTGTTGCCGCACTTAAACGTTTTTTAATATGCCTCCTTTCCATCCAGCTGGCGGGGAATAAGCGTGTGGAAACCCCAGAACGGCTGAAGATCACTGCGAGTTGTTTGTTTACCTCTACATGCAGAATGCCGGGAGTATTTTTGTACCTTCTTGTGCTTTCTTACCATTTACACACTTCTTTGTCCCCATGGATACTATAAAACAGCCCCTTTATTAAAAGAAAAGTGAAAATAAAGAACATCCACGTCATTATCTTTCTGTCGCATCAACTACTTCGAATCGTCGTGTTCTCAGGAGTGCTGATATACAAGTGGCGGACAGCCGGGCCGTGCCAGTTTGACGTCGCATGTGTGTTGGCTATGACGGTACTTCAATAAACTGCAGTCATGGAAACGCTACTTCGTTAACCGCGCTTGTCCTGTATCTTGAATGTCTCCTGAAGATACCTTCGTCTTCCGGCTGCATAGCGCGAGATCTTGGCCGAAAGTCCGCTTGAGAGGTGGAGCATCAAGGCCGCCATCGCCGGACAATATTCGATATCGCGTAGAGATTTCTCATTAGGCAACAAAGCAGGTTTAATGGAGGAACAGTCGACCGGCCGAACGTAAACTTCCAGTTCACTACTACTTACTACGCGGGCTTCAGTAGCAAGGATATCCGTGCGTCAGCAACCGCTGTCGCGTTAATGGCCCCGTTATACAAGACCTCCTTCCCGTCACTCCGCCCGGGAAACGGAGAGTAATCGACCTTGGCAATATCCCTGACATTCTTTTCTCCAATTTTTCAGCCGCGCGTTGCGCTCCGAAAAAAGCAACACGCTTTACGCTTTCCCTTTCTTGCTTGGGGTCTTGGGCGCCAAGCCCACTGCCGGTTTCAAGGCCGGGCGGGGGAGGCGACGCTGTTCCGCACTGCTGTCTTTCGGCCACCGATCGCCGCTGCCCAAGGTGTTTTCAGCGCTCGCCTTGCACGCTGCCAAGGTAGCGAACGCCTGCATCCGCACGTGCTGGGCGGCCGCGGATCACCGTGATTTGCGCCGCGTAGCCGAAGCGGGCTTTTTTAGGTCGCCCCTCGCCGTCCCTGTGCCTCTCCGCTCCACGCCACTCTCGCTCTCCGAGTCTCCCGTTGGATGTCCTTGATGCGTTAGGCAGCGGTGGTTTAAATAAAGGCACTCGTTTGGCCGAGCCGCATCTCTCCGAGCGCTATGCCAAATGCTTGGCAATGTGTCTTCGCTGTCGGGCAGACAAGGAGGACCCTCCTCGCTCTTTACGTGTGATGCACACGAACTCGCCTGTAGCGTTCAAAGGCGCGCGCGCCATTTCGCTGTCGCGTCACGTTTTCAAGCCCCGTCTCTCTCTCTCTCTCTCTCTCTCTCTCTCTCTCTCTCTCTCTCTCTCTCTCTCTCGATTTTCTCTTCGAAAGAGTCCGCTTGCCTCGGCGCAGCTGGCCCTGAGCCCGCAGAGCGCGTGGCGTTTTCGTGATTCTCGTTACGAAGCGCCTAATTGGAAGGACCTTCCGTAGCCCAAGCGATGCGCAATCTCTCTCTCGCAGCTCTTTTGGAGCTATCGCTATGCTCGCCTATATCGTTCCCCGTTGCGCGAGACAGGTGACAAAATGACCACATGGCAATCGATTGCCCTATAGAACAGCTCACCTGTTGGCAAGGCTTAGCTTTTACGAAATGGGCATTTCGAGGGTGCGGCCACGGTCGAAGAAGCTACATACTTATGCGTACTATTAGTTGACTACCCGCCTGCCACTTACCGCCTGAGGACGGTCGAAATTGAGTACTGAAATTTGATACCTGAGACATGATTTGCTTTTTCTTTCTTTCCGTTCCATTCGTATCGCCCTTCATCATTGGCTCGCATGCCGCCACTCAGCGTGACGGATAAGGACAAAAAGAAAGAATAAAATGTGTAGAAACGCATTCTTACAAAATACGAACCTCGTGCTGCGCCTGTCTATCACCAGTGATCAAATATCTTATGTAGTCGGTTTATATTGCTCGCCAGTGGAGTGTAGGGGCCGAGAACGTGCATGCTACTTTCCTGACTTCTTAATATATAAGTGAAATACATGGCGGCGAGGTTGTAGAGCACTCCGCGTTTTTTCCCATTTCCTCAGCACTGCCTAGCCTAACGACGAAGCATCAACATTGCATGTGCGAGGGCATGTTTATGCGCGTCAGGGAGGCTAAACAAGAGGACATGCGGGACACGGGGCCTTTCGTTAACAAAGTGGTCCGGATGCCGGCGCACCCAACCCCCTCCTCCTCGCCACTCATTGGGGCCGAGGCTGCGCGCAGAACATTAGCATCTCTGCCCGCATGTGTATAAAGGTACAAACACACGCGAAGAAAAAAAAAAAAAGCTTTAGCGAGGAAAATATAGAACGATTGTAATAAGCGCCCACAATATATATATATATATATATATATATATATATATATATATATATATATATATATATATATATATATAATATGAGAGCAGCCTGGAATCGCGCGAGTACCTGCGGGGGGCGGCGTAAAGCGTGAAAGGCGGCAGCACGGAGAGATATGGACACCAACTATAAGCGTCCCAACGCACAAACAAAGGAGGCATCAGAGCTCGCTAGGGACGACCCATGACTGCGGTGGCGCCGACCGCACATCCGCGCCTGCCGCAGAGAGAATATACACACGGTCACGCTCAAGTTGGCAGTGTAGCGGCGGACACGCGCATGCGTGGTGCGACCCGGCGTCGGCGAACGCCCCTTAGGTGCGGTACCGTCACCGAAGCAGAGAGTCGACGTGCACGCGCCGAGCCGAAAAGCGGGGCATCCTGTATTTTGTCAGATCGAGGAATGCCATTGTGTGCGCGCGCGAGGGAGTCCTGGCAGCGGCAGGCCATGGGTGCGCGTTCGCCCCGGCCTCTGCCATGCAGCTCGCTGTCTTTCACCCCCGCCGTTTCCTTCCTCCTCTCCCTGTCTGTTCGGTCTCGGTTAGCTGCCACTACCTGTGTGACAAAACCCGACCAAGCCAGCAGAGTGCTCGCGCCTAAGTGTCCCTTGAAAACTGCGCGTTTGGTTAAATAGGGGCAAGCTGGTCCAGTCAAGTTCAGGTGGTGACATATTCATTAACGTCTGATCTGTGTGTGACACTTAAGACTTGCTCGAAAAAGGATCGTGCAACGGTGATTCCAAAATTTAAAGCCTGTCCTACTCTCCTACGCAAGAAAACGCCCGAACTCTGTTAACGTGATAAATTTGTAGTACTTAAGACTAACATCGTATTTAGCAGAACCACTTTGGTCTAAGCGCATGATCACGGTTAAAATTTGGCTCGTACCATCCAAGCCTTTCGGCGTGCGGTTGATTCAGCTTTACTGCACCGCGTTGAATAGTGTACGCTTGCTTAAGGAGCTGGTTAAGGCTAAGGTATGAAGCATAGTTGAGCACACAGGAAAACTAGTAGCCTTGCAATCGCACACTTCCGATGTATCTTGCACGGGAGTGACATGGAAGTCACTCCTTCCGAGCGCTGCCGCCTTTGCGAAGTCTTTCTGCCTTGCCCGCGCGTCTTGAAAGGAAACAAACTCAAGTTGCCGAAGCCGCCGGGGTTCGCATTTTCCGCACGTTTGCCGTTGCCCTCCGCATAAGAGACTTGCATTTTATGAGCGCTTGTACAACTTTTCAGAACACGGAGGACTGGAAAAAGTTCAATGATTTTGTCCGCGACACGTGCACGAATACGTGTACGGTTCGCGCTGCCCGCACAAGTCAGGGAGCAGCGTTTGACTAGAATATTTTGATCCTTTGATAAAAGTATTAAAAGACTCTGGCTTGGCTTCGTATGCTTGGCTGTAGGGCGGTTCCAACGTTCTTTCGGCTTCCATGCTTTGAACTATATGAAGAACTCTACACGCTGATCTATCATTTCTTTCCTCGTCGCGACCGTCCTTTAGGTTTCGGTAACCCTCGTTTCCGTACTCAACAAACCGAAGCAGACTCGCATATCTTGCCAACTTGTGAAATCTCGCGCAGGCAGGACAGGTATGATATTCGTTAGTTCATTTGTTTCGCTCGGGCAGCATTGGCCAACGCTTGCTGTAGCTTACTCTTTCTTGGGACGTCCGAGGTCTAATGCAGCTTATTTATTTTCGTGTCCTCTATTTTTTCATTTCCTTTTTCGCCGCATCAGCTGAGCGCGATCAAGGTTGAGGCCATTAACCATTGTTCCTTTCGCTATATATGGGAGGTCGCCCTTAAAGACGTCATTGCCGCCGCTACACTCCTATAATGCCGGCGGTTGTTTTCATCGGCGCGAATCCCGCCGCACCACGGCGTCGTCCCTGAGGAAGAAGAGCCCTTCTTTTCTCACTTGCGCCACAGTATAGACGGCAGCGCCGAATAGCGCGCGCCGTGATTGACCGTGAAGCGAGGGCGCACCTGCACGAAGGGCACCCCCGAGGCGCAGCTGCTGCTGCTGATGTCCACTCCTCGGACGATCATTCCCAAATGCCGGCGCGCCGCGCGTCTCTTTTTCTCGCCCCGAGCCCCCAGAGATTGCCTGTCCTTGCGAAAAACCCGCTGCTCTGCGGCTTTCTTTAGCTCGCCCGTGTCCGACGATATGGCACCAGCGGAGCGACTAACGATCTCGCCTTGCGACGAAGACCTTGTGGGCGGGCGTCGTGAGGCATATTGCCGCTTTTCGCACCTATCGCTGGCGTGTGTCGATTGTTTCTCTAATTGCCTGCCACGTGGTGTCTTAGATTTTCTTTTCCTTTGTTGTGGACTTTCACGTACCCTCCATAGAGGTTCTATTGATTCGTTTGTCGTTTAGCATGTAGCGTTATGACGACGCGCTGTTCGGATGCTGCACCTATAGCTCGGCTAGCAGCCGGCATTTTTCGAGCGGCATAGAAACCGTCCTTTTCGGCTAAGCATCTATATACCGGACGGCCATGGAAGCCTAAAAATCCAACCTTCATCGTTTGCTCGTTTGGTGAAAAGTTCCACTGTGCGTGCCGCAAATAACGCTGTGTTAAACTGAAGCAACAAAGAAAGATGACGGGTGGGGAGGGAGCATCTGCTTCTTCGTTTGGGCCGTTTTGTTGCAATCTCATGAGGTTCCGGTGAAGTGCTCAAAATACTGAGGTCATTTAACTCGCATAGCCCAGATACGTTGACTTCCTAGTCAGCGTTATGAACAAGGGGGTTGTCATCTCCCATTGTTGGTTTTCAGAGCAGTTTCTCATGCATTACATAATTTTCTTGCAGTCTTAGGTGCTGGATGCGACAAATTTAGCGCATCTAATTCATGAGTGAATAAGAGCAGGCATCATTATAACCCTGGAAGCCCACGAAAAAAAAAAAAAAGAAATATCTTATTCCTCCGCTAAATTGGGTCCGAATCTTGCCGAGTGCTCCTCATTGTAATTTTTGCGTAGACGATCCGAATAAAGTTTATCATACCATACCATACTAAGAACAATTTGCTACATAATATCGTATATTATACAGATTGACGTTTTGTGTTCAATTCAACACGCTCTAACAGTAAAGTTCGCTGTAGACAAATGACATGTTAGGGTGCCTTTAACAACCTATGACTAACGCCTCGGGCAACGGGCGTTATAACATGAAATAAAGCTGCCTGTTGCACTATGTTTAAGCGGCGTTGATTAAGACCGTCGAAGCTGAACACCGTTTCGATATACTTGGCGACTGGCGACAGCGAGAGAGAAGGACACGCACAAGACAAAAGCCCAGTCCGTGCGGCGTGGATGAAAAAGATAGAAGTTTGCGACATCGAGAAATAATCATGCAAGGGGGAGAAAAAGAAATAATAAGGGGGCAGAAATAAGCCGACCCAGGCCGCGTGTGGGTGCGCGAAACAACAAGAGGAGAACGGTATAGTAGAAAAAGAAAAGCAAGCAAAAAAGTAGCGCGGCACACGAACGCGCCGAAACAAGGCAGCCATCCGAGCGTGGCACCCCTCCGCCCGTCCCCGCTGAGCCAATGAGCAGCGGACCGGGCCGTTCCCGCCGTGGGACCTTACCTGAATCCGCCATTCACGTCGACGGCTCTCGCACGCGTCCTTCCAGCCTTCAGCCGCCGCTACGCGCGTCGTCAACGCGACGTGTTCCGCGCGCTGTCCGACGGAGCCGTCTGATGCGCCGCCGAGGGCGTGACAACGCGCTGCACGCAAGCCCCGAAAATCTCGAGCAGCAGTAATCCAGAACCGAGGCTTGTGGCTGAGGCGCCATACTTTTTTTTTGTCTGCTCAAGTGGTCACAATGGTAAACTTAAGGACGTCTGGCTCGGCGGAACCTTTGCCCTACAGTTGTTGGTCACGAAGCTGAGTGACTAAGAAATCCATTCCGAAGACCAAGCAGCAGACTGGTGGGCTGTTCACATCGCTCCGGTCGTCTTCGGCGCGACCCCAAAAGCGATTGTCACTTGCACGACAGTCACAAAGCAACTTCACGTATCCGCACTGGAGGTCTCTTCAGCGAGAAGTCACTGCTGAGCAATAGACAGCTCTGCGCTGAGGATCTGTCCCGGTCTTCCGCGAGGCGAGAGCACCCTGGCTGCGTCCCCGGCGTGTTGTTGGGCCTTCCGAAGACGACGGCCGGTCATAGTCCGCTGACAAGCTGGGTGATTCGGCGCTACTTCGCTCGCTGCTTCTTCAGAGCCCGGCACCACCGCCGGCGGCTGCGTGTAACCGGGCTGCGGTCGACTGTGCTTCTGGCGTCCTTCCCGGGCGCATCCTGGCTCCGACGCATCCGACGACCCCGGGTGCCATAATAGCGACGTTCTGCCAACTTCCGACCGGTAGCAGCCCCAAGCTCTTCCTCTCGGGCGCCAGACTGCGTAAGTCGCCATCCGCCCCCGGGCGTCCGCATCCTCCCGCCGCGGCGCGCATCCCACATAGGCGTCAGAAAGAGAACAGAAAGAGAAGGGGCGGCTTTCCGTTTTCCTGTGCTCGCTGGCGGACGTTTTTAATCGGTTCCGACGACTCCTGGCCCTTTGTTCGATGCGCAGAGGGGGTCTTCCGCTGCGGCTTGGGTGTTCTGTCTCTGCGCACTATACACGCGAACCCATGTACACTTCCGGAGTCCGAACGCAGCCATCGTACATTGCCGGCGTTCAAAGCTTCTAAGCTTACGCGGCTGGCACAGTTACGAGCCACTCCTGACACACCGAAATCCCGTTGAGTGCTTTCCATAGCACGTATGATCGCAACCAGCACTTTCTCTCGGAAACTTGACAGTGTTCTTCATTCTTTGCTTTCCTTATGCGGATGGTTATACCACCTACAGCATCGTCAAGTAGACCAGCTCCAAAGCAGAGGTTAATCTCGTTTGCTGCAGTTCCAGATAGATAAATACCCGACAAAGAAAAGATGAAAGTTAATTTATTGAAAGCACATGGCGCTGTTGTACGAGCGACGCGCTCTTTTAACGCTGCCACTTCTGCTTGTTTCTTATTGAGAGGTAGTGCTAGAGATCAGAACAGTGTTCTCTGACACGCGCAATATATGCCTTCCTATATCTTATCTGTCACATTTTTGTACTTCAATTACCTTATCAGTCATTCTGTTTGTTTCGTTTGACTAAAAGCACTGCACTGACTCCGTAGCTGCCATCGTGGGCGCAGTATTTCATCTTTGCGGGTTAGCAGCGCGTCGTCGGTCGGTCGCGAACGCGGTTGCCAGGTGACCTGACAGTCCGGAAATGGGCCAAAAATGCCGCGCCGTAAACAGCCGCGAGTGCGTCCACGTTCCCTATGATAGGTTGCTGCACGACAGGCAGTGAGTGTAAACGCCTCTGCCTATGTTCGCGAGCAGGCTCTATACCCGAATGCTCAGCTGCGCATTTGTGCTCTCCAGTAGTGGGGAAAATCAACGCGCCTTCGACGGTTGGCTGTTCATTGACCGCCGGAGACTGAGGTATGCGCACCATTCATTAGTATTTTTTGTTCACATCCGAATCCCTTATCTTAGGGTTGTATTTTCGGCCTGGGTTATAGAGCGAATATATTGCATTTCGGGGTGATTACAGTGGCTGTGGTAAACAGTTTTAACGAGCGATACTGGCACTGCGGATTCACGTCTCTGCAACCCCAGTGACTTTTTATCCCTTCAATAAGGCGACATGTTCGATTATACTATTTACAAAAATGAAACAGCATGGGCCGCGAGAAATTGTCTATGGCGTATGCGGCTCAGTGTTGACGCAAGTTTGAGATGCGCGTTGTACACGATAAGCGACACGTAAGAAAAGGAAAAACCAAGCAATGGAAGAAAAAAAAAGTCTATTTTGCACTGTCTTTTGGTTTATACATGCTAGAACAGTCGCTCAATCGGAAAACACGTGACATGGCGGCATATTTTTTTCCAACATACATATGGCGGTACAGCTCCGGTTTTTCTTTATTTTCTTGCAATGTTCTTTCGCTCATGGCAGGTTCATAAGTAAAAACCTTCCGAGCCTGTGCCATATCGCGCTTATCGAAAGCAGACGAGATAGGCGGCATAAATATATCTTGCTGGGACGCTTACACATATGCTGTCGGCGGCTGTCCACGCGTGACAGTCTGTATTATATCGACGTCCAGAGCGGGCCGTTCAACTTGAGCCTTTAAACGAGCAATGAGAGAGGTATAGAGCGCTGTTCACTGGCGTCATGCAGATCTGTCTGCTCTTGCCTCGGCACGTGCAGACGTGCGGCGCCTCAGAGTCGGAAGACCTTTGCGTTTTTTTTTTTACTCGTCCTCGCCGACGAGAAAGTAGCACGTGCTCCCTAATTGTTACCTCTTGCGGGGATTGCTCTAAAACGGCCATTTTTTCCGCGAAACCTTCCCGCGGACTGCGCACTTCAGGTTGCATCCGAATGTCGACAGCGGGGATTCCCATCACTGGCCCGCACCAGAAAAAAAAAGTCTTTTCCCCGCGCCAGATTCATGACTGTGAAAAGGAAAAGAGAGAGAGAGAGAGAGAGAGAGAGAGAGTAGCAGAAAGAAGTAAGACAGAAAAGCGAGAGCCGAGTCTTGGGACTATTGGCGTTCACAGCAAGAAGCCGAGCTGTGTGCACTGAATGCCTTCGCCGATAAGATTGGACACGTGGCGCGCGTGCATACGTTGTCGGAGCTTAATTGTACACGCGCAAGGAAGGACTTACATCGGTGTTGTGTGTTTGGTGTAGCGGCGAATAACTTTGCCATTCTCCGTCTCGCTCAACCACCTTTGAGAGGATGGCGGCGCTGAGCATTCTTGCGCGGGGGAAATCTTTGGCCGAGTCACCGTCGCGCTGCTCGTTTAATGGGAAACGTCCGTCGCTGCGAATGCTGTCGCATCGGTTCTGGCAGAATTGTACTGCTGCCAGGTCATTGCGGATCTAGTTATCATAGAGTGAGAAAAAGAAAGTGATGCTGAAAGTACGCCACTTGAACAGGGACGATACAGGATGCGCTTAGAGTAGTTCGTGGTATTTCGAAGACTTTCTACACTGGAAGTTACCACCGAAGTATAGTTAGGCAACACTAACTAGACACCCGCGCACTTCGTTAGCGGACGCTGCGACACAGTGGACATTCTTCTTTCGGGAAGCAGCTTGGGGAAAGCGCCCATCGAGTGCTTGGAGCTGCGCTTAGTGGTCATTGTTTTAACGGTGGACGAGAGGTCGCAATGAAAGCGGTCCGAAGACGTCGTTTCGAAACACATACTGGCATCCTATAGGGTAGGAAGTCCACGCTGTCGGACGGATTTAGGCCAGCTGCTGTCATTTGAGTTAGTCATGCTTCGCACCGACGTCGCAGCGACGACTTTCGATTTCTGTGAGTATAGCCCTGTTGTTGAAGAATGTTCTCAATTAGACTATTGCTAAGTGCGGGAGTTGGTGCTTAATTCACTATAGGAGAGAAGAAGTAATGAGGGGAGGATATGCTTAGGCGAGAAAAAAAAAAGAAAGCTCCTTCTAAATGACAAAATGTGTGACTAAGAATATGATGGGCTTGTTCTTTGTTTCGTTTACCTGCCCGGTATTGGCTTCCTACTGGCTCTTAGTACTAAGTTTGCACCTGCTCCCCCTCCTTTTTTTTCTTCTGTAGCTTTGTCTTGGCTGTTTTCTTTTGCTTCTTTCCGCTTCTCTTTTGTGGCTGCAGAGAAGGCCGTAGCGGAAGGGCAGTCCTGATCGACATTGAGAACACCGTTGCCAATTGTGAGCATAGGACGAAAACACTTCTATGTCTCTGTCATTTACGTCATGCGTAAACCGACTTTTGTGATCACTGCTGCATTCCCACGATGCGCGTCTCTTTCACATCGTGGGAGTCTGATCACACGCATGCCGTGGAACGCTGCCTGGCACAACGCTACAGCGGGGGACGACGGCGAACGCTTGGCTGCTTCCGCGGTCCGTTGGTGTCAGCACCTGCCCCCTATACCACGGAATCCAGTGAACTGCACGCATGCGTGCCGATCAGCTGCCTTCTTCACGGTGTTTCGTGCAGCAAGCGGTGGACGGCCCCATAAACGCCGTGGAAGACCCGCCGGCTACATGTACACCCAATCTGAAAAAAAAAGTATAGGCCGACCGGCCATGACTGGCTGACTTTTACTTTCTTGTACTACGCTGTATGCAGTGGGCGGGCGTAGGAGAAGGTGCATCTGTAACTTGCGGCGTTCGTTCTCGCTTGACTGCTAGACATTTTCATAGTGCAAAAGAAAGACTTGCTCTCTTTACATTATTTCGATAGCTCATCGCGGAGAAAATTAGCCGCTTTCTAATCTCCTCTGTTCTTGAGATTCTCGAATCTCTGTCCGGAAAGCGATCATCTGTGTTTGGAACGAAATCTCGATATACAGTACTGGGTGTAAGAACGCCTCAGTAGTGTTTTCGTTCTCCCGCATCGTGCGACGGGATCCAGGCGGCGTCGAGCGTGCCACTCATGTCATTTATCTTGGCGGGTTTGTATAAAATTGCCATATCACTGTTGTAAATTTGTTGTATTTAATATATAGACGCTGTCACCAGGGATTCTAGAGCAATATATTGTCAAGGCGCAGTGACGCAGTGGCGCAGTGTTCACGACCTGCTCGACGCGTTGACCTGTGCGCTATTATTCGCTTGCGAGTGAATATTGTTTTCTCGTCACACGGAAATCGGTACTGTTTGAGAACCTACGGGTTTGCAGAACTCGCTAGCTTAAAAAGTCACTAATATTTTTGATCATTTTACTTGCCTCTCTTTTGACTATGTCAGCAGACATTATATAACCTTCGATAACGCGTCAGTACTTTCGAATTTGTACTTAACGCGCTCGTGTGTGCGACGCGACGGTTCAGCTATATGACAAAGCACAAAGCTACGAATACTTAGCTATATTAACTGCTTTTAGAATCAACGACCCTTTCTATATTTCACATTTGCTGCGCATGCAACTGCATCCTGTTACGCCGGAAATATGAGCACTGTGCACTACGGGTCGTCGCCGAACGCTCACAGAAAAAGAAACAAAATAGCATGGGTACGTGAAGCGTCCTGTTATTTATCGGAATCAAAAACCTGTGCGTTGTCGGCACATGTCCTTTGAGGCATCAACGTGTGCAGTTCATTGAATGACTTTTCTAACGCTGATGTGGATCAGGTGTTAGCTGCATATAAACACGCTGAATCATTGCGCTGGAGCCGTCTCCAGCATACGTCCCAACATCCAAAGGAAACAACGTCACAAGTAGGCGGCGGGATGCTGGGTGGAGATTACGCGAGTGAAAAGGAAATGAAAATATCATTTTGAAAGTTTTGGTGTAAACGTTGAATAGACTCATTTTCACGTGAACAGGCCTCGCGGAATAGCTGAAGCTTGTGACGTCCCAGTACTCTCCATAGCATTTTGTTAGACGTCCGAAATTGAAGGGCGATCTAAGTAAACTATTGCGAAATGGCGGACTTTGGTAGTAATTGAATAAAAAGTGACACTATTCTGAAAAAAAGAAAACAGCAATGAAACCTCACGAGCTGATATTCCTATCTAGGAAAGCACAGAACTATGCTTGAGCTCCGGTGAGCAATAGTTTGGTATTGCCATATAGACGCAATATATATTTTCATTTTGCAGAGGTTATTATTACTTTTCTCGATTTTTTCCTAACTTTATTGATTTGCAAGGATCAGCTGTTTTGGCCGGAAACGATTGGAGTTTTTTCATCAAATCAGGCCTCCGCAATATTTCCAGCTAAGTTGCCAGTATTGCCATCAAGGTTGATGGCTGAGCAGGTGTACTCGGGTACCCTTACACTGCGAAAAGAAGGTTGCATGTCGTTAAAATACACATCAGCTGCAAATTGTCGATTGTAAACCATGAGCCTTGCACTTTAAAGAGCTGTTTTTTTTTCGGGCAAGAGTAAATTAGGATTTTTATGGCGTAGCAGCGTTCATTGTGAGAATGTGCCGCCGACAATTAGAGAAAGGCATCGGCAGCGCCATTGGACTCCGTGAGCAACTCAGTGTGAGTGCAATGTTGGTCTCTTCAAGAGGCGCATGGCAAGTCAGAATGGTATAGGCTATACTTAGCTCGAACTGACTAACTAGACCAGCCGATTTTAGATCTCGTATAAAGTGAGCTTAATTTATTGGAACTTCTCAGTCGGGGCGTGTGTGTTTTCTCCGAATATGGCGAACAACACGCACACACACCAAAATAAAGGGCGACCTACGTAGCGTTCGTTCAGCACGCAACAAACAGGGCTATTTGGTGTACGTTCATAGCGCAAGAAAACTATGAATAGGGTTCGTGGATGTAATGCACGCTGGTCTTACCAGTGAATGTATGCATCTGAGGTTTCACAAGAGCCACGTAGATCTTGTCGACGGGCTCGTTCCGGCTTTCGCGTGCTTCGCGCCGCGGCCTTCGGAGGATCCAGCGCCCTGCTTTGAATGCCCTCGACTCGGCCGAGAAATTGCCCGCCGCCCCCGCCGTCTTCACCTGGAAATTATCCGTGTTCGAGTTTTCGCTCCGCACCCTTGACCCAAACCCAACCTTAGCGCGGCCGTTCTTTTTGTTCGGCCGTGTTGCGTCGCGAAACTCCGGCGAGTGGGAGGCCCATTGTGGACCTAAGTGGGGGGCGGCTGCTGTTCTCTGTGTACTTAGCTTCACGCCAAGGGGATTAGTCACGTATACAAGCGGTGCTGCTTCGTGCTATATGCACTCCCGAGAAAGTTGTAGCACAAGCGACCGCAGGTCTGGTCACCTGCTGTGGAAGAGCTCAAGCGTGCTAAACTAGCTGGACCTAGACTCTACTGTCTGCGCATATTGTTTCGACAATCAAGTCCACGATGGGACCTGCAGGTTCGGCGACGGAAGGCCCAACACGCGTGCCTCATGCAGTCAGGGAGAGTTCCGACAGAATAATTTCTTTCTTTCTTCTTTTTTGTGACGCAAGAGAAGCCGATTCCATTGTGCAGACGTAGTCGGGTAGTACCCTTGAACCACTTTTCGGTTTGATGCACCGACATGATAAGTCTTTGCGGCACGAGTTAGTGCTCGAAGCGTTTCTTTTCAATTCAACCAGGTTACTGCAAATAACTATGTAATGCACTCATGTTGTATCACATAACCGGGGTGGCGTCGCAGAGATCAATGAAATCGTGGGCTAAGCATAGCCACATGCGCGGAACGCGCATTTGGTGTGGTTTAAAGAACCGAAATAAGTTACTCGTTACCAACGGTTCCAGTCCCAATGAATTTTAGAACAGCTTCTTGAGAAAAGGTATGGAGCAAGTGTGTACTTGCCCCCAAGGTTGCTAAGCAACAAGCAAAGGTACAGGACCAGCTTGAAATAGACATATTTTACTGTCCTAGCTTATCCTAACCATAAGTACACTACTTGCCATGAGGTTCGCGGAGTGTCCTGGCGTAGTGTAGCACGATATTAATTTCGAGTAACGAACCTTTCTGCTTGCTCTCTGTTGCAGACGTGGAGAAGGAGTGCGCCTCGCTGGAGAACGTCCCGTCCAACCTGTACGAGTCTGTCTGCGTCCCTGGTCTGGACGAGTTCTTCCAGCAGGGAGGAAGCTTTCCGATGCCGGAGCAAAAAGTCACGCCTGTCATGAATGGAGCTGCAGCGCCCACTTCGCAAGCCTACATCGACGGTAAGCAGCTATGCGAATTACAGGCTTAGTAGCGACAAATAGCTCGACAAATAGCTATGCGTCGCTCTCTGCAGACGATGCTCAGTGACGTAACTGTACTGCTGTCGTCTTCGAGAACCAAGCTATAGGTATAAAATAAAAAAAGAAAAGAACAGCGCCTGTATCATGCCTGCGCATAGCCTGTTAATCTTCTGTATTGCAGTCAGAGGTGCTCCAATGTTGCCGCCATGACGTCACGCGCCCCAGGAAAGCGCTTATTGAAGTAAGGTAGCTAGTAAACTACTACGTCGGCTGATAAGGAAGCGATCAGTGCACTAGCAACGCGTGGCAGCAGCTCCTTTCATGTCGACTATTTTAGTTTTCCCGCTTCTCGCATATCAAAATTTTAACGCATTTAGCACCCGAAATCGAGCACATGTGTCCACGGACAGCGGACACGCAACCAGTAATATCTTCTACTCCGCAGAAAGTTAGCGCATGACGCTAAATACAAGCATGGTTCGCTGGAATACACATCTTGGTACTACGGTATGGTCAATCAGGGCAGTCACTTCCGCTGCGTCTAATTAACGCACTTATCCGGGGCGGATGCTTTGGAAACAAATCCCGGGATAAGCGTCAAGCCCGCGCTAGCGACCAGAGGTCACATATACCGGGGCGCCCCGTAAAGAAGCCAGGAAGAGGGTGGGTGGAGCGGCTCCCGTAATGATGCCAAAAGCGGCTTCCTTCTCTCGCTTGTGACGACAGAAGTGGCGTGTAGTATAGTCTCACTTCCGCCGCTAATTACAGCTTCCGGTTCAAGCATTACGCGTCGGCTCCTCCCTCCTTCCTAAACGGAGTAGCGGGCAATCGGAAATGACCGGCCGATTCGTACGCGCGCCGAGCGCCGCCGCCACGGATCAGCGGCCGCCA
The DNA here is from genome assembly GCF_023375885.2 of Dermacentor andersoni. NCBI lineage: Eukaryota > Metazoa > Arthropoda > Arachnida > Ixodida > Ixodidae > Dermacentor > Dermacentor andersoni. Next base: position 189,470,307 of record NC_092818.1, on the reverse strand, counting down.
GAGACAGCAACGCGCGGAGCTCCCCGAGTCAGAAAGTTGAGCTGGCTAATGCCACGTCGATGGAAGTAGGCATCGTGGCGCGGAGCTTCCCTTGGGCACGGCTCTTCCGTCCGCACGCGTGACACTGCGCGGACGGCGTGAGGCCAACTTTTTTTTTGCGCCGCGGTTCGGAAATAGAGGTGTGGTCGCGGATGCACGGGCCCGTGGCCCCGTAGCCGCCGCGGCCCGGCGTTGGTCCCGTCCCGCTCAGTGGGATAGTACGGCCTCCCCTCTCTCCAACCTTCGCTCCCCTCCTGGTTCCTCGCTCACCTGTTGTTGCGCACGCACGCCCGAACCGTGATGAGTGGTCGCTTTCCACCGGAAACGCGCGGTTCTTTTTCTCTCGCCCTGTCTCCCTGTCGCTGCTGTCCGCTCTCTCTTTTATTTCTTATTGTTGGGTCTTGTCTGCTATTTCCCCTTACATTTTGTTGTTGCGGGGTCGAGGGACAGTATGCGCGCATGCTGCGGCATTTATGAGCTTCTCTATGTGCTCCAGTGGCGCCGCCCTTTGGGTATTTGTTTTCGACATACGTTTCTTTATTTCTTCACCTCACCGTCCTCCTCTCGCCTCCCCCCCCCCTACATCTCTTCTCTCTCTCTCTCTCTCTCTCTACCGTGCCTGAATATTCACTACGTGAACAAGCATGAAAGCAGAAAAATGTTCGCTTTGCTTCGGTTACCTTCTGCATTTTGGTCGTGACTGTGACTGTACACTGTGTGACGTAGGACTGTACGGTGACACTGCCCACAGAAATAGTTCGTGTTTACGTGCGTGTGTGTGCTTAGGTTTTTTCTCCCTTTTTTTTATCCTTTCTTTTTCACCTATTGCATCCCCTTGCCCCTCCTCCAGTACAGGGTAGCCAACCGGAGATAATCTCTGGTTAACCTCCCTGTCGTTCCTTTGCCTTTCTCTCTCTCTCTCTCTCTTGGTCGTTTTCATATAGTTCCACTGGTATTTGAGTATTCGTCTTTTGGTTAGCCCTTCTCGAAATAATAAAAAAAGCTTTCTTAGTTATTCAACCACCTTTTAGGCTCATGCTCAGTCGACTCTTTAGTTCGCGCTTGGCCTCTTCACTTTCTCATGTTTGCCGAGCAGTGTTCTGCTCTCTTGGCGCATTGAGTTCATTTTCTCTGCATTCTTTTTCCTTTTATTTTGCTTCTTTTGGTAGATGCGTGAACCGTGTTTCTTTCCATTCTTTTCTGAGTTTTCCTTTCTTTCTCGATCGTTCCTGACCTACAATAACCGAACGGTTTCCGGCGGATGTTTGTGTTGAGAACCGAACCAATGTCGCGCGCCGGCGCGGTTTTCCCATCTCTTCGCTCACCCTTTCCCCTACGCGTCCCCCCTTCCGAATTTCGTTTGCCACGTATCGGCTCACCGAACAGTCCTGCACCCGAATTTCGTTTGCCACGTATCGGCTCACCGAACAGTCCTGCACATTTAAATATCTGTGGTGGTGACTTGGGATCATCATCATCATCATCATCATGGTGGCTATAGTATTGGGCTGCTAAGCACGAGGTCGCGGGATCGAATCCCGGCCACAGCGGCCGTATTCGGATGGGGGCGAAATGCGATAACACCCGTGTACTTAGTTTAGGGGCACATTAAAGAATTCCAGCTGGTCCAAATTTCCGGAGTCCCCCACTACGGCTTGCCTCATAATCAGATCGTGGTTTCGGTATGTAAAACCCCATAATTGAATTTTTTTTAAAACCGGACCTGCAATTAAATTGTCAATTCATTGTCAACAATTAAACACCATCAAATGTGTCCCTATGCTTTGCTTGAAATGGTTGTTACTAAAAGTATAGTTCCTCGTGCGTGCGTGCGTGCGTGTCTGCGTGCCTTTAGCTACATCGCCTTTTGAGCACGAAAATTCTGCGCTCCCTGTACCACTGTTCTGCCACCTCTTCCTCGCCTGCACAAACTCGCAAAGTAACGGCCCATGGCTCCAGCTTTCTCTGTCACCGTGCCGGCCTTCTCTCTCGAGATGCCATCTCGAGTATCCGGGTGAGCTGCGACCGCTCGCGTAGCTATCGGCGCCTGGTCGGCACTCGGACCTCCAGGGATCGTCACTCAGCGCTTCGCACGTTCCGTCTACACGGAAAGAGAGAAAAGCAATACCGAGAAGCGAGCTGGAGAAATGGGCGACGCCGTCGAGCAGGCCGCGGTTCACCACAAAGGCGTCTCTGATTCGGCGAGATGAGGCTCTGCCGGCTCTCGCTTGTCTGTATATATGCTGCTCGCGCCACGCCTGCATCGCAAACAGGAGGGTGGTCGCCGATAGCGGCGCCTCTTCGCTCTGTGGCGACGGAGTGCTTTGCGGTCCTGTGTTTGTCGGCTGCAGAGGACCACGAACTTTGCAGCACGGTTGTCGGCCCACGTATATTACGGTGCAAGATATTTAGCCGTTCGGACCGGGAGATGGCGCGCGCACGTTGCCTGTTCCATCTGCCGCAGGGTGTTCTGTCTTTCGGCGTTTCCCTCTTTTCGGGCAAGGTAACCCCGCATAGAAGCAACATTGCACTTATCCTGTCACGATGATGCAAATGCCCCTAAATAGCGTGGACGATAGCTAAAGACGAGACAGTCATAGCGAAACTTTCAAGTTGTTTATTAGAAAATCAGGTAGTCATATATATAAACTTGCACACTCGCCCAACTATACTGACCGACATATACTATCTTTTGCCAAAGTTGAGAACTTGTGAACCATTACTGAGAACTCGAGATGGTCAGATTTTGAGTACACCTCTGTGGGCATAAGAGAGAGAGAGAGACAGAGAGAGAGAGAGAAACTCTTTTAGAGGAAGAATTAGGGAGTGGTACCACTCTAACTCAAGGCTCCTAACCTATGTTCTCTTACATTGCTCAGTTAGCTATGACCATCGATTGGCCTATTTTTTACCTTGTTTATATTTTGCGATATAATGCACGTTTCAGTGCGTAATGACTACGAACAATCTTTGTGTTCGGAGGAAGGCTTCTTTGCTCTGTTTTCGTAAGCTCTCCGTATAGTCCACGGATTTTCCAAATCACGCGTCATCCACAGAGGCATACGGCACAAAGCTTCCCCATGACTCCTTATCGCAGTAGCACAAGGCATTTGTGGTTGACCTGCGCGCTCGGCTTTCCCGAGAATTGAAAAGTGTGTTAGTCATTGAGATAGGTAACGCTTGGACACAAAAAATAAGTACTTGGCTTTCTGGGGACTTTTTCTTCGTTTCGTACATTTTGTGAAATCGGAGGCTGTTTTTTAGTGTGCTATGGCTGGTTCGGTGGCCAATATATGCAACGTTGTCGGATTGTTCCAGCATCCTTCTGGAATCTTCAAAGTGTTACTAAGCTTCACTACAATGCATAAAAATGCAGCGTGCTCTTTTTTCTTTATTTATTTAGAAAGTAACAACTGAAATGTTTTGGCGATCCGCTCTACCGTTGTCGCGATGCCAGATGCCATACTTGCAAGCTTAGCTGTGCCGTGCATGTGTGGCATGGTTTAGCTGCACTTCGTGCCAAGTAGGCAGGTGGCGGAAGCATTAGTGGTAAGGGTAGAAACATAGCGAAATACTAAATCTCAATTGACGTCAATAGAGTGGAAAGCGAAAGCAAAAGTAAGAAGGTGGGTGGCGTTGGAACAGTCATCTTACTATAATCGCAATAGAACACGGCGGTAATACCAGATGAAATGTTCATGACATATGCACACTAAGCTTTATGCTGGGAAAATAAGGCCGCGCAAGATAAGCTAACGAGGACCTGGTTAAAAAAAAAAAGTTAGGGCTTCGAAAATCTACAGGCCGTTTTAATTCTGTGGCTGCACAAGATTTAGGTGCTTGAGCTTGTTAAATCGTGAAAGAAACCTGCTGTTGGCTTCAGCACACATAATATAGATAGACCATTGCGTCGCGACGCCGGAATTTACGGCCGAAAGTGAAGCGAGCAGTGAAAGGCAGAGAGAGAGAGAGAGAGAGAGAGAGAGAGAGAGAGAGAGAGAGAGAGAGATAGACAACACAACCACTTTATGACAAAAGCAGGCCTACCGAGCAAATGACGTAATGGCCTTGCAACATGTGCCTTGCCCAGTGGGCTGAAAACGAAGTTAAGAAACGCTTTTCCAGCCGGGGAAAAATAAGGCACGGCTCCAGTGCGTCCGAAGTGGTCCGTTGGTCAGTGCGACGCCTTCTCGCACCCTCCCCCCCCCCCCCCCCCCTTCTTTTTCTTTCTTTCTTCCGGGCTTGTTGGTGACCTTGTTGGCGCGTGGTGGTGCCCGGGTTTCTGCTGTTCCTTGCCTCTATTAGCCGTTTTGAAGAACGACATAATTTTCTTTGTCGCTTTCTTGCCTCGTTTTACTTTCTTTACTTTTTCTTCGTTTTCTTTTTCATTGTGTCCTTCTTGCATACGGGTGAGGCTCTGCAGCCGACCCGTAAATATACTCGCGCGTTCGTTCAGTTCTGCGCTATAGAAACAGTTGCTGATTTGTCTTTGTGTTGCTCAAGCGTCCGTTCTTATTTATTTTTCATTTCTGGTTCTCTCGACGGTCTTTCAGTAGTGTTTCCATGGGGGTAAAGCTATAGGGAAACGCATTAGTCATAATAGGCGTTTACGTACGGAGTATCATTTCTCGGTCTCGCTGCCGACAAAGCCAAAGTGCGTCGTCGTTCGTGGTCCCGTGGCGAGCTTTGCCTAATAGCTAGTCACTGTGTTCACGACGACTCGTATGGATTGCGATCCTTTAGCGTCAGCGCTCAATTTCTCATCTATACGCGGTGCCCGCGTATTTGCACCATCATCCTCGTCCTCCTGCAAGAAACATTTCCAGCGTAGCACTTGAACCTGTACCGAGAAAACATCGAGAGTTCTCAGGACATGGAGTTTTCCTCATCACGCGCACTTCAATGTTACTGATAGGAACCATTATGTAATGCTGGAAAGCTTTAGATAGAAGGATGGTTTGATTTGTTTTCCGTCATCGCTGAGCTGTTTTTGAGGCAATTGCGAGCCTACGCACGGCGTGATTCAGTCGCCGTGTGTACAAGTGAGTTGAATCCAGTTGGCCTGGATAAGAGTGTGTTAGAACGCAGAATCGAAACCTACGCGATATATCCACACGAACCTGACGGGTCGTGCGGAAGCAAAATATGCCGCCCAGAACATGGCAGAGTGAAAGTGGTTCGGCTGGCGAAGGTTGCATGCAGTCAGCGTCGCTCTCACGGCTATCCTGCGGGAAGCGAGACTTGGACGGTTGCTTATTTGGATCGATCCATATGCCGAGTTGTCTTCGTGCGTGTTGGCGTGTTTCCCTCTCTGTCTCAAGTGTCGGCCTGCGAATTTATCGCCGGTACGTGTTCCTCTATCCTGGCTTCTGCAGACCCTAAATTAGCCCATTCCGTTGTTTCTCGCCACGGCTGGGCGGATGCGTTTCCTGTATCCCGCGCCGATTTCGGCCCGTCGCGCTTACCACCTGTTGCGCGCGCGTAGCAAGTCCCAAACGTGGAGTGGGGCTGCTGATTTTCTTCTCGTTTTCTCATTCGCCTCGCTATGAAAGCGTTCGTCACCGCTACCGTGTAGAGCTGATTTCTCCGAATTCCGCTGCAACGCACGTTCTATACGGACGCTTCAGGTGCGTGCGTGTCGATACACTCGCGCCGCTACGACATCTGTTCCGCGATCTTACGGAGTGCGTGCGTTGTATCACCCCTTCTTTTATCTGAAAGTTTGGTTCAAGCGCGACGATAAAACAGACATTGTCTTTCTGAATTATGTAATTGTCGAGAAGAAAGGATACCGAGGGGCCCGATTTTTATTAATTATGTCATGAGAAGCGAGCAAGAAAAAACAAACATTACGCGTGCATCGCACGCATAATGCGAAGGCGTGGAATCGTTCCCCACCTGCGACCGGTTGCTTTGTTCATCCATTTTCGTTTCCATTAAGTTATCATTTCTTTCATTCAATCAGTAAGTTCATTTAATCTCCCTTATGTTATACTTTGTGTCTTTGTTGGTTTCTCATGATTTGATAATTATGAGGCGTTCAAGTTACGTTACATCATGTTGCAGCATTAGAGCATGAAAAAGAAAAGTAACGCGATAACGTCTATTGGACGGGTTATGCGTAGTAGCATTGGCGTCTGAAGTTTATGCGCATACTATGTGAAAACGACCTTTCCCCATGAGTAACCGTAGTTTTGGATTGTCGTGTGTATAAGCTCGAATTAAATGTTGCGGCATTCAACATGATATATTAATGACATAAGCTTACACCTTAGTGAGACTCCAAAACACGGTTTAGGCCACGCCAAGAAACAGAGAGCAACATACTGCATCAGTGCGAATAAAACGTTAGCGCCAACCAACGCATTTCTGCCTTTGGAAGCAGCTGTAGTGCTTCCGTACGCTTGTGTCGTTCTCTTCGCTCCTTTAAAAAATGCAATTGCGGCGAATTAGCGTCAACCTCCTATGCTCATTCTGGACCATAAGCTGGAAACGGGGCCAAGTCTTGGGATTCCGAGAGACGTTGCGAAGACCCTTCGAAGAAGTGACTTGCACACAGTTCCAGAGAAGGGAGGATGGATGGATGGATATTGGATATTGGTGTGCCTCGTGTGCGCCCCCTAGTGGCACGGGGTTCAGCTCTCTGGGGCAGGCCATTGATTGGAGTCAGTTGCCAAATATATGTCGCGCAAGAAGCCGTGCCGTGCCCCTGCGCACTGACCGGTGGCGAACCAGCTCGTGGTCAGTGGCAGCGGAGCGTGTTCCGGCGGGGGCCGTTTTTCTCCGGGACCCTGCGTCGCACTCGACCGTAGGGCGCACTACGCCTCCGAGAAAAGAACGCCGGTCGGTTTAGTTGCGAAATTGCGCGGCCCCTTTCAAGCGCTGCAGCCTTATTGCCGCTGGTAGCCGTGAGAGCTGTAGCTGGTCGTGGCGGGCAGTCACTGGCGTCCTCCGCAGCACAGACGGCGAGGGCGGGCCCTCGTCCGTTTGCCTCCGCCTCCTGCCGACTTGCTTCACCACGCAGACCGCGCAATTTCGGCCTCTGCTGAAGGGCTACCAGGCTGCCTCAATGAGCGCAGACATTAATTGAGTGCATGCGTGACCGCCCGTTGCAGGCTGCGCACCGCGGCGCCCTTTGTGGTTGTTGCTGGCTCTTTTCGTCGCAGCCCTCCTATTTTACTTTATTGTAATTTTCTTTTAATTTTTACAGCGAACCTGTTATTGAGAATGGAAGCTCTCGTAAACGTTCTACGTGCGCTTTTTTGTTTTTGACGAGCCGCAGAGCACTTCTCTGGTTAGGACGGCCACTCATATACTATAGTGGACATGTTGCGTGCGCGTTGCACATAATTTCCACATTTTCCAACAGTGTTGGCCTGAAAGCCTTAACCTGCTTAAGGCGCCTTCGGCGCTTGGCCGAGGGTCCAGCATAACGAGCCCTCCCAAGAGCAATGTGTGCACACTGGACTTGCACCACGTCACTAAAGGTTGTACTTATCTTTACAAGCGTCTTGAATTCTAACCCTTCCGATGCAATAATATCAGATGCAGCTGGGGTTCCACTGGGCGTCTCTGCAAGCCCGACGACGTCATAGGCATACGTAGTCCACCCCTTGTTTCCATGTACTACCTTATAATGGGAGCAGCCTCTGTCAAATCTTCCAAGAACGTAAGTTTTTACGAATTGGCTGCACACATTATCGCACTGGGCTAGTCGAGAACCATATCCAGTGGAACAGGCTGTATCATATGTGAAGAGTAGAGAAAGTGGGTATATATGTACATGTAAATGCAAATGCACTGAGCATTTTACGTGGCGAAGTTGTTCGTATGGCCCCCCTCCCTGCCGGCAATGTTGTTTTTTCTTCCACATTCATTCCTAGTTAATTTTCTTTTGTTTTAGATATAGTCTGAAAATTACCGTATGCTTACTTCTCAGTCATTAATCTGAAAATTCGCTCATAAAAGAAAGCGTTTACTTCCCCATGCATTGATTGGCTTCATTGTTCGGTGTTACGTGACAAAAATCGAGCCCGTGGTTGTGCTCAGTCTTCTAAGTCATTTTATATGACTGAGAGCCCCATTCTAAACTTTATTAAAATGTGCAACTGTATTTTGTATGCCTAGTAATCTGCAGATAACATCAGTGTTATGTCGTCCCGCAACAACGTTGTTCTTTCGATTTGTCCAGGAGGCTACAACCACATAAGCGAGAGCCTTCATACGTTGAACGACATGAACCAGGAGGAGATGGCGCTCGGTGGCCACAACTCCTACGACGAGTCCCAGGAGTACGGCCTCGAAACGCCGCAGTCGCACCCGCCCTATTTGGACTCGAGTCCCGAGTTCTACCCTTCCACGTCCGCCGTCGTGCACGAATCAAAGTTCCAGCCCACCTACACGACGAGCAAGGAGTATTCCAGACGTAAGTGACACCATTATTATCATTGGCCTACCCTAGTGTAAGCCGACTGACCAACAACTTCTGCTGTGGGTGTCATTATCTTCCATACCTTGATCATCAAAGTGATGTATCGTAAATGATGAGGAATATGTTGCTGATAGCTCCCTTATACCAGGAATATCGTTGCCCAACTTCGTGCACGCCTGCTTTTTGCGATCTGGATTGAAGGGAAACTTAAAAAAACAGTCGACCTAAATGGGTAAATTAAGCTTATTAAATATTAGAAGCGTCAGGTGTTACTGTGAGCTGAGACTTGGTAAGCCAGAAGAGATGCAAGAACAAACACGGGCTTGTATAATTCCCGCGCTCTCTCCTTGTAATGTCATGAGATGTGGAGAGCACCTGTTCTAGGATAGTACATAGTGTATCAATGAAGAAGGGCTCCCTGGCATTCTAAGGTAACCGATGACTCAACCACGTGAGTTTTATGAACTAATTTGAACCAGAATATGCGACCCAAGCACGCGAAAACTAGTAAGTACAGCGTATCAATAACCTACGCATTAAAAAAGGAATACCCTTCGTTTTCTTCGATAATAACCAATGTTTCTCCCCCATATAGGCGCAGATCGATTATTGAAAATATAATGTCGCTAGACTAAACTAACATAGTTTATTTCTTTAGTGACACTTTAGGTAGCGTTCTTGATCGGTTGACCCCGTGTCCAATTTTTTACCCTTCCTAAGTCAAGCTCTCGTTTCTCCCGTCACATGCTGGGTGCCTGATGTCTTCTTCGGCATTTCCTTTGCCCGACTGCAGCGAGGTACTCCCACCACGACATGGGCCTCCCCGAGCGCTACACGGGCGCGCATCACTACGAGCCACCCTTCCAGACGGTCCCCACGGCCGTCCAAAGCGCTGCCGACCACTGGGCGGCGGCCGCCGCGGCCCACCAGAACGGCGTGGCAGCCGCAGCCGCGGCCGCGGCCGCAGCCAACGGCGGCGTCCCTCCGCCCCACCACCACCACCACCCGTCGTCATTCGGGCCCCTGCACGCGCTTCGCGGCGACGGTCCTCTGGGCCACCTGAGTTCCGGCGCGCTGCAGCGATCACACCTCGTCGGCGGCGGCGACAGCAAGCCTGTCATCCAAGCGGCCGTTTTAGCAGGTTATTCTGGTGTGTCCTTGGACTAACCCTCACCGTTCTGCTTGCCCGTGGAAGCGATACCGTTAGGGGGTGCTTCTACCCCAGATTTTATCTCCTAATATTACTTGATTTGTGGTAATTGTTCTGCTTATCAGACAAGAGAACTCATCCATGTTGCACTTCTATCACTAATCTCCCATGCTCAATTGGAGGGTTCTGTGCGTGGCACTCGCGGTAAAGTAAGTGCGCTGTACTTGTTGGAATATGTTTATATGCACCCATGAGTTAATTGCGTCTCTTGGTAAATTATTGCTGCCACTGAAGATAACTGCGACATACTTAATCGTCGCCATGAAACACATTTAGGGTTCCGACATTTGCAACTGATTACACAGGGTGGGGCTTAAAGGGGTAGGGATAGGGATAGTAGTTGTTCTGTTGTATTTGAAAAAAAGGGATGTCATCTTTGTCTTGCAATGAAGTTATCTTCAAGATGACAATGAAGGTACATTTTCTGTACCACTAGCATTAATTTGTTCAACTATGATAGCTACTCACCCAAGCATAAAATCAAGTTTTCCTCAAGAGTATCTTTTATTGCACATTATGTTGTGAACTTAGCTCGAAATCTGCATTGTAATATTGGACATCATTGTAACTCGTGTGCCTGCAAGATAGTATATTTGGACAGAGAAAACAGTAGCTTCTCTATGAGTAAATACATATGCACCACATGTGAAATGTAAAGGATTTAAGGTGTGCTCACCAGTGTCAAAAACCATGTGTTTGTGCATAAATTCGGGCTTGAGGTCAGTGCCTGTCTGATGAGCAAAAATAGAACACGTTGTGGGGCTAGTTGTTTCATAACTTTGAAAAGATGAAGCACTGACAGAGACAGCACACCAATGAAGAAACAACGACGACAGGACAAGGCACTACTTGCAACTGTTTATTGAGGTCAAAAGCGGCCCCATGGCTATACATACGGCCGCTTTTGGCCACAATAAACAGTTGCAAGTAGCGCCTTGTCCTGTCATTGGTGTGCTGTTTCTGCTGGTGCTTCATCTTTTGAGAGCGAAAATATATATCAGTTATCTTAAACTGAGATTGCAGCTTAGGGTACTTTTTTCGCTTTACTTTACAGATATTTATTTTTGCAATGCCAGAAATATTTTAAGGCTCTCCCCTTTTGATGTGCAAAAATAATGCAATGAAGAACTTAAAGTGTATATATCCTTACTCAGGCATGACCCAACTTCTAGCTTCGCATTTTGACTATTGCAGTGTTTGAAGGCCTGTTGCTTTTGTGCATGGCTTTAATGTGGAATGCTACATGGATGAGCTTTGCTCTTGGCTCTGCTTTTCAAAGCATTTCTCACTTTTTGTTGTTGCCTTTGGCATTCCTGCTTGTAAATTCTCCTTGTTGCTTGCTGCTTCCACAGTAAACAGAATGGTATTGAAGTGGCTCAGAATGATGCTGTTGATTCCATGGGGATTGTAGAGACATGCTAGCGCTACATAAATTTGATGGCTTCAAAATTTTGACCTTACCAAACATTTGACATAAAAGCACATTCATCGATGTTCATATCCCTGTGGTTGGTCTGGAATACAGCAACGGACTGAGTCACTTCAACTGTCATGCTAACTCGTATTGTGTCATGAAGTTCTAGCAATTCATGACTAAAATTTTTATGCTGTTCAGAACATGGTTTAAGCTTTCAAAGCTTTTATCATAAATTTGGGTGTGCGGTGAACAAAGGCAATATTGTCTTGTCAATAGCCTCAGGTAATGAAGAATGCTAATAATATAATATCAATAGTAGATAATGTCAGAGATCAAGCTCACCGGTATTCCATGACCAAACTTTTTTTTAGTGCACAGAAACCACAGACCTGTATATTCCATTTTATGCATGTGGTTTCTAAATGCAAGAGAAGTTTGGTCAACATTTAGTTCAGAACTCGTTACTTATAGTGCTACGTGCTAGTCTTTCTTCTGGAATTATTCATCTGCTTGTATGGGCTTAATTATTGCCAATTTTCTTGCACTGATAGGTGCTTGTGGTTGTACTGATCTCACAAAGACTAGTACGTTTGCACGTTTTCAGCTTCTTTCATAGTAACTTTCTACTGCTATACCTATAGCAATAGCATGACAGCAACTTTGACTGCTTCCAGTCGGCACATTGCTGAGTTTTGAATGCATGATTCTACCACATTCAAGGGTGACTTGGACAGAGCCACCCCTCTCCCCTTTGCAAAAACTAATAATTGCTCGAGGCGACATAATTAGGTTATTGCAAGCAATCGTGCTCTGATTCGCATGAGCATTACTTCCTCTGTGTAATCGAAAAACAACATTTACAGGAATAAGAATGCAATAAATTTAAACTCATTATGCGATAAAAATTCCGCAATGTGAATGTTGAACAAGACAGAGCTAACTTAAGATATGAAACAAGTGTGGACTATTTCATATTGGGATGGGCCCTCAAATAATATATCTCATATAATTAAATGTTGGCACCCACTAGCAGTAAAAGGCCGTCGGTTTTATGGATAGTAATTTAAGTTTACAACATGATTCCCTCAAAACTAATGCTTTTTTGCCTAACAATTTGGTAATATAGCCCAATGATGATACTAAATTCTGTTCTCATCTTGTTCATCCTCTCACAGGAAGTGGCCCAATCCAGCTTTGGCAGTTCCTACTTGAACTGCTCACTGACAAATCCTGCCAAGGCTTCATCAGCTGGACAGGCGATGGCTGGGAGTTCAAGTTGACAGACCCGGATGAAGTGGCCCGGCGCTGGGGCGTTAGAAAAAACAAGCCCAAAATGAACTATGAGAAGCTTAGCCGAGGCCTGCGCTACTACTATGACAAAAACATAATCCACAAGACAGCTGGCAAGCGCTATGTGTACCGCTTCGTGTGCGACCTGCAGACGTTGCTGGGCTACACGCCTGAAGAGCTGCATGCTATGGTTGAGTTGAAACCTGAAAAGAAGGATGAAGACTGAGCCAATCAGCTTTGATGCTGGATTTTGTTCGATTTGGTGTGTCTCGCGTGATTTGAGCTCATCATAGGTGGTGTTGGTGACGTGTTCTACAGTGCGGACTCGCTGGACAGATTCCTGCTCACCCAGTGTGTGTGTGCGTGTGTGGTGAACTGACGAGTGCTACAAGACAAGAGACTCTTTGTGAAAGCACAAACATTTTAAAAACGCAGAAAGCGCTTTAAGAGCCTTTTCTTAGACGTATTGAAGCATAAGGATCGCTGGTGGTCGTTGTACCCCGCCACCTGCAATACAGAGGTTACCTTTGTCTCACATGGAGTTGAAGCATTAGCCTTGCTCAAGCAATTCACACATCCATCAAATCCTCCTCCTGCCGATGTGCAGCAGGGAGACAGCACTTGCCAGCTGTCAACTTCAGTGGTTCTTGTATTTTTGTCTATGTTGGAAGGTTGACCCTATTGCTGAGATGTTAATACTTTTGTTTTTTAAGGAAATTGTCTTAATGGAACTTAACATTTCATCAAAGCACCACAGCGGTGCACTATGCAATGAGTGTTGATGAGTGAAATTGCAGTTGCTCCCAGCAAGCATTGTGCCCAGAGGGAAAGATATTCCCAGTATCATGCGAAGTCAAATCTTTACTACATGTCCTGTTTTTCAATTTTATGCCTTCATTTGCTTAAAGTGCTTCGTGTAATGTTTGCGCAATACTTCTGGCTATATTTTTCTGCACAGATGACAAAATTTTGGTAGTATGGCTTTACAAAATTGAGTGAGGTGTATCAAGGGTGTGCTGCATTTTGAGAAGTTGAAGTTCTTTCTGGCATTCAGCTGTTCAGTTTATATAATATGGTGTTTTTATTTAAGTGAACAATCTGGCCAGAAACACAATTTTTTATGTTCCTAATTGGCTATGACCGCTGTCATCTCAGTAACCATAGCCTAAGAAGTGAATTGAATTACTTTGTGAACTGAAAAGTCTGTGTGACTTCTGCTTCCAAATGGCTGGGTAAAAAAAGTCCTTAGTTTATTATAGTGGTAGCTGTAGCCACATTCTTTAATGAGGCACCTTTCTGATTTCTTCAGTAATCTTTATCTCTGAGAAATGTGGCACCATGCACTTGAGCACATGATGTGTAAACAGCCTAAAGGAAAGCTCATTATTTTATCCTAAGCAAAAACTATTATTAAAGCTCAATGTTGCCAAGTACCTTCTTTCGTCTTTTATCTTTGTTTTATAGTGCATTAGTCATGCAGTCGTTATTGTAGTCATGAACAAGAAGTGTTCTTTTTTTTCTTGTTGAAGCGTACCAAGCAAGAAGATACAGCAAAAAGCCAAAGTATTTCACTGTCTCATCTGTTTGCTCTTGGGAGTTTTCTGTTTTGTTGCACATGACATCAACATTTTGTCATTTGTTTTCTTGTGCTTATAATCCTAAATACCTGCCTGTCGATGACAGCAATTACGTTTTTGCGTTGTCATGGTGCCCATCACGTTGCGACTTGGTTAAACTTGTACATAAATACATGTATATTATGAGCATCAAATTTTTACTTCACGAATGTATTTTATTAGTAACATAGCTCGATACGTCTTGCGGCATTTATTAGAGGTCAGGAATAAATATAGGACATGAGATGACTTTAGGACAGAAGCTATATTAGAATTGTGCATTTTTCTCAGTGTAGTTGAACTGCACAAAAAAAGAGTGGATGTGCATTTTCTGTTGACGATGATTCCATGTTGTTCATGTGATGTGAATGACTTCCTCAATATATATCTTGCAGTGGGCGACAGGCATCTACAGTGTTTTGTTGTCCATATAAATGGTGTCTCAATCATAACACTTGTTGAAACCGATTATTTCGTCCCTGCTATAACTTATACTTTATCCAACAACTTGAATGCTTCTCTTGAAAGTGCAGTGTACAAAAAGTATTAAGAAAGTGTGCCGCCAGTATTTTGTCATACCGAAACCTTGTGGAAGCAGTGCCTTAATCTGTTTGTCTTCCAAAGAAGATTTACATATATTTATACAAAGCAAAATTTTTTATATGTTTGTGTGGCACATCCCGAGTTGGAAGTGCAGTGCACGAACGGGAATGTTTCACCTCTCTACTTCATGTTTTTTTTTTTCTTTCACGTTCACGCATCTTTCATGCGTTACCCGTTCAAAGCTGTGCGCAAGCCTTTGTAAATTATTTCCAGAGGTCTCTATGCTTTTAGCATGAAGAGATGATCTTTATTTCTATTTCTTTCTTTACTCCTCCTTTTGTCTTGTCATTATTTTTCCTTTTTCGCTTGAAAAGCGTCTGAAGTGCAAGATCTCAATAAAGAAGAAAGCATTACAAACTGCCCCACTGGAGGATAATTTTACTGGGGACATTGTGACATCTTGTGATCTGCTATCTTCACATACATTTTTTGCTGACTTGTTTGTAATGTGATTCATTGTTCTCTCGTTTGCTTTACTTCGAATGAATGCAATGTGCAACTTCTGTGGTCTACAGGAAATAAAATGCACATACGATTTTGAAGTTTCTTTTTGTTGTTTCTTGCAGCGATAATGACATAGGAGGAGGTGCAGAAATGTCGAAATGGCATCTGTACCTCATTTCTTATAAACTGTCAATGAATGTACAAGCTGATTACTAATTATTGGGCTGCACTAATAATCATAGCACGGTAAAAGTAAGAAAGCCATCTTCTATCTTGCATCTTTATACAGTCAAGTTCCTTTGATTTGATCCTGACGATATCGATCAAACTGGTCGAATTACCTGGCGAAACGAATTAAACAATACGAAAAAAAACCCACCGGAACATGCCATTGATTCACTAGGCAGTATTTGCCTTTAAAGTTAGCTTCGCCGCAATACAGTAGTATTATTCGATCAAGCATATTAAACGGGAACCTGTGACACTGTTCGGAGACATAGCAGGTTCCTTAATTTACGCACACTGTAGGCCTAATATGGTTGCCGGCAGGCCTTCGAAGTTTTAGAAAGGCTTCCGCTCTATTGTTGGCTCTAAACGTGTCCTTGACTATCTGAATCTTTTAAACTCACCACCTTGCTTTTTGCTAGATTTCCCAAAACACAGATGGTTTTTTTCTCCGCTTTTCAGCGCACGGCGCCTGCGCGCACGTATATTTAAGGAAAGCCTACTAGGTCCCCTTAACGATACCATAAACTAGACACGCATGGCGGACAAAACGAGGGCTCAGATCGCCACAGCAACGTTGGAAACAGCTCTGAATGGCTGCCAGTATGCTTATTAGGTGTCTAGATGCTCGTACTGTGACCGGAGACAGCGCGTGAACGCCTATATAATTAGGAAACGCGTACTGTCCCCTGACAGGGACCCCTTTCCATTCTTGGTGTGCTTCATCGCATAATAGGGCTATATTGCGGCAAAGCTGACCAGTAAAGTTCAATTTAACTGGTAAATGCCAATTTTGAAATCGATATAACGGAAGCTTAGGCCCATAGAAATGTATGGGCGCCGGCCGGGACCTTCGGTTGGAATTGAATTAATCGAAATATCGAAGTATAGCTGGAGTCGAATTAATGGAAGTCTATTGTACTGACAAAGAGAAATTATACACTGAGCTGTTCCAGACTTCGGCAGCCATAGATCACATTTGCTGCTTCTGGTTAATCGTAGTGCTACACAAGCGGCATGCCTTTGCGGTCGAACAGGTTGTGAGAATGGTCTCATCGTCGCCGCTGGAGGCAACACACTTTCTTCCACATATTGCACCTAGTTTAACTAACGAGTTCAGGGGTAGTGCAGGTGCGCCAGTTGTGGCAAATTGCTACATTTGTGACTTGCTGCGCCAAGCTGCGCAAAACGTTAAAAGTGCTTCGTATCACGCCAGAGCTGTTCCAAAACACTGAAGCGGACAAACAACAAAGGCTGCGTGTTCATTCAAGTTCAGAGAGAATACGTGTATAACTATAGATAAATAGCTTGAGTTTTGTTCACTCCACCCACAGGATGTCGGCAGCCAACGCAGTCGTGCAGCAACGCGTCATTCAAGCCTCCGTTTTGCTGCATTCATGAGCGATAAAAATACGCAGTTTCGCCCGAAAGGCGAAGCATCGATCGGATAGCACGGATAGCACTTTTATCGGCCGTATCAACGTCTAAACATTCATTTGCTCAGTAAATTAATAAGGATGGTGTCAGGGCCTGCAGCAAGCATGAACACATCACACTCGATGACTGTGGACACTCGCTGTCAAAACGCTCGCGTGAGGAAACGCGGCAGCAGCAGGGAGCGAAGTGAAATTTGTGCTGTCTATAGACCGTTGTATTGAGGGCGTCGCCATTTTGCGATGACAGCGCCATCTATTGTCCGGCGCCGTGTATTAGTATGTGGGATCGCGCTGGAGGGTGCACGGCGAATGTGGTGTTGACGATGAGTGGTAAAGTTTTCGCGCTTTCGCTAGAGTTGTCAACAAGTTGTTTGGATTGGGAACTTCTTAGCGTGTCGTCCCTAGGCTTTTAGCTTCCGCAATATCGAACGGGAACTGTCCTAGAGGCGCTTCCGCAGTTCTGCCCACGATCGAAATAGGAGGCGAGTCAAGTCTGAACATTGTTTATACGTAACGCATACATGTAACGTGTTATTGTATGTCTAGCCTTAAGGTATCCATTAAGGTATCACTCAGGCGACAACAATCAGAGGTGTATGCATGTGTCATGCGTTGTGCCCCACCAGCGTACATCCTAAGCACGAAGCTCTGAGAAAACAAGTTTTCCTAGCTTTCGTGCTCCTAAAATTTTCGCGGTACGATTTTCTAAACATTGTTTGTCTGACACCCGGGCATCGAGCTTTACAAAATAAAGAACTGTAAAACAACTCGATCGACACGGCTGTTAACATGGATAAAATGAGCTTATTATAGTGGCCGCGAATATGCCACGATCAACCAGACGCTCACGACACGTTGAAAGATTATGTGCACTCTTAGGTCTCGAATGGTGCCTGTGCATGCAGAGGCACCTCGCCTACTCGAGAGAACTGAAAAACGAACAACTACTCGTTGCAACGGCAACTTTATTTTCTGCAGCAATACAGTGCGCGATGAGCGGCGTCGACAGCTTGCGGGCGAGATGCTGTAGCACGGGAGAGCCTATGGGAACTAGGGCCGGCCGGCCAGGCACGTACCCAGGATTTTTTTTCGAGGGGGGCCCGACCCATGGTAACTTTTCTATGTAAATGAGGGGGGGGGGGGCTACCTTTATTAGTACAAATATGAATAACGCTCACAATTCACAAAAAGAAAGCGTAAACCCACAAAAGAGAAGTGAAATAAGGTGTATTTTACAGGTACGCCTGTGGCGATACACCTGCTTTACTTGGCAAACAAAGAACCACGTCAAATGGACTCGTGCAGTAAATAAGCGCAGGAAGAACACTGCCAAGAACAAGTAAAGAAGCCTCCCGAAAGTGTAAAATGAAGATTACTTCAGTAGAATAGAACTTAAAAAGCAGCAGTTGGCAACAAAGGCACACGGACCGCGCGGAGTTGTGTTACTCCGCCAGCAAATCACAAAAGCAAACAAAATCGTCGTCATGCGGCCTTTTCAACAGGGCGTCATACTTGACACCTCCGGAGCGTCTGCTGTTCTTGAAGAGACTTTTCATCGGCGGAAGCAATGAGGTGTGCAATAGACGTGGACAAAATGTATTGAGTCTGCGCATTTCGCATGAAACTTCGCTGCGAACTGAAGGGAAACTTCACAACAAATCAGGGTGTCTACCAAGTTGACATTTCCAAATTCCCCGAGTTTTCCAGGTTTTCCCTGGGTGCCATTGCACAATTCCCTGAGTGATGCAGAACTATGTGTTATGTCAAGACGGTCTGAAGCCATATCGCCCGATGCTGTCACTCTCTAATAACCATATGAAAAAAAAAGATTTAGTCCAATTTGAATACTAAGGAGTAGTGTTCATGTTATTCAAAAAGAGAATAGAAGGGAGGGGTTAAAAAATGCCCAGCAGATGAAATGTCTTCGTAAAAGTTGCAAATGGAGTCGGACATTCTCAAACACGAATAAAAAGGACATGCATACAGAAGCAAATATTTTCGAATATGAACTATTTCTATCAACTGATAGCAAGCTCAGTGGTACGAAGACCGAACTTTGTCACAATTGAGATTCTCTCTCAACAGCTCGTAAGTCAACCTCAACTGTCCTGACATACTCGCAGCCCGGGCACGACGCCTTCGTGCTGTGTTTCACTCCTTTAAAGAGTTTATTTTGGTTTGGATGAGGGACACCTGCATCTCCGCATCAGCCAACACTTTGTTTTTTGAGCTCAAGCTCTTTCAATACGGCGGCAGCACGCTTCCTTTCCCGTTCATTCATCAATGCGTAGGTCCTTTCTGTTCTTGTCCTCCTTCCGTCACTCGTTCGCCCCGTGGACAATTTGAAACATCTTCTTGGTCAGTTGCACAGTCCACGTCCGATTTTTCGAACTCCCTAGGGGCCGCGAAAACGTGCGAAAAGTCGGCGAGTGGAAAAAAATAAATGCATGTCATTTACTGCCCTTAGGGGCTCCAACCACCACAGGCAAACTCGAAAACGCTCTGAAGGCCAGTAGGTACACGTATTAGGTATATCGGTGCTCATACTATGACAGGAAATACCGGGTGCACGCGTGTATAATTAAGGAATACATACTGTGTCCCGTGGCAATAGGCCTTTCCCACGCTTGTTATGCTTCACTGCAATACTTTTGCGTATGCTTCACCAAGTAACATTTCTGTATCGAGGCGAAGCTGCCTTTCGGGAACCGGCATTATGCAACGCATCGTGCTTTCCAAGCTTCTAAGCCAATTGCGAGGACCACAAAGAGTCCGTGCCATTGCTGACAGCAGCGAGTTCTTTCAATAAAAAAACACGGCACCCAACGGCAAGAAGCTTCATAGCGAACGTCGAAGCAGTAAGGACTAACGTTGCCGCAGTAGTGGCTACGGTTGCCAGCGGATCTGTGTGCGAGAGCGCCAGTTCGAGGCGGCGAGGTAATCAAATGGCAGCGGTGGTGGCTTTGATTAATGCCATTTCGGATCTGCGGTCACGGCAAAACGTCCGAAAAATCGGACGGCAAAGAGTTCTTGCGTCCGAAAGCTTCAGACGTTCTGATACATTGACTCTATGGGGCACGTGGTGGCGGTGCCGTGAAGCCGTCCAAATTACCGGGAATCTGAGAAGTCGGTCGTTGACTGCACACTGGCAACTCCTCCAGCCGACGAGAGCGTCAAAGACGATTCATTACGATTCCTGTCTGTACTCAAGCCAGCATTATCGCGACTTTCGACGCTTTCAATAAAATTACAGGTAATTTTCCCTGATAGAGACACAAATACCCTGAGTTTTCCCTGAGTTTTTCCAGACTACTCAATATCCCTGAGAATTCCCGGTTTTCCCGGTTTTGCCGGTTGGTAGACACCCTGCAAATAGTTCTAGCGAAGCAAGCATGTTATTTCAGTTCAATAAAGAATTAGGCATGCGCCATTCCACTCTAATAGGCGAGGGAACATTACGCGCTAATAATTTTATTTTTGTAGTTACCGCCTTATTTGGGTTACAGAAAAAGTTTGCAGTACGAATTATTTGCAGCCTCGCGGAGGAACAGTGGCTGGCGGGTATACGGGCGTGGGCGGGACTTCATTGCAGACTTAAGTTGTATCCGATTATAGTAGCGTTTTTTTCAATTGCCTCTGGAAGAATTGTACAGAAATATATGTTGGCGGAGCAATCACAGTTATTTTAGGTCCCTCGTTTAGAGCTCTAACAAGAAGTCCCTCCGAGCGACCGCTGCTTCTTCGGTGAGGTATTGTTTTCTGTTTTCTTCAAGAATCAGTGCTGTGTTGAGACTTCGCTGTTGCCAGAGAGAACGGACATCCCGTGGTATACCTGTGTGCTGCAGATCGCGCACGGTATCGCGTGGTTTTGCTGCGCTCCGCAGCGCATCTACGCCTGCCATGGCGATGGGCAGCAAAAACACCGGCACGAGCCATATGTCCGACAGCGCGTTCCTAGGCGCATGAGTGCCGCGGAATCGGCGCCGCACTCAGAAGTGCCACAACACGCGCCTAATGTCATCAAGCCGGCGACGCTAGTTTTCAACGCTGCCCTACCTTCCAGCGCACCTTCAGTGAATACGGCTGAGACAAGCGAAAGTGAAGCCACGAAACCACGGGCTGACGACGACAAGACATCTACCCATGAGCTAAGTGAAGATGAAGACATAGACTACGATGAAACGCCGTTCTCCTTGGTAACATAAAAAGAAGCGGCCTGAGGGAATTCCAGTAGTTTTTCGACCGTCACAGGAAGGACGCAACTTCTGGCAAGTGAATCTAAACCGCGCTGCGTCGGAAATCGTCTCCGCGGCAAAGGAAAAAGTACAGTCCTTTCGCGTGAATAGAGATGGAAGTTTTTCTGTCAACGTTACTTCAGTCTCATCTGCAAGACATCTACTGTCGATGAGCGAAATGGCTGGTTTGGGAGTCAAACCATTCATTCCGGCATCTTATACCAAGAATGTTGGCAAGATACGCCATGTGCCAGTTGAGTATACAGGAGAACAACTGGTTGACTTCCTGAAGGATTTTGGCGTGACATCTGCCCGTCGTCAGGCACGCTACAACCGCCAAGAAGACGGAGCGGTAGAATCACGCCCTCTGACAACTGTCATTCTCCATTTCAGAGAAGATAAACCAATGCCGCAACGAGTGCATTTAAGTTTCACGAGTCATCCCGTAGAAAAATATCACGGCCCTGCTCTGAGATGCTACAACTGCCAGAGATTTTTACATTTATCGAAGAACTGCCGCAGTCCACATCGCTGCAAGATATGCTCAGAAGACCACGACCATTCAAAGTGCAAGTCTGTGTGTCAGCTAAAGTGTGCCAACTGTGGCGGAAACCATACAGCATCCTTCTCCGGGTGCCCTCAAAGCAGAGTTGCCTCAAGGTTGCGCAGACATGAGTTGAGATACGAAAGGCTACATCCTCGTAATGCGCCCCCAAACAACCTTGATGCTGTAAGATGCGCGCATCCAACTGCCAACAAAGAAAAAAGAACAAGTGGTCAACATGAACTATTCTGCAGCTCTAAAGCACTCAGGTCGACAACGCTCTGACAGCGAGCGACACGATCCACCTCCAGAGAACACCACTAATCTTGCCCAGGCTTCGAGTGAACTTCGCCTACCTTCTAAACAACGCCCTCTGCCAGTGATACAGCAACCTCACCTAACATCTGAGCGCCTCAACCACACCAGTCATCCCAGCGACCATATCAGTCAGCTCTTCAGAGACCTGCTTCGAGCACACATGGAGCTTCAGCGTCGTTTGGTGATTACACGTCTTTACCCGTGACACAGATGATCCTGCCCGTGCTATTCACAGCTCTGCGTGCAATTTTCAGTGCCATTCCACACGCAAACAACTTTCCAGAGGTAAAAGCACTGCTTTTTATGGAATCGTTGGTGCTTCCACAACCACCAACAGCTCCACTGCAGGCTTACAATGAATAATCGCTATAACAATGTTTTCATATTTCAGTGGAATGCTAATAGCCTTCGAAATAAGTCAGCTGATTTCCGCAAACTACTAGCTCAACATAACTTTCCTGTTTTATGTATACAGGAGGCAGGCGTACGAGATGACTTTCGTCTTTCGAACTATGTTATATATAAATCATCGCGCATTACTGGAAGTAGCAGAGCGATGTTATGCGTGAGAAAAGACCTGCCGTCCTATTTAATGCAGTCGAGCGATATAAATATACCGGAGTTCGTAGCATGCAAGATATCTTTTAGAAATACAAGCGTCACAGTGACCAGTCGTTATCTACAATGTTCTAGCAAAATATCAGTAGACAGCTTGGTGAATGTGTTTGGTATCGCAAACTCACATGTGCTGGTTTGTGGGGACTTCAAAGCACATAACGTCATCTGGGGCAGTGAATATAATGATTCCCGTGGAAGCATTATAGAGACTGCCGCAGAAAAAAGTAATCTGGTCGTGTTAAATGACAGCTCTCCAACGTTCTTGCGGGGGTTTCGTTACTCAAGCTGTATAGATGTCACGCTCTGCTCACAAGACCTTCTTGATGGCGTTGAATGGTCAACAGACATAGAAATGCACGGTAGTGATCATTTTACGATCCTGGTAAAATATCGCCTTATACGGAGTGAGGAGACCCGGCGCTACTCAAGATATACAAATTGGCAAAGTTTTCGGCACCATTTATGTAACTCATTGGGCGAAAACCCGAACTTTCAAGGTTTTGCAAATATATTGTGTGAGTCTTACAAGATCTGCACAAAGCAAGTCATTGTTCCGAATGAATACGCTGCAGTCGACGGGGAATATGAATGCCTAAGGGCAATTCGAAGACGCGCAGAAGGGGCTTACCGCCGCAGTGGAAAGCTAGATGACTACAATATGGAACAGAAAGTTCAGTCAAATTCGCGCAGACACTTACAAAACTTAGGTACGAGAAGATGGCGAGAATACTGCGCGTCGTTGTCTCCGTTTACTCCAGTTCCCAGAACATGGTCCATTGTCCGATCTTTTAGTGGTCCAGTTACCCAGAGCCATCCCTTCCGAGCCCTTGCCGTAGCTCGAAGCACTCCGGAAACATTTGTTGCTGACGAATTCTGTCAACTTATATCCAGACCAGGAATTCCGTATACTTGCCTACAATTCGCAAGTTCGACAACACTAGAAGAACAGAAGGTTCGTGCGTGCTTTATGTCACAACATCCTCAACTTGACTGTGAGTTTAGCTTAAATGAATTGAAAAGTGCTCTTTCGTGATGCCGTAGAAAGAAAACCGCAGGCCCAAATGGTGTTACGTATGTGATGCTAAAGAACCTAGGTCCAGTAGGAAGAATGACTCTTTTGGATATATTTAATGATACCTGATAAGAGAGGCTCCTCCAGGTTCGTGGAAATTAGCTCGGGTAATTCCAGTGCTAAAACCAGGAAAGACTCCACTTTGTCTTGACTCCTACCGACCCGTCAGTCTCACAAGCTGTTTTTCCAAATTAATGGAGAAGCTGATAGACAATCGACTGCAATGGTGGTGTGAACGCACAAATGTGTTTTCCGACCACATGACAGGATTTCGACAATATCGGGGTGCAATGGATGCTGTATTAGACATTGCCACATGCGTCGAACATGAACGAATTTGCGGAAATGTGACAGTAGCAGTATTCTTAGACATTCAAAGAGCATTTGACACTAAGTTATATACACGTCCTTGCTGGTATGTTAGAGCTTGGCCTACACGGTCGAACGCTGCGCTGGGTATCAAATTTCTTGAAAGATAGAAAAATATTTATGGAAACAATTGAAGGAGAAAGTAATTATCACAGCATCACGCAGGGCGTTCCGCAGGGCAGTGTTCTCAGTCCGTTTTTATTCAACTGTGTCATGGCAGCCTTGCCACAAAAACTCCCGTCTTGTCTACAGTATTCTCTGTACGCAGATGACATCTGCATATGGGCCTCTGGATCTCATATACAAGACATTTAAAGAACGCTGCAAAAGGGTCTTGATAGTATCGACACATTTAAAAGAGAGAGGCATGAGTCTTTCATGCGCAAAGACAGCCGTACTTCCTTTCACTAGACGACAGCTGAGTAATTTCCAACTTACGCTTAATGGGCAAAGTTTGATGTTTGTGAAAGAGCATAAATTTCGTGGAGTTATTCTTGACCGCCAGCTAACATGGGCATCACACATCCGCGCGATTGAAAAGCAGACCAATGTAGTAATAAACGTACTTCGGCGATTCGCTGGCACAACGGGGGGGGGGATCAGTCTCTTCGCTACTACAAGTTCATAACGCACTCATAAAACAAAAAATTGCTTACTCGGCCCCTATTCTCCATGGTTTATCGCAAACTTCTGAGGAACGTCTTCAACGTTTACTAGCAAGGGGCTACGAGTGTGTCTTGGGGTTCCGCAGGCTACCTCGAATTCTTTAGTAATTGCTGTAGCTCGTCACCCCCCATTTCCAGTCATACGAACGGTTGAAACATGCCGACATATTTATCGCATCTTAACCCAACACGAGGAGCATCCATTAAACTTCGTGCTCACCGAAAGAAACAAAAGCAAAATTCACGATGTTGTTCGAGAACATAAAGCATTATTACCAAGATTTGAATTATGCAAAGTGGATGTTAGTTACCCTCCTTGGATGTTAACATGCCCTAAAATAGAATTATTGGTTGACGGAATTATATCAAAGAGAGACATGTTCATAGTAGCCGCACAGCGACTGGCACTCTCAAATTTACTCATTATATCCCCAGTACATCCAGGTTTATACAGATGGTTCGTGTCATAAAAATTCCTCGACTTCAGCATTCGTCATTCCACATTTAGCGCTAGAGCAAACATTTAAATTATCCCGGGAGACATCTTCCACCATGGCAGAACTATTTGCAATCCTGTGTGCTTTGCGTTTCATAACATCAGAAAAACATTCGCAAAAATAGGTTATCTTTAGCGATTCGCAAGCCGCTCTCACATTACTAGAGCAATAAGAAAAATTCTTTGAACACTTCGCTATTGTATGAGACGCTCAAAGAACTTACTAAAGCAAGCGCAATGAACCACGTAATTGAATTTCAGTGGATACCTGGGCACTGCAATATTCCTAGTAATACTGCAGCGGACGCAGCTGGGAATCGAGAGCACAATAACGCAGAGACAACCAATCTTCCCCTATTGCGTAGTGAAGTCCGTCTGATCCTGAGAAAGATTTCTTGTCGCCTCAGCAAAACTACCTTGTCTGACCAGCAAACTAAAAACTCGGAGTTATACTCTATAGACCCATGTATAAACTTATCAATGCCGGAAACTCTAAGAGACAACAGAAAATTTGGAACATTGGTACGCCGCCTGCGTCTTGGTACTGCATTTACGAAACACTTCTTGTACAGGATAAAACGTGTCTCTAGTCCGCAGTGTTCTTGTGGCCATCCAGACGAAGATGTGCATCATCATCTTCTCGAATGCACGAAATACGATACACAAAGAACGGTACTGCAAGCTAATTTGTTTATATTAGACAGAAGACCATTCACTCCTAAAAAGATACTTGGCCCATGGCCAACTGCGGGCCTTCAAAAAGAGCACTTCTTGCTCTGCAAAAGTTTTTAGAGGACACCAACATTTTGGGAAAATATTAGGTATCCGATGATCCGAATACGCCAAATGAGTTGCATAAATGTTGTTCGTGGTTCATAATTGGTTCATGTGGTGATCGCAACTTTTACGCAATATGTATAAGTCTGTTCTGTACTTGCAGTGTATTAAATGTGTGGTGTGTTTTGGCTGTTCAAAACATCTGATTTTATATATGCGTACGTGGACTGAACTAATGCACAGAACTTTGCGAGTCATGTACTGTTGGACTGTATATTATTTATTGATCCGGTGTTCTACTGAGTGTTATATTTTTTGCCGCTATTCTTCCTTTTTACGCAAATTTGTTTCGTTTGCCAAGTCACAAGGAGTAGCCGGTGCCACCATAAAGGCGCCAACCTCTCCTAACATTCACTTCAAAAAAAAAAAAAAAAAAACGAAATACAAAAAAAAACTAAGTGCCACAACCGACTCGTATTGCTATTTGGGAAGTTACGGAATGATGCGTGGATCGCGTGCAACCGCGTATGGCGCAGGAAGCTGCGATTCTACACGTACTGCGCCCACCGCGGAAGGTTAGGAAAACATCTACATAAGCACAGCAGGGAAGTGGCTATACGTTAGGCGGCTCGAATGATAACTGTAGCAGCGTCATTCAGAACACACGGAATTGTCCTCCACTTCGGGGGAGGGCGGGGAGGGGGGCCCGGCCCCCTTGGGCCCCCCTTGGGTACGACGTGCCTGCGGCCGGCACACGGTAGGCATGGCTTTGTACTGTTTTCATAATACCTCCTCGGTCAACTTTCCACCAGAACGTTGGTTGCCAAGCTTGATAATCTTAGAACACGTTTTAACAGAATAAATATAATGTGCATGCACGAAGAAATAGTTAGCTTCATCCATTCGCAATAGTTGACCGACTCGAACACGCACCTTGGTTTCATATTCCAGTTTGATCATGGGTGCAGAGTTCCGAGCTCGTCGCCATGCGCTCACGGGAAACAAAACCTTGCGAACATACACGCGATGGCATCAAGTCCTGGCATCAAGCACAACAAACCGGACGCTATCGCAGCGGTGGTGTCCGCGAAGTCACCGCGGCTGAATTTGCACTTCACGCTCGCTTCCGATGATGATGATGATTGATGTTTAATGGCGCAAGGGCATCTAAGGCCAAAGAGCGCCAGTACATGTGTTATGGTTTAGTAACATTGTGAGATTAGGACTATGATTTAAAATAAAGGCTGTATAGAGGCCTACACGTAAGATCTTTAGATACTAGTGGATGAATTCTAAAATAATTACTAAGATAAATATAGGGCTTTAAAAACAATTGCTACAGGCACACATGTTAATTTATTCTGGATTGTCCAAGTCCCTTGGTGTACAATTCTTGCTTACGCAAGAAGCGCAAGAGCTCAGACATACTTTTGTGCATCAGACTGTGCCTCACCTGTGAGGCGCAATCTGAAGGTTAGGATGGTACGAGATGATGTTGAGAAAGTTAACTTGCGCAAGATAATTAAGCACTCTTTTATAATTAAAAAGTGCATCCTCTGATAAGAACATCGAGGGATGGGGTGGTATATGGTGTGAGTAGAGTTCTCTAAAATGAGTCAATCGGTGTCGGTGAAGTTCAGGACATTGAATGAGGACATGTAGGACGGTTAGGTTCTCACCGCAGCGTGTGCACGTCGGTGGGTCAGTTGCTGTCAAGAGGTATTTGTGTGTGCCATAAGTGTGTCCTATTCTGAGGCGTGCCAGGGTGACTTCGGTGTGTCTATTAAGCTTCAGTGGAAAGGATTTGGTTAACTGCGGTTTGAGCAGGTGCAGCTTATTTTGAACTTCCTTGTCCCATTCAGTTTGCCAATGATTACGGAGCGCCTTTCGTACCACAGGTTTCATATCCACACCAGGTACCCAACTTACATCAATTGTACCCCGATGAGCCACTTCTCCAGCATTTTTGTCCGCCATTTCATTGCCTGCGATCCCAGAGTGGCCTGGCACCCAGCATACAACAAGAGCAAGGTTTTGTTTATGCGCTGCATGAATCTGTTTAAGGAGCTGGTTAATTACGGGGTTTCGGCTTGCTTTGCCACAGGACAGGGCTGTGACAACGCTTAAGGAATCTGTGTATATTATAGACTTTTCTATCTTGTGCTGAACTATATACTCAACAGTGATCAGGATACCATACGCTTCCGCTGTAAAGATGCTGCTGTGTTTATGTAAGGTTTTAGAGTTGGAGAAGTTTGGGCCATGGGCTGCACATGATACCGAATTTGCAGACTTTGAAGCATCAGTGAAAAGTGCAATGGATCTGTACTTGTCTTCAACAGCCATGAAATGTTGCTGGATGAGGGCACTTGGACAACTCTTTTTCTTAAGCTCTCTAAAGGACAAGTCACAAGTGACAGGACATTGCTCCCAAGGTGGAATGGGTTCAGCATTGTCGCTTTCCTGTATATCTGTGAAAACTACTCCGAGTTTTTCCGCAATAGATTTTACTGCCAGCGAAAACGGCGGGGTGTGTGAAGGCCTGTTTAGGTACAACTGATTTGTCGACTGATCACTTATGAGTGCTTTGCATGGATGTTGTTTTAGTGACATGATTCTTATTGCATAGGTGACTCCCAGATATGTACGTTGATAATCCAGCGGCCACTGATCCGATTCTGCATACAGACTTTGGACGGGGCTCGTCCGAAAGGCACCAAGCGCTAGACGGATACCCAAGTGATATACAGGATCGAGTAGCTTAAGCGTTGTCTTTGAGGCCGATTGGTAAACAATACATCCATAATCTATGCGTGACAACACAAGGCTTTTAAAAAGAGATAGGAGACAGTGCCTATCTGTTCCCCACGACTGATGAGATAAAATCTTTAAAAGGTTCATGGTTTTAAGACATTTCAGCTTCAACTGTTTTATGTGCTGCATGAAGGTTAGCTTGGTATCGAAGATTACACCCAGAAATTTTTGTTCTTTTCTTATAACGAGGCTTCTCCCATGCATCGTAATGCAGGGGTCCGGACATACCCCTCTTCGCCTAGAAAACAGCACACAGGAAGTCTTTTCGGCACTGAATCTAAACCCGTTTTCGTCTGCCCATTTCGTCAGCCGATTAACACTCAGCTGTATCTGGCGTTCACATATTGATAAGTTGCAAGATTTAAAGCTGATTTGGATATCGTCCACATAGACAGAATAAGACACCGTGGGTGGTATAACAGAGCGGAGAGAGTTCATTTTGATTATAAAAAGTGTGCAACTTAGCACTCCTCCCTGTGGTACACCGTTTTCCTGGATAAAAGTGCGTGATAGTACATTACCAATTCTTACGCGGAACTTTCTTTCAGATAAGTAATCTTGCAAAAGGTTCAGCATATTACCACAAATTCCATAGGACGACAGGTCTTGCAGAATACCGTAACGCCAGGCAGTATCATATGCCTTCTCAAGATCAAAGAATACAGATAAACAGTATTGGCTATGTACAAATGCATCACGTATATATGATTCAAGGAGAACAAGATTATCGGTTGTAGACCTCGCTCTTCGGAAACCAGATTGGCGAGGGTCCAATATACCATTATATTCCAAAAAGAACACAAGGCGACGGTTAATCACTTTTTCAAATACCTTGAGTAAGCAGCTAGTGAGTGCAATTGGTCTGTAACTGTTAACTAAGGAAGGGTCTTTGCCGTGTTTGAGTATTGGTAGGACTATTGCTTCTTTCCAAGATGAAGGTATATGACCAGTTGCAAAAATCTTATTGTAAAGACCTAAGATGCAGTTTAGGGTCTCATAAGGCAGATTGTTGATTATTTCATAAGTTATTGTGTCAGAACCTGGAGCCGAACTACCACAAGAACCTAGGGCAAGCTTGAGTTCATGGAATGTTAACGGTCTATTGTACCCTTCTGATGACTTGTTTGGGCGCAGAGGAGTATTTTCTGCTATTCTTTTATGCTTTAAGAAAGTTTCGGAATAGTTTTCCGAACTTGATACTCTTTCAAAGTGCTGACCAAGAGTGTTTGCTTGATCTTCTATTGTATCGCCAGAGCCAGTGATGAGAGGAAAAGGATTTGCACGTTGACCTTTTAGTTTACGTACCCTGTTATATACTTTACTAACATCCGTGTATGAGTTTATGGAGGATACGTAGCGTGACCAGCTTTCTCTTTTGGATGTTCGGCGGATGCGGCGGCCATTTGCTTTGCACCGCTTAAATTCTATTAGGTTTTCTGTGGTTGGATAGCGTGAAAATCTACTCCATGCTTTGTTCTGCCGTTTCTTTGCAGTTTCGCAGTCTCTGTTCCACCACGGCTTTGGATTGACTTTATCTGTGCAGGACTGAGGTATGCAGTTTTTAGCAGAACAGAGGATATGCTCAGTGATGTAGCTTGCCAGTTCTTCTACACCTAGGTGGTCCACATCTTCCAGGCACAGTTTACATATGTTTCTGAATTTCGACCAGTCTGCACTATGAAGTTTCCACTTTTTGGGGTAAGCTGGTCCATCGTGCCACTTTGTTGTTTCTAGGAGTGTAGGGAAATGATCGCTCCCATATGGATTACTGATAACTCTCCACTCCAGGTGTGGAAGAAGTGATGCTGACCCTATGGCTAAGTCAATACATGAATACGTGTTGTGTGTAGGACTGTGAAAAGTTGGCTCTGTCTTGTTAAATAGACAGGCTCCAGATGAAAGAAGGAACTTTTCTATTGCCCGTCCTCTCGCATCACATCTTGAGTCACCCCAAAATGGACTGTGAGCATTAAAATCTCCAATTACTATATAAGGTTCAGGAAGCTGGTCAATCAGCTTTTCAAATTCTGTTGTGTCAAACCGTTCATTAGGCGATATATATATGGAGCAAATCGTTATAAGATGATTGAACAGTATAGCCCGAACAGCTACTGCTTCAAATGAGCTCTGGAGTGATACATGCTGGCATGCTACTGATTTTTGGACTATGATTGCCACACCACCTGAAGAAGAATTACCATTATTTCTATCTTTACGGAAAACTGTGTACTGTTTTAAGAAGTTCTGGTGTGTAGAGTTTAAATGTGTTTCTTGAACACAGAACAGTCGTGGCTGATATTCCGCAAGTAGGTCTTTGATATCATCTAGATTGCGAAATAGGCCCCTGGCATTCCACTGAATTATTTGTGTAGCCATATTGAGGAAGGTTTTTGTTGTCTGTGTTCAAGAGAAAATGTTAAAAATAGGTAATATGTATACAAGGACGGTAACCGTTTAGGTTACCGGTCCCTTCCTTTGAGGAGTTATAGGTATTTTCTCTCTCCTAGCGCGCTCCTGAGAGCGCTGATCTTTCGGCGTCGATGACGCCGGGGATTTTTGATCGACCTCCATAACCTTCTCTGAGGTGCTGGAGGATCGTGAACTAGGCGCTGAAACTCGCGTCCCAGGCCGTGGAGTTCGGATTAGCTTTGGAACCTGCGGGACTGGAGTCGGCAGGTCCACCTTCGATGTTGATGGAGCAGCATTTGCTGCAGCCACCAGGGGGGCAGGCGGAGTGATTACCGGGCCACTGTCAGTGACCGCGGTAGACTCCCGGGAGATTTGTGACGCTGCCCCCCGTCGCGCCACCTCGGAAAAGCTCGTGTGATTCAAGTATGACAGACGTTTCCTTGCTTCGTGAAATGTTATATTTTCTTTGACCTTTAGTGTAATGATTTCTTTTTCTTTCTTCCATTTAGGGCACGTTCTAGAGTAGGCTGGATGGCTTCCATCACAGTTCACGCAATGTGGAGATGAGTCGCAAGTGTCTGATGGATGATCGTTCGAGCTGCATTTCGCGCAAGTCTGCCGTCCTCGGCATGTCTGGGAACCGTGCCCATACCTCTGGCACTTGAAGCACCGTCGAGGATTTGGAATGTACGGCCTTACACGTACTTTGATATATCCTGCATCCACTGTACTAGGCAACACACTGGTACCAAAGGTTAGTACAATGTGCTTTGTTCGAAGTTGTTCGTTATTCCTGCGGATTAGAATTCGTTCTACCTTGATGACATTTTGGTCCTGAAAACCTTCAAGAAGCTCTTCGTTACTAAGGTCCATGAAGTCGTCTTCGGAGATTACTCCACGGCTCGTGTTCATGGTTCGATGTGCGGACACAGTGACCGCTACATCGCCTATGCATTTCAAGTCATTCATTTTCTCATATTGGGATTTATCTTTCAATTCAAGGAGCAGATCTCCATTGGACATTTTTGTGGCTTTGTAGCCAGGTCCTATCGTGTTGCGAAGGCATTTCGCCACCAAGAAGGGGGAGAATTTACGGACGCTCGTGTTACTTTCACTATGGATTACATGGTACTTAGGGAAATTTTCTTCATTGGTTTTCAAAAAGAATTGAAAGGTTGCATCGGTGCGCCCTCTTTTTAGAGGGCGATCAAGGGAAAGTGGTTTACTAGAAGCCATATAGAGGTCATGAGTTCGGCAGCAGCGCCAACCGCCCACCACCGAGCCCAACATGGGGACGGAGCAGGTCTTACGAGTAAGACAAGCCCTCGCCAGTTGTACGGTGCCACTATAACCCAATCTGGAGTACCCAAGGTTGGCCACCCACACAAGGTTAACCCTCGCTGCCAGGAAAGTTGGAAGTAAATAGAAGAGACGAGAAGACAGGAACGATTGAAAGGAAGAGAGAAAGACGCAGAATGGAGAGGAGGACAGGAAAAGGCAACTACCGATTTCCCCCGGGTGGGTCAGTCCGGGGGTGCCGTCTACGTGAAGCAGAGGCCAAAGAGGTGTGTTGCCTCCGCCGGGGGGCCTTAAAGGTCCAAACACCCGGCATCGGATCAACCCCCAGGATCCCCCTTTCCCCGGACACGGCTAAGCCGCGCACGGCTACACGCGGGAGGGTCCGACCCTCATGTGCTCGGGTCCGTGGTGTCGCAAACGCTCGCTTCCGAAAGTTATTTTTGCAGCCGAATACAGCAGAGTGGTAGTCCATCGACCTTGAGTCATCTGACATCGCAGAAATTCCAGACATAACACGCCAGGACCGCACTAATTCGCAGTTAAACCGCTACCTTTCCAAGCTGCCGCTGACAGAAAACGGAATCCGCACATACTAGTGCCAGGAGAAGAGCGGCGCGGAGCGCTAGTTCCGAGGCTACGTTCCTCCTCGCGGACAAAACTGTCTATAACTTCAACGCAACGCAAGCGCCGAGGACACACAGCACGCACAAAGCTACGAGCCGCGACGTACCTAGACTTTTCTCCCAACGCAAATCGCTCTCAAGTTGCTCTCAAGATGCGGCAGCACGACTGCGCGCAGCCGTCACATGCGCAGTTGCAGCCGGACAGAACACCGCCCCTCTACGACCTCCCCTCGGCGCCTCGCAAAGTTGGGTGCCTGGCGCGCGAGGACGGCGCGCTTCCTCTCGGCATTCCTCCCTTTCGTCGGCTCCTCTCGCAAGCTTTCCCTCGCACACGCAAGAAAGGCAGCTTGTGCACGTCAGCTTATGACGTGCGGCGACAGTTTATTAGCCCTTGGATTTTCTACGGAACCTCACGGCGACGCCGACGCCGACGGCAGATATATGCGCTTGGAGTGTTCATATAATTGCTATCGCAATAACATTTGAGACTATTGCACGTCCTTAAACCTGTCTTCGTGTTTTGTCTGGGACTTATGAGTTGCATATCTTCATACATATGCCGCGAAAAACCAACGCGTGTGAAAGATCATACCTGAAGCAGGGCTGGTTAACCAAACGTGCTCTAATGCTTCGTCTCCAGGCGTCAGAAGGCGCCTTTTCATACTCATTGAATGTGCTTATTTTATTTGTGTGTGGTTGTTTCGTTTACGGTGGCGCGTGTACACGCTGGAAAACGCAAATGCGAAATTTCGTATAGGGCACGTGTCGTTTTCGGCGAACACCATAGCAACACAGAAGTCGTAGTTGCGCCTGAGTACATCCGCTTTAAAGTGATTTGAAGCGCTCATTTTGTACCACTTTTGTTGAACACTGTCTTCCCAACTGTTATCTACTAGCACCAATGGGGGCCATGAAAGGGCTCAAATAAAAGTAGTCCCTTTGATACAAATGTATATTATGCTATCGGCGAGTTATCGCATTGCACTTGCGTTAAACGCGCTTAAATCATGCTCAAGCCTCACGGCCAATTGTTTGGTCACGCGGTGGCCACGACCCCTTTCTCATTATTTTTATTTTTTATTAGTATTACCCTCAGGGCCAGAGGCATTACAGAGGGGAGTGGAACATAAAAAGACACTATACATGTTTTTCTTCTGCTAATACAATGTTAGCTGAAACGTGAAGCAAAAAATTCAAGCAATTGACCGATAACAAATATAATTACATAGTTGGTTAGTTACATTGCAATACACTTGTGTTTAAAACATTATGAAACTGCGAATATTGAACAGTGGACGTGACTGCTCCCGGAAGGTGGTTCCAGTCCTGTGAGGTGCGGGGTACAAATGATTGATAACATGTTTGAGTTAAGCACGACATTATTCCAACCTTTTGTGCATGATCGAAACGAGGGGAAATGTATGATGGAGGAAGAATAAGGTCGTTGCGTAGGGCGGGACTGTAGTATATCTTGTGGAAGAGACATAGGCGGGAAAACTTGCGGCAGCAGGCGAGTGACGCAAGCTGTAGGGACTCTTTCATTAAAGTGATACTGGCAGTACGATTGTAGTTTCCTAGAATGAAGCGGACAGAGTTCTTTTGGACAAGCTCGAGGGCAGAGGTTAATATAGCAGTGCTGGGGTCCCAGATTGAAGAGGCATATTCGAGTTTACTTCGGACTAAAGATTTGTAAAGGAGGAGTTTTAAAGAAACAGGAGCAGATGAAAAATTGCGCCGGAGGTAACCTAACGAGCGGTTTGCATTGCTAATTATTTTGCTAATATGAAGAGACCAGGAAAGAGAGGAAGTTATGTGCACACCCAAGTAGCAATAGGATGTTACGGATTCGAGAGCGGAATTCTCGAGCAAGTAGGAAATGGGGCAAGAAGTTGTACGGGAGATGCGTAATACCTTACATTTTGTAGTGTTGAGTTCCATCAGCCAGACTTTACACCAGTTAGATATACAGTTGATATCGTTTTGAAGGATCGTAACATCATTTTGGTCAATAATTTCTCGGAAGACTACGCAATCGTCGGCGAATAAGTGAATGTTAGAGGTCACGCATTGCGGCAAGTCATTAATATAAATGAGAAACAGGAGAGGGCCGAGCACTGAGCCTTGGGGCACGCCAGAATGAACTGGCTTCAACGGGGAATTGTAAGTGTTAGCAGACACGAATTGTGAGCGTCCGGTTAGAAAATATTCGATCCAGGAGAGAAGTTTCCTATCTATGTTCAATTTGCTTAATTTAAAGAGAAGTAAACTGTGGCGAACTTTTTCAAAGGCTTTTGAGAAATCTAGGAAGACACAGTCAGCTATAGAACGACGATCAAGAAAAATATGTAGCTTGTGTGTAAAGGAAGCTAACTGTGTTTCGCAGGAAAGAGATCGGCGGAAACCATGTTGAGCCTTCGAAAAGAACGAGTTGGCATCAAGGAAATTAACAATGTTTGTGTAAAGAACATGTTCGAGGATTTTACACGGGATACTAGTTAGTGAAATCGGGCGATAGTTTAGGGGTGAATTTTTACTTCCAGATTTATGAACTGGAACCACCTTGCCGACTTTCCAGTCGGATGGCAGTGTGGATTCATCAAGTGATTGTTGGAATATTTTGGATAGCATAATACTAGAATATATTTTGGTACTTTTTAAGAATTTCGCATTGATAAGGTCAATTCCTGGGCTTGAGGACACTTTCAATGATTCGATAATTTTTTCGATGCCAAGGGGTTGTATAATTACTGGATCCATTGTTAGAGAGTCAAAACGCAGCACGTTGGGAAGTGTTGTAGACGAGGCTATAACAAAATTACGGCAAAATACATCATTTAATACCACAGAGCAGTCGGCAACTGGAATCGCATCACCAGAAGAGTCGAGTAACGTGATTTCGCTATTACGGTCGGGGTGAATCGTTCGCCAAAACTTTTTTGGGTCATTACTGAGCATAGCTGGCAGAGTATTTTGTAGGAAATTATTACGAGAACATTTCAGTGCGGAGACATAAGCATTATTTGCTTTCACATATGCATCCCATCGCTGCTCGGAGGGAGAATGCTTGGCAGAGCGATAGAGCCGCTTTTTTTTTTGTTACGAAGTCGTTTTAAATTCGAGTTATAACAAGGTGCTGTTGTATGCGAAGAAATAGTGCGCATAGGTACGTGCTTGTTGATTAGTTCATGTACTTTTCTTGTAAACATATTCCAGTTAGTTTCGGTAGTACGGCTTTCAAAATCATCTAAGAAAACGTTGAGAAACGTAGACAGTTCGTTATTAATAGCTTCAAAGTTGGCTTTACTGTAATTACGAAGGGACTTTTTGACTCCGGTTTATCGGCTGACAATACTTTACTTCAAAACAGAGCGTTAAATGATCGCTAATACCTGGCAGATACGATAAATCAGAGACCATATCAGGACAGTTCGTTAGTATAAGGTCAAGCGTATTTGCCGTATTGTGCGATAGCCTAGAAGGTTGGGAGACAAGCTGAAAAAGAGAAAATACCGAGCAAAGATTAATAAAGTCAAAGCTTTCTGATGAAAACGGTTTCAAAGCCGGGGGCTCAGTAGACCAGGAAATGTTGGGAAAGTTGAAGTCTCCCAGGAGAAAAATGAAAGCGTTAGGATGACGTGCAATAACAGTATCAATGGCATCATGTAAATGGGCAGCAAAATTTTAGGAATTATTGGGTGGACAATAGCAAACCCCAAACACAAAGCTTTTATGGCAGATGTAAGCGTGCGCCCATACAATTTCTAGGTTAGTTTGAACAGGAATATAGGAAGACGGAATATCTCGCGAAATAGCCAACATAACACCGCCTCCTACACGTGATTCACGGTCACAGCGATAAATGCTGAAGCTAGGTGCGTCATGAAATATTTCGTTGTCAGTACTGTTTGGGTGAAGCCAGGTTTCAGTGAGCGCAATGATAGATGAATTACACATGTCAACAACTGATTCAAGTGACTCACGCTTATTAAGTACGCTTCTGACATTTGCCAAAAGTACAGACACACTGGGTGACGGCAACAAACCACCCCGTCCCCTCGCGCTTACCTATGATGTTTCACCAGTCAAGTTTGGCGCTGAAGGTCGTGATACACTGTTAGTTGAATCACCAGAAACGGGCGGGTTTAGATCTTTAATGCTGCCGCCGGCTGCGTCGTACACGTAGCGTTTATTGTGGACAATGAGCTTGTTGTGCCGCAGCTGGAAGTTCGGTGACCCGGGTAAACCTTTGGCGAATTCAACCAGCTTTCTTCTAGCATGGCGAGTGGCGGCGGAAAAGTCTTCGGCAACTGACATTCTATCCTCTTTGAATTTTGAGCGTAATTCCAGCACTTTTTGTCTAGTTTTAAAAGAAGTAAACTTTATAATAACAGGCCGACATCCTGATGCTGTGAAAGTCCCTAAACGGTGTGCGCGTTCGATCTCGGATTCCGAGATGCTACTGTCCATCATGGTGGACAACACGGCAAGCGCTTTCTGCTCGGTTTGTTGCCATGTTTCACGTGCGTCAGGAATACCATGTATGATCAAGTTTTCGCGTCTGGATCGATCTTCTAGATAGTCTATGCGATTTTGGATTGAAGTTTGCTGTGACGTCAGGCGCGTGGCAGTATCCTGCACGGCAGCTATGTGATGACTCATGGAGCTAGAGTCGTTGCTTTTACGTTCAAGGGTTTCAATGCGGTTAAGCATGTCAATGAGCCTAGATTCTAATGTTTCTTGGTTAGACTTGATTGTTTTAATATCGGCTATTGCAGTCGCTTGGCCCAATGAAAAATCTTTTGATAGTTCCTTGATGCTGTCATTTGTCTTTTTCAGCATCTGCATCATGACAGCTATCTGCGCGTGCTCCGAATCGCTTTCGGTTTGAGTAGATCGAGTGCGGGCTGGACCAGTGTTAGTCTCAATGTCACCACAGCAGAGCAACAACAAAGAAGAATCAAAGCAATTGCACAAGGTTTCACAAAGCACCCGTGGGCATGGGAGCACTACCAAGCAGCGGTCGTCCGACCTTCTAGCGAAGATAGAAAAGCGGTTACACACCTGCGGAGCGTAGAAAACGAAGGGATTAGCCATGTTTCCGCGACGGCTGCTCCCATGCCCACAGAAAGCACACGGTGGCGGCCAGGCATATAAATACGAGGCGGGAGTTGATTCCAGCGTCGATCTCGTCAACTTGATACCAGGGAAATTGGTGATCCGAGGCATGAATTCGTTGAGTGCGCGCGCACCTTCCAGGCGGTAGTGCTGCGCAGGGCTTTCGGTGAGCGACACTGTCAAGGGCGGGATGGCGGACGGCATAGCGACCACGTAGTATACCACTAGGGTAACAAGGGCCTGCGGAGCGTAGAAAACGAAGGGATTAGCCATGCTTCCGCGACGGCTGCTCCCATGCCCACTGAAAGCACACGGTGGCGGCCAGGCATATAAATACGAGGCGGGAGTTGATTCCAGCGTCGATCTCGTCAACTTGATACCAGGGAAATTGGTGATCCGAGGCATGAATTCGTTGAGTGCGCGCGCACCTTCCAGGCGGTAGTGCTGCGCAGGGCTTTCGGTGAGCGACACTGTCAAGGGCGGGATGGCGGACGGCATAGCGACCACGTAGTATACCACCAGGGTAACAAGGGCCTGCGGAGCGTAGAAAACGAAGGGATTAGCCATGCTTCCGCGACGGCTGCTCCCATGCCCACTCTAAGCCATAATAATCATGTTTTAACGTAGAAATGCAAATGGAAAGGAGCGAAGTGCCCGAAAATGCCGATCGCAACTGCTGGCGAGCGAAAGAGCTTGCACTGGATACCTGATTGAGTTGATAACGTTCCGCTAATGTTGGCAGCGGTTGGTAACCGCGGGGAAGGGGCGGGGGGGGGAAGGCGCAGGGGGGGGGGGGGCACGTGGAATGCCAAAGTACTCCGCTTCAGCCATAGGAAAACTGCATGCTTATGAAGGTGTTGGGGTCTCGGTGCTGACGCCCGTTATTGCCAATGGGTCGCAAGCCCCAAGGGTAGCGTTGGCCTGGCGGCCTGGGGCACTGGAAGCATCCGAAGGTCCCGGCAAAGCAAGAGAAGACTGGTAACAGAACAACTTGTTTATTCTAACATAGCAAAAGAGCGGCCGGTCAGTTCGACCGAAGTGGAGAGACGGGAGAGCACGTAACTCAACAGTACAAATCGGAGCCTCTCTCCTGGCGTCCGGGGGCAGCTGCTCTTATACTCTCGGCGTCGCGGGTCAGAAGGAAGGTCACGGGATGAGCCCACGCGACGGCGGAGCATGAGCCCCCACGACGGCGCGCACGGTCGAGCCGAGAGACATGTTGAGCCGAGTGTAGTGACGCATCGCCAACCCGCCGACGGACAGACCTGCTGGCTCCTCACTTGGGGAGCTCCGCTCCCCGGCTGCCGCGCTTTGACAAGCGTGGGCACACACACACACACGCACATACGAAGACACGTGGCACTGAAACACGCCTGGACACGCTTGGCGGGGAGGCGTTGCGGCGGCGACGAACGGGCCAAAATGTTCGCCGCTTTGACAAAGCCCCGGCGTCCGTTGCATCCGCGCCGGCATTACCGCGCGTTGTAGGCGAAACGTAACAGACCGCCCCGCCGGGGGAAGGAGATCCCGATGGTCAGGGGACTGCATCCGCTGTCCGGAGGGATGTCGCTCGATGATGCTCATAACCGAAGTCGGGCGTCCTTTGGCGTTTCTTGAGCGCAGCGCACAGAGAAGGCCTCGTTCTCACGTTCAGGTGCACACAGGACACTGCAAAGTGACTTCGGGAGAGTTGACATTTTTGTTCTCGTTTCCGGCAAGCGTTAGAACTACGCCGAAAGTCAACCGCTCAGTCAGCAAGCACGGCACAACCCTCACTAAGCCCTGCCAGGCTCTTTCCCCTTTTATACTGCTGCCTAGTTCCTTACAGTAGTTTAGCAGCACTCAGAACGCGTCCACAAATCGGAAAATTGCACTAGAAAGCACATCATCACTTTGAAACACTACACAAAAGCAATAGGTTAAAAATCCTGCCTCAGGAAGAAAAACATCCGTAACAAGCAATTTTGAGGCTGATTCCCACGTTAGGGGCTTCGACTTAAGCCATCGGCGTTACCGTTGAGACTCCCCTTTTTGTAACGCACCTCAAAGGAATATTGTTGCAAAGCGAGGCTCCAGCGCAGGAGGCGGCCATTTTTGGGAGAGATGGTCTGCAGCCATTGGAGAGGGCAGTGATCCGTCTCAATGATAAACCTCGAGCCAGCTAGGTAACATGACAATTTCTGAACGGCCCACACGATACACGCACACTCTTTCTCGGTGGCGCTATACGCCTGCTCACGACTCGTCAGCTTACGACTAGCATACAGGACGGGGTGTTCTACTTCTCCATTTTCCCGTTGGCACAGTACAACGCCCATGCCTCGCTCACTAGCATCACACTGAACAACGAACCCTTTTGTGTAGTCGGGCGATCGGAGCACAGGCTGGCTTGTTAGGGCGCTCTTTAGGGCGCTAAAAGCTCTTTCCTTTGTCTCATCCCAGACGACTGTTTGCGGCTCTGTCTTTCTTAGAGCATCCGTCAAGGGAGCCGCGATATCAGAGTACCTGGGGATGTACCTCTGATAGTAGCCGGCGACACCTAAGAACGACCGAATATCGGTCTTCGTGCGCGGTTGCGGGAAGTCTCGCACAGCGGCCACCTTTATTTCAGAGGGGCGGCGACGACCCCGACCAATCACGTGTCCGAGGTAGACAACCTCGGCCTGTGCTAACTGGCACTTGGGAGCCTTGACTGTCAAGCCCGCATCGCGCAGGCGGGTTAGCACTGCCCGCAAGTGGGCCATATGCTCAGGCCAGGATGCGGAGAATATCGCTACGTCGTCTAGATACGGTAAAGCGAATTCTTGCTGTCCCCGCAACACTTTATCCATGAGGCTTGAAAAGCAGTATGGCGCGTTCTTCAAACCAAAACTCAAAACTTTAGGACGGAATGTCCCCATTGGTGAAATGAACGCCGCATACCTACTAGCCTCTTCTGTAAGTGGAACCTGCCAATAACCCCTGACAAGATCTAGGGTGGAAATAAACTGAGCGCTACTCACTCTCTCAAGGCGCTCCTCGATGTTAGGGATCGGATAAATTTGATCCTTAGTGATGGAATTAAGCCTGCGGTAGTCGACGCAAGGACGAGGTTCCTTGCCCGGTACCTCAACTAAAATCAAAGGGGAGGTATAATCACTCTCACCCGCTTCAATAACACCGAGCTGTAGCATTTTCTTTACCTCAGCCTCCATAATATCGCTCTGGCGGGGTGACACCCGGTACGCCTTGGATCGTACTGGCTCTGGGGAGGTAAGTTCTATGTCATGAGTAAGGACAGAAGTCCTACCAGGCCTCTCAGAGAACAGACCTTGAAACTCTTGTAAGAGCTGGTGTAGTTCGGTTTTCTGCTCAGGCGACAGCGATGCTTTACTTATTAAGTCACTAATGACTTGATCGGTGTCTTTCCTGTTCGTCACTGAGCCTAGTCCCGGAAGCTCGACCGGAAGCTCTTCTAACTTTCCCGCATCGGGAATTTCCTCTCCAGTATCTGGTGCCTTTAACGCTACAGGCTCAATTTTATCCCGTTCGGGCGTGCTCTGAATACCAGCTTGCTGCGCCTCTGACCCTTTCTCATCGTTCAACAACGTCGGCCCCGCAACTACCGCCTTTGCAGCGAGCTCCCGAACCTTCGATCTGGTTAAGGCCTGAACGCTAGCCTCACCAAACAAAAGCCCCTTCTCGCGCAGGAGGTGATCGGACCTGTTCGAAAATAGGTATGGGTACTGGGGGGGCAGCATAGATGACACTGCGGCCTCCGTCTCAAGTGCTCCGAAAGGTCCTTCAATAAGCACTTTTGCTACCGGCAGACACACGCTATGAGCTTCCACTGCTTGCTTGATCCATGCGCACTCGCCCGTGAACATATCGGGTTCTACGTAAGAGGGGTGAACTACATCCATCGTAGCTGCGGTATCGCGAAGCACTCGGCACTCCTTCCCGTTCACGAGGAGGTCTCGCATGTAAGGCTCGAGAAGCTTGATGTTCTCGTCAGTGCTGCATAATGACAAAAACACGACTTTTGGTTTTGTTTCTGGACACTGCGCCGAAAAGTGACCCGGCTTCTGGCACGTATAACAAACGCGCGCTTGCCTCGTCTCGAACCGCTTTCTGCGTTCGGCTTCGGTTGCCGCCGTCTCCTCACGTTCGGTCGGACACTGCGCCGAAAAGTGACCCGGCTTCTGGCACGTATAACACACGCGCGCTCGCCTCGTCTCGAAACGCTTTCTCATGGGCGTGAACTTCGGCCTCTCAAACTTGGAGCCAAATTCACCCTTTTGACCGTCCTTAGCTCCGCGAGCCCGACGCGTCACAAACTCCTCGGCTAGCTCAGCGGCTCGAGCCACCGTACTAACGTCTGGCCTATCCAAGACCCAGTACCGCACGTTCTCAGGTAACCGACTATAAAACTGTTCTAGCCCGAAACACTGCAGAACTTTCTCGTGGTCACCAAACGCTTTCTCTTATTTGAGCCACTCCTGCATGTTTGACATAAGCCTGTACGCAAACTCTGTATATGACTCACTTTTGCCTTTCTCATTTTCCCGAAACTTCCGACGGAACGCCTCCGCTGACAGCCGGTACTTTTTTAGCAGACTCGATTTCACTTTGTCGAAATCCTCTGCCTCCTCTCTCTCCAAGCGAGCGACTACGTCGGCCGCCTCGCCGGGTAGCAAAGTGAGCAAGCGCTGTGGCCACGTTTCCCGAGAGAACCCCTGCTTCTCGCACGTTCGCTCAAAGTTAACCAGGAACAAACCAATGTCCTCTCCAAGCTTAAACGGCCGCATCAGGTCAGTCATTTTGAACAATACTCGTTCTCCTGCACCGTGTGCCTGACTTCCATTACGAGCGCGTTCCATCTCTAACTCGAGAC
The DNA here is from genome assembly GCF_023375885.2 of Dermacentor andersoni. Lineage (NCBI taxonomy): Eukaryota > Metazoa > Arthropoda > Arachnida > Ixodida > Ixodidae > Dermacentor > Dermacentor andersoni. The sequence continues at coordinate 189,427,369 of NC_092818.1, read as the reverse complement.
GCTTCATTTCCAAAGCGTGTTGACGGTCGCGCTCTCTTTCTTTCTCTTGTTGCTCTCGTTCTATCTGTTCTTTACGTTCGCGCTCATCTTTCTCTTTCTGTTCTTTAAGTTCACGCTCCTGTCTTTTTGCCGTCTCCCTCTCCTCAATGGTCTCAAGGCATTCCGACAGCTCGTCATCCTCAGCTTCTAACTCAAGAATAGCCCTTAGCAGTTCTGGTTTTCTGAGTTTGTCTGAGACATCCAGACCCAACTCTCTTGCAAGCTCCAGCAATTTCGGTTTGCGCAACGACTTCAAATCCATGGCTGCTCTGAATGCTGCTTTCTCTACTGCCTACTATTGTCTTGCCGCAAACTAACCCGGCAGCAACGACAACCACAGTTACCAGCTCTGTTTCTGACACTAACAAAAGCCTGGCAAAACTCAGAAGAAGAAAGTCCCGCACTCACCAAACCTCGCAGCCAAGACTTCGGCGCAGTCGTTCCGCTGCAGGCAACCAGTCATCACACAGGGCTCGTTGCGCTGCTCCCGGATGGTCGTTGTGCTGCACAGCATACATTCAACCGCATCTCTTCGCTGCTGGCCTCCGTTGTCGCGATCTCACCGCTGGCAACCAGTTGTTGGGGTCTCGGTGCTGACGCCCGTTATTGCCAATGGGTCGCAAGCCCCAAGGGTAGCGTTGGCCTGGCGGCCTGGGGCACTGGAAGCATCCGAAGGTCCCGGCAAAGCAAGAGAAGACTGGTAACAGAACAACTTGTTTATTCTAACATAGCAAAAGAGCGGCCGGTCAGTTCGACCGAAGTGGAGAGACGGGAGAGCACGTAACTCAACAGTACAAATCGGAGCCTCTCTCCTGGCGTCCGGGGGCAGCTGCTCTTATACTCTCGGCGTCGCGGGTCAGAAGGAAGGTCACGGGATGAGCCCACGCGACGGCGGAGCATGAGCCCCCACGACGGCGCGCACGGTCGAGCCGAGAGACATGTTGAGCCGAGTGTAGTGACGCATCGCCAACCCGCCGACGGACAGACCTGCTGGCTCCTCACTTGGGGAGCTCCGCTCCCCGGCTGCCGCGCTTTGACAAGCGTGGGCACACACACACACACACGCACATACGAAGACACGTGGCACTGAAACACGCCTGGACACGCTTGGCGGGGAGGCGTTGCGGCGGCGACGAACGGGCCAAAATGTCCGCCGCTTTGACAAAGCCCCGGCGTCCGTTGCATCCGCGCCGGCATTACCGCGCGTTGTAGGCGAAACGTAACAAAGGCTAGGAAGACTGAGGAGAGCCGGGTGCACGTAATAGGAGACAATCTAAACCTTGCCGTAATTGTCAAGTGATCGCCAGACTTTTGCATTGCTCTACGAAACCACACTGACTTCTTACTAGTTCCCTGAAATTAAGAACACTCTTGCTGAAAAGGTGTCTAAACATAATTCTTTAATTAATTTCAATATTCGTAGCCTTTAAACACACTAAAATAATAAGATTGACCTTTTCTCATTCGTAAACCATGCTTTTACTGCTGTCTACCTGAGACCTGGCTCACCATCGAAGACGTCCATTGTTTTAACATTACTCATTACTGAGATAAATTTTGTAACTTCCATGATAGTCGGTGCTGTGGATCCACCATACTGTCGGCGTTACAACATCTCGTTTTCAGTTCCCAACGTAGAGTCTGTAAGGCTAGAGTTCGAGAGTACTTTCTTGCCTGTTAGTAAGCACAAGATGGTAGTCGCATTAGTTTATCAGTCACCATATCCTCCTTTATTTATTTATTTATTTATTTATTTATGAAATACTGTGGACAAGAAGTCCAAGCAGGAAGCAGGGTGAGCAAAATACAAAGTATTATATACACAGAAGAACAGGATGAAACAAGCGTGTAACACGTTCTTTCACACAAATTCTTTGGTCGCTAGGTAGACGATTAAGAAAAAATTTAACTTGATTGCAATACAACTATAATTAATACACGAAATACCAACATTAGTTACACAAATGGTATACAGCTCACGGGCGCTGGGGATATGCTTCAGTTAGTTTATTCCAGTCAGGTAGTGTTTGGGGAAGAAAAGAGTACCGAAAGGTGTAAGTCCCTGCGAAAATTCGTGTTAAAGAATGAGGGTAGTGGTGTCGAGTGGGTCTGCTTATCAAGGGGGATACGTATTTTGCGGTGTCTAAGGCTAGCCTATGATTAATTAAGTTTGAAAGAAACTCTACTTTTCTTTCTTCGAATTTGTAATAGTTCAATGCCGTTCGCGGTTAGTAATACAGTGGGGGAGTCAGTAGCCTTAAATTTACTGTAAATAAATCGTACTGCTTTTCTTTGAATTCTTTCTAGGTTCTTAATGTGAATTTTTGTGAAAGGGTCCTAAACTATGGAATCATGCTCAAGTTGTGGCCTAATTAAGGAAAAGTAAGAGATTAGCTTAACACTAGGCGGAGAAGTCTCGATTTTGTGGCGCAGAAGGCATAGTTTCCGGAAAGCGGCACATCAGATCGCATTTACGTGAAAGTTTCATGAAAAGTCACTCGTTAATGTTATACCTATATATTTACAGCAGGCTATTTTCAGTAAAGGTGCTGCAGCCATATTGTAAGTGTAGTCTAAGGGGACTTTTTTGCGCGTTATGGGGAGATAGACACACGTAGTTGCATTAAGAAGCATTCCCCATTTCTCCCACCATTTCAACACATTGCCTAAGTTGGAGTTAAGGTCACATTGGTCACTAATGCAGGTAAATTCTACAAACAAAACACAGCCGTCAGCAAATAGACGGATTTGAACTGGGGTGTTAATCATATTGACAATATCATCATCATCATCATCATCATCATCATCATCATCATCATCATCATCATCATCATCATAATCATCATCATCATCATCAGCCTGGTTATGCCCACAGCAGGGCAAAGGCTTCTCCCATACTTCTCCAACTACCCCGGTCATGTACTAATTGTGGCCATGTTGTCCCTGCAAACTTCTTAATCTCATCCGCCCACCTAACTTTCTGCCGCCCTCTGCTACGCTTTCCTTCCCTTGGAATCCATTCCGTAACTCTTAATGACCATCGGTTATCTTCCCTCCTCATTACGTGTCCTGCCCATGCCCATTTCTTTTTCTTGATTTCAATTAAGATATCATTAACTCGCGTTTGTTCCCTCACCCAATCTGCTCTTTTCTTATCCCTTAACGTTACACCCATCATTATTCTATCCATAGCTCGTTGCGTCGTCCTCAATTTTAGTAGAACCCTTTTCGTAAGCCTCCAGGTTTCTGCCCCGTAGGTGAGTACTGGTAAGACACAGCTATTATACACTTTTCTCTTGAGGGATAATGGCAACCTGCTGTTCATGATCTGAGAATGCCTGCCAAACGCACCCCAGCCCATTCTTATTCTTCTGATTATTTCAGTCTCATGATACGGATCCGCAGTCACTACCTGTCCTAAGTAGCTGTATTCCCTTACCACTTCCAGGGTCTCACTAGCTATTGTAAACTGCTGTTCCCTTCCGAGACTGTTAAACATTACTTTAGTTTTCTGCAGATTAATTTTTAGACCCACCCTTCGGCTTTGCCTCTCCAGGTCAGTGAGCATGCATTGCAGTTGGTCCCCTGAGTTACTAAGCAAGGCAATATCATTAGCGAATCGCAAGTTACTAATGTATTCTCCATTAACTCTTATCCCCAATTCTTCCCAATCCAGGTCTCTGAATACCTCCTGTAAACACGCTGTGAATAGCATCGGAGAGATCGTATCTCCCTGCCTGACGCCTTTCTTTATAGGGATTTTGTTGCTTTCTTTATGGAGGACTACGGTGGCTGTGGAGCCGCTATAGATATCTTTCAGTATTTTTACATACGGCTCGTCTACACCCTGATTCCGCAATGCCTCCATGACTACTGAGGTTTCGATTGAATCAAACGCTTTCTCGTAATCTATGAAAGCTATATATAAAGGTTGGTTATATTCCGCACATTTTTCTATCACCTGATTGATAGTGTGAATATGGTCTATTGTTGAGTAGCCTTTACGGAATCCTGCCTGGTCCTTTGGTTGACGGAAGTCTAAGGTGTTCCTGATTCTATTTGCAATTACCTTCGCAAATACTTTGTAGGCAACGGCCATTAAGCTGATCGGTCTATAATCTATCATTACGCTAATATGAAATAATATTATGAAATAATTATTTATTTAATAATAGCATAATATGAAATTTTGCTCGCAGCTTGGTGAAATTTTGTTCTAACTAATAGGTGAAAATAAAAGTATGCTCTTGTTTGGAAACTTGAACATAGATACACAGGACCCTACTGACAGCACGTGTAGTAAATCAGCGACCTGCATCACTGGACATGGTCTTGAAAGTCTATTTGATGTCCTTTCAAGATGCTCTCCGGAGGCAGTAAAAGTTTAATTGACCACCCATCTTATCCAATTTGAAAATAAAACAACTTTCAGGGGCTATTGACGTTCCTATTACGGATCAGCATGCTGTCTTTATCCTTCTTCAGTCTATAAACTTGCCGCACGCGTGAAAGGAATCTATTTGTAAACTCAACAAAATCTTTATCGACGAAAGTGGGCGCATTGACTGGTCTGTGGTATATTCAGACGTCATTCCAATTACCTCCTTCAAGAACTGCATATCTGAAGTTGGAAATACTTATAAAGATGCATCAACTGCAAAATCACGTACCCGTTCTTTTAGGGCCCCTAGAAACCCACGGGTAACGAATGGCTTATTGAAATGCATTAACATGGAACAAAGCCTTCATAACAAATTAAAGTGTTAACTTTTCAATACAGCCCTAAAATCGCGATATGCACTTTATTCTAATAGACTTACTTCTATATCAAAAGAAGCAAAGAGCAGATAACTTAAGAACCAATTAATGAATAACAAGGGACACACGAAAAACCTGGCAAATTATTAAGACATTTCAGTTTTATCGTTATATCACAATATCTCCAGAATTATTACTGATACGCAGGTATTAACTCATAATGCGCGTATTGTGGATGGTCTTGGCCGCTTTTATTGCTATAGAAATTTATGGACCCTCCAGGCACATTTTTGCCGTCGGCGTCACCGTGATGTTCCGTATCAAGTGCAAGGGCGATAACCCCGTCGCCGCGCGCCGTATGGTGTATGTGCGAGTATAAACGCGCGAGGGGAGCCGACGATGGTGGCTCAATCTAACGCGCGCACTGGAGAAAAGCTCAGAGGGAACGCGCCGTCTTCCATCGCGTGAAAGGCCGGGGGGGGGGGGAGGGAGAGAAGGGGCTGCGTTGTCCTCCGGCAGCAACTGCGTATTTCGCGACCGCGCGCAGGGCGAACCAACGATCGCGGCTCAATCTCCCGCGCGCAGGGAAGGAAAGCGGGGAGACAGCCTAGGAGGGAGGGGGTGGGAGAGCGGCGTTCTACTCCAGCAGCAACTGCGTGTTTCGCGACCGCGCGCAGGGCGAACCAACGATCGCGGCTCAATCTCCCGCGCGCAGGGAAGGAAAGCGGGGAGGCAGCCTGGGAGGGAGGGGGTGGGAGAGCGGCGTTCTACTCCGGCAGCAACTGCGTACTTAGTGCCTTACCTTGAAAGCGTTCTGCAGACGGCTCATACCATTTTGCAGGCTGTGCTCTCACCGCTCAGTTTGCGTTGAAGTGATAGACATCACGAAGGTCACTTCGCTCGCTGCTGCTGCCGTGCTTCCTCAAGCCAGCGTTCTGAAAGCGAATGTCCGTGGTCATCAAGTGTGATGCGTTATGCTTGCCTGTGTGCGCTGACATCATGCTTAATAATTTAGTCAGTAAGCGAGTGTTTCTAAGTATATACGGCCGATAAAACTAATATCCTTGGTTCGTATGGCTGTTAACGAATTTGTTATCGCAATTGGTGCTTCGCCTTTCGACCGAAACTGCGAATTTTTTGTTCATAACGTACCGAATAATGAACATGTTCCAAAATTTCCTTTTATAGCATTACCGCAACCTTTCCAGTCGTTTTATTTTTACCCCACAATCCCCTGAAGAGGTTACATATATTATTACTCATTTATAGTAGAGTGTTTCTAGCTATATTACCTAGAGATAAATCTGGCGCCATCGTCGATGGGAGCTTTCTAACGGGCGCAATGCTGTCATGAGAATCACGGTATATGGGTGTGCGAGGCTTGTGCTGAGTGGTGTTGTACGAGGCCTCATCTAAAACGGGGAGATAATGCATTCTTACAATAAAATCTTCATAAGAGGTTTTCATTCACCCGTATTCCATCTTTCCGGGAAGTTTACCCACCTGCAGTACCTAATCAAGCGAAGAAAAGTATGAAGAGACAAGCTCTTCCAAAGAAAGCACGAATCTTGTCGTCTTTTCTCCAACTTTAGTGGCCGGCTGATACTTTTTACGTTTCAGATAATTTTACATGTATTCACAAGTCCTCATAATTAAACAAAACATGTTCTTGTGTAATAATAAATTTAAAACAGCTTCTTACGTGCTGAAGTAGGCATATTTGCTCCTGTACTTTCTCATATCATGAACCGTGTGTTTAAATCTGGTGTTTTTCCAGGATGATATAAAAAGCGACAAAGTCGTCCCTTTGCTTAAATAGGGTAACCACAACTAAAGTCAAACTACAGGCCCATCTGTATGCTATCGTTCTATAGTAAACTATCGAAAAAACGACATGGTAAACGTTTCCTAAGCTATTTTAATAAGTTTAATCGTCTGACGCAACAAAAATATGGTTGCCGGCATGGCTCTTCAACGGAATTAGCCTTACTTACTCTTACTGACGATGCTTAGTACGCTTTACATATGGGTCATGTTGCTGGTTCAGCATGTGTTGGCCGCAGCAAAGCCTTAGATACCATAAGTCATACTTTTCTCTTTTATAAACAAAAGGAACTAGGAATCCGTGGTCCAGCACTTAATCTAATTTGAAGTAAGCTCACGAAAAAGTTCCATATTGTGCAAATTGGCGATCCTTCTTATATTCTCTACCTTACTAAAACAGGTGTTCCGCAAGGCTCCCTACTGGGCCCTCTCTTATTTCTTGCATATATTAATGAAATTCCTTCCTGCCTTTGTTTTACTACCGCGTTATCGTGAGCCGACGACACTACCCTTTAAGCTCACAACGAGAATGTGAATGAAGCCGTATATAGATTTAATTCAGATCTGTAGTATCTAACATTTATAAGGGGCGTTAATAATGAACCTTACATTAATCCCACTAACACACAGTTTGTGCTCTTTCATATACTCACAGGCACCTTCTTCATTCCGTCCCTTCTTTAACCCGTCCGGGTCATATGCCGCTCACCTGTAATAAAATAGCATTTCTTGTACTATGTTCAGATGCTAAGCTTAAATTTGACCTCCAAGCAAAAGCCAACTCATCTAACGTTGGGTTTGGTTTAAGACTTCTTATGAGAACATGGTGGTACTTTCCCCATTGCATTCTCATTGCGATTTTCCCCATGCATTCATTCGCACTCATCTGATATACTTCATCTTATCATGGCGAAAAACCTACTTCAAATGTACATCTTCAACACTTGTAAAACCAAGCACTCCGATTTGTCACATTTAATTAAAGCAGAACACATGCAGTGCCACTTGATGGATCCCTAAATATCTTACCCATACGCTATCTTCTGAAGCAAAAACTTCATTTATTTATTTATAAGCTTCTACATAGCGAACCTTATATTGACCCCCCACCCCCCTCCTACCTACTCTTCTCTTACGAACCCTAATCATACAAGAGTTTCACGGAACAATAATTTGCTCTTATTTAAGATAAAAAGTATGAGAAATTTACGTTCAAATTTATAGACCCGACGTTTTGGAATCAGAAAAACTCTCTTACGCCCACTATATTTAATACTCCAGTCAGACGGGCAAACCGAGCGGGTGCATTTCGCCATTACTGCCACTCGCAGGTTGTCAGAAGGAAAGCTTTAGTGACACTTACTGTGGAATACACTTGCCCAGTTGAGTGTGTTCGAGGAACTCACTTCGCTGCGTTGAAGTGCGTAGCCTCGATTCGCGGTCAACTCCCCGGCTAGAATTTGTGTATTGCAATATGTGCCATGAGGTAATTAGTCAAAAAGTTAGTGATTTTTTCAGTCAATCGGTTATGCATCTCAGCTTCTTGTGCATGTAATATTGTCCGCCTTTTCAAGTAGATCAGCTCATGGACTAGAATTGTGCTATCTGCCACCAGACGATTCTTAAAAAAATCTGAAAGTGTTCGCTGAAAACCCGGTAATAATTCCTGAATACGGCGACAACATACGCTGGCGTCCAGGTAACTTTTTTGCATCCGTGTTTTCTTAAAAAAAGTAAGTGGAACAACAGAGATTTTCCCGACAGTTTGACGGTGCATATCTCGAAACTTGCCATCGTCAGTATTCGCGACAAGTGGATATGCCCCGCATGCTCACTGGCTACAGCTCGTAAATTACAGCATGTGTTATAAAGTAATTATTAGAAAACATTTAGCGATTTTCTTAATTAGCCGATTATACATTACGATTTCTCGTGTGAGCAATGTCTGCCGCTTTGTGCTATCCAGCTTTAGGACTACAATTACGCTACCTGCCACAGGCAATTACTCACTCTCGAATGGCGTCGTTCAACCGTGCGGCAGTGCTCCTTGCCTTGAGCGATTCTGACAGCAGCTGTAGTTCCTCGGAAAGCAGCAGTAGTGACGACGAGGAGTTGTACGTGCCTTATGAAATGGTATTCGAGGTGCAACTGATCAAATCACGATATGGCTGGCGGATATGGCGGGTGTCCAACTTCCGCTGCGCTCCCTGTCGGAGCATGTTTATTTTTCCCTGGTCAATCTGGATTGGGTCGCACCGTGCCGGATTTTCTTGATATCTCGTGGATGCAACACCCTGCTCTGGATCGACCAGTGAAATTCACCATTAGTAAAGACTACTAAGAAGCCTTTCTGGCTAGTAAAAGCAGCACGTCACTAGCCCCTGGCTAGTACAGAACTAGTGAGAAGGTAGTAAAATACATAGTAATCTAGTAAACGCGTTCATTTACTCGATATTTATTAACGTTATCTTTAAGAGTGAAGTGTAACAAATTGCAATATCATAACACTATAATATAGTGAGAATGCCATATTTTAACCCTGGTAGTGTACGTAAAGAGTATGACAGAACAACAATAGAAGTAAATAATTAACACAACACAGTGTCACCACCGTGAACAGTGCTAAAGCGGCCTAGAATGCTAAATCTACACCACCGGCACCGGCACCGCTACTTATAGTCTTCCCGGAAAAAAAAATACAACTAAATGACTGTGCTCTTCCAAGTTGGTTTGTGTGGACTGCACCGTTGATAGTGGAGGCGGTGAAATTTTTGCCAAGACAGAAGTGAAGACATCGGTCATAAACCTGGCACCAACAAAGTCAATATCAGCTGCAAAGACTATTCAAATTGATAGAAGCACTTAAAAATCGTGCAAGGTAGTACTTACTGTACACCTTTTCAAACTACCAGAAAAAGCGAGCTACCGGTGGTGCGTGCTGCGTTAGAAAGCATATTTTTGAACTTCTCATATATTCCGTTTTTGCCTGCAGTCCGATCATTGGTTGTTCTGTGGCTAATAAAGACTTTATTACTTCTATCTGCACCACGTGTACATATTTTTGTATGTCGCGGCATATTTCATGATCTATATGTGGCAGTTTAAAAATAAAGTCAAATAGGTCAACACGGAAAGCGTGCTGCCATCTACCGGCGTTTTTTGAGGAGTGATTGGTTGCTTGTTCAGACGTTTCCTCAATAGGTGGCAGAAAGAACGCTGCTGCAATAAATCCCTTTTTTATACTGCAATTGCACGAAATAAAGCAAGAGATGAAAAATACAGGTAACTAGGAGTGTGCATTAAAACGGGCAAGAAGTGTATGGATATAAGTACTCAGAGTGAAAGGCAAGAGGAACGCGGCGACGGGAGCACGACAAATACGAAGCAGTACAAGGCGTGTGGAAGGAGCAACGGCTCTCGGAGTTACATAAGTAAACTCGGTGTTGCGTTTAAAATTCAGAGCGCAATCTGAACCAGAGATGAGTCACAAGGCTCTTGAAAGATTACCTTTAGGTGCGCATGGACTAACAACAAATGAGACACTCCAAGGATACGTAGGCTCAGCGTTCTTCTAAGTACGGAAGACTCGGCGCGAAACTTGCTTCGAAAGATTACGGAGGAACAAGAAGGAATATAGATTGAGTGGGGGGGGGGGGGGGGGGGGGGGGCTGCCAGTGTATCTAGGTGCCTGCCTGTATTGATAGAAAAAAAAAAGTACCTCGTGGTAATTACACTGTAGAAAAAGACGTGAAAAATTATAGGCACATTAGCCTACTTCCAATATTACATAAAATATTCACCAAGATAATCTCCAATAGAATAAGGGCAACACTGGACTTTAGTCAACCAAGGGAACAGGCAGGTTTCAGGAACGAATACTCCACAATGGATCACACGCGTTTCATCAATAAGGTAATCGACAAATCCGCAGAGTACAATCAGCCTCTCTATATGGCTTTCATAGATTACGAAACGGATTTGATCCAGTCGAGATACCAGCAGTAATAGAGGCATTATGTAATCAAGGAGTACAGGACGCTTACGTAAATATCTTAGAAAGTATTTACTGAGATTCCACAGCTACCTTAATTCTCCACTAGGAAAGTAGGAAGATACCTATAAAGAAAGGGGTCAGACAAGGAGACACAATCTCTCCAATGCTATCTCGCTGAGGTAGCTTATGCACTGCGTGCTTCGAAGAGGTGGTATTCAAGCTATTAAACTGGGAAGGCTTAGGAGTGAGGAGTGACAGGAGATATCTCGGCAACCTTCGATTTGCAGATGACATTGTCCTCTTCAGCAACACTGGGGACGAGTTACAACAAATGATTGAGGACTTTAACGGAGAGAGTATAAGAGTGGGGTTGGAAGATTAACATGCAGAAGACAAAGATAATGATCAATAGCCGGGCACGGGAACAAGAGTTCGGGATCGCCAGTCAGCATCTAGAGTCTGTGAAGGAGTACGCATACCTAGGTCAATTACTCGCAAGGGACATTGATAATGAGAAGGAAATTTACAGGAGAATAAAAATGGGTTGGAGCGCATTCGGCAGACATTGTCAGATCCTGACTGGAAGCTTACCATTATCATTAAAAGGAAATGTGTACAATCAATGCATTCTACCGGTGCTGACATATGGGGCAGAAACTTGGAGACTGTCAAAGACACTCGAAAATAAGTTAAGGACCGCGCAAAGAGCAATGGAAGGAAGAATGTTAGGCATAACCTTAGGGAGACAGGAAGAGAGCGGTGTGAATAAGAGAACAAACAAGGATAGCCGATATTCTAATTGACATTAAGAGAAAGAAATGAGCAGCATAGGTCATGTAATACGTAGGTTATATAGCCGGTGGACCATTAAGGTTACAGAATGGGTGCCAAGAGAAGGGAAGCGCGTGTCGAGGACGGCAGAAGACAAGTTGGGGTGATGAAATTAAGAAATTCGCAGGCGCTAGCTGGAATCGGTTGGCGCAGGACAGGGGTAATTGCAGATCGCTTCGTCCTGCAATGGACATAATATAGGCTGATGATGATGATGAGAAAAAGAACTGGGAAACTAACCTGTGCTATTAGGAAATGACACTGCTACAACACTGAAAAAAATAACTGTAACACAGTTACTGTGATAGCAATGGCAAGCACGAAAAGACGCAAGAATGAAAGTTGGTGCCGCCTTGAAGTTCCTGCATCAGCTCGCCATGACGTCATAAATTTTGACGGTATCCGCAAGCGGCTAGATGATGTTTTATTGGCAAATATAAGCTATGTTGTAGTCTAGAGGAGCCAAGGGCTGAGCCTGAAGAGTTTCTGGAGCTTTTACGTCACCACAAGTGCCCAAATAAGAAAAAAAATCGATTTGAAGTTCATGATCACATAATGACGCTCCGGTGTTAAATTTTCTGCGTGAAATTAAGAAAAAAGAAAAAAAAAAACTTTGAGCTTCACTTTCCCTTCTGTAGTCAACCTCTTCTGGCCAAGTTAGCGTAACTGGTGCTTTGAAAGAATACGTTGTCATGTTAACGTGATTTACTGTTACTATTTAGTGCCCCTCTAAACATAAGGTTAGAGATTTTCAGATAAGATACTAGGTATAGGCATGATGGAGGAGATGCCAGCTGTGCGAGAAAGAGCAAATAATGAAATCAAAACAGAAAATATTTACTATAATTCAAGGGAGAGAGAGACACTTATTATGGCAGAAAAGCGAGGTCGTCCTGAATCAAAGTTCAGACCTGCTACTCAGCATCGGGGAAGGGAGACCACAATTCAAGAAGCAGGGCACTACTGCTCGAAGGCCGATTAGGGTATGTAGAACACAGTGTCATAAATAAATTTTGCAGCTGGCGAATGTATACGTCCATGGCGTGGGGAAGTAGTTCAGAAGCCATTGGCCATATTTTGTTAGCATGCCGCAGTATTCTCAAAGACGTAATTGGCTTTGTTACCTTGCCCGAGTGCTCGCGTTTTCAGGATAATAGAGGAGATGTTAATTAATCCGATAGGCAAAAGACAGCAAAGAACGACGGGAGGATTGGTGGCGTAAAGGCAGGGAACAGAGTTGTTGAAAGTGCATAGCATTTGTAGTACAATACGTTCCTTTTACGTAAGATGGTTTGTTAACAAGGACCACTGATATTAAGGGTGGATAATAAAAGCAGAAGAAATGTAAGCTGTATTGTTAAGTTACGCTTCTGCAAGAGAATAAACTAGCATCTTTATTGTGGGACGAGGCTTCGTAAGAGAAAAATAGCGAATAAACTAAATCCAGGTGGTGATTACCCCCGTGGCGTAAGAGATGTTGGCTACCTCAGCTCGGCTCTAGTTAATTTCTCCTCTGCAATTGAAACTTCTGGAGTTTTACGTGCCAAAGCCACAATATTATTATGACGCCCGCCGCTGTGGCTTAATCCCAATCCACATGGGGTTCTTTAACGTGCAACCAATGCACGGTACACGGGCATTCTTGCATTCCGCCCCTATTGAAACGCAGCCGCCGCGGCCGCGATTCGGTTCCACGCCGTCGGGCTTGGTAGCGCAACGCCAAAGGTACTACGCCACCACGGCGGGTAACTCGTCTGCCATGAAGTTTCATACATTGCATTCTAAAGGAACTCAACACTTGACCTAGCGAAGTTTGAGAATTTTTCTCGCACGACTACGCGCTCAAATACGTATGACTACAACAGTTTGAAAGCCATGCCGTCACGCTGACGTATACCGCTGCTGAAGTTATGGCAGGCCATTAAAGAGAGTGAGTTTTAACTTTTATGTTCTGCCAGTGATATTCAGCATTTCCCCGTGAAATAAAGTAAATAACACTTTTGAAAGAATACGGTGCCAGCGCAACCTCATTTAGCGCTGCTCTTTCGTGACCCTTTTAGATCTAGAATGCACGTCTATGACCTTGATATATGATTCCGGCGTCTCTTCACACATTTGATTAGATCAACAGCCGGTGAGGGAGCTGCCGCTGAAGCTTGTTATCGGTCGTACACTCTTTGAAACATGATAGTACACGACGAGAAGGTGGAACAAAGCAAACAGTATACACGAACCTTGCGACAAGCACATACGCGCAGTTCGCGTTCGTGCTTGTGTACTCTGGCACGACAGGGCATATGTCGCTGATCCTCACGTCGGTAACTCGCTAGGCCGCGAAGAAGATGCCCTCAAAAACAAGCCCCGCACACCACGCGGTCGCATCAGAGTGAGTATAGCGTAGTTTTTTTTTTATTGCGACAAAGACTTGCCCTTAATGCATAATTCTTGGTGCGTATATGTGTATTATATGTGTGCTGTGAGGCCTGTGTTGTGTATAAATTGAAGCAGTGTTCTGTGGAATCTGTTGTCATGTATCCAGTGGTCATAGCTGGTTGTCACACTGTAGCGGAGGCCGGCTTGCAGTAGGAGACGCCAGCGTTCCCATTATAAACCAGTATATGTCCATATTAGGTGGTATGCATCTCCTTCCATCACAGGAACGGAGCAGTATGGACACGTAGCACCCAGTGGTAAATGCGACCAATTCCACCTTGAGATAACAGCCGGTGTAAGGGCCACCCCTGCCCGAAGCCTCCTAAGCACAACTTCCTCCGCCCTAGTAAGGTGAAGGGGGAGGGAGCAGACACACGGTGGGATAAGAGCGCGTGTGCCCTGCCGGAGAAAATTTTTACTGGCTCGGAGCGAGTTAAGGGGTTGAGGTGGGAGGAGAATAGGCGGAAGATCAGGATTAGGAGGGCAGTGTGCCTGCTGGTCAGCAGCAACGTTGTGAGGGTTCACTGAATGGCCTTGAATCCAGTGTGCCTTGACGCAAGTAGCTGTTTTACTATTCATAGTGTGTATTGTCTCGCAGATTTCCATCGTATCTCAAGATATCAAGTAGCCAACTCTGTTCGGGATACTTAATTCATGTGGGATTTTCTGGAAAAAACCGCCTAATGCTGCCGGTAATTAGGCGAAACAAATCCAACAAGCTTTATTTCCCACTTACTAACGACATGTTGCACAAATGATTACTGCGATATCGATTTTATTGACTCTCCTGGAGAACTTTCGCCTTCGTCGTCGTCGTCGCCATACGCGCGGGCATCGTCCTTGGTGTGGTGGTCCATATTAATTTTTCGATGTGCTAACTATATGTTATCAAAATGAAACACTAAAAATGCTCTGTCCAGGTTTTATGGTTTAGACTGATTTATTCTTCAGAATGTTGGCCACAGGAGAGCGCGAAGAACAGTAAAAAAACTCATTCGCAGTGTAAGCCTTTCATACACGATTATAAAATGCAAAACAATATTTGGGCTCACAATCTCGAAATCATGCAGTTTCACTGGTACTGGCGCCCTAGACGGATCTAATATTTTATCAGGCGCAGACTAATGTTGACGGTCTCATCTCGCGCAGTATCAACGGCTGCAACGCCACAAGCGGCGCTCATGACGCTCGCATTCTCAGACACCTGGTATGTGCCAGGGCACTGTTACTTCTGCCCAGCAGAAGTCGCCTTGCGTGCTGCTTCGAGCCATGTCATACCCGCGTATCGTTACAACACCGTCGGGGGAGTTCAAGCGCAACGATAAACCTCGCTGTCCCTGTCAATGCTTCGCTCTTCTGGCAAAAGTGCCAACTTTGCCAGTAAAACTACGTCTACTCAAATGGAACGCGCTTGTAATAAGCTCTGCCAACGCTATGCTACCTTTGCGTACCACCAGTCGCGATGACGTAGTGGCTACGGTGTTCGAGGGATGAGCCAGAAGTCACCAGTTGAATTTCTAGCTGTGGCAACTGCACTCCGATGGGGCGGAAAGAAAACAACACTCGTCTACCGAGCTTGAGCGCATCATCTTACAGGTAGTCAAAATGAAGCTGCATGGAGCCGTTTTCTACGATTTCTTTAATAGTCTCAGCGTTGCTTGAACGTTAAGACGCGTTAACCAACCAATTTACACGCGTTGCAGTAATTCTGAAAGGATGAATACAGAAAACAAAGGGTACCCGTATGAACTCTTGTGATTTGATCGGTTGAGATCCCCTGATCAAACTTGAGAAGCTCAGCTTCGTTTAGGGTTTGGTGCAAACGCGTGTTGTCTTACAGGTTGCAAGGAAAGGAGAAGTTCTTCAAATGCAGCGGGTTAGAATTCGTCGACATCGCCGTTTCTGAGAAAGCTTTGGAAATTCTACTGCCTCAAGTTTCATCTCCTGTCACCATAGTTTGGGAGGACATAACCTTCCGTGTTCAAGCCGACAAAGGTAATTATAGGCCATGGCAGTGCCCACAAAACAGAGGCCATAAGAAACTTATCACTTCCTACTTCTCCTATTCTTTTTCCCTAATGACAGTGCATGCTGGTGCCATTGTGATTTCAAGTCATGGTGAAACATTTGTCACAATATTTTCTCAGGTACACCTGTCCCGCGGAAGCTCAATCATTGTTAGCCGCGATAAAAGGATGAAAGAGTTGAGCAAGAAGCGGACAGGACTCAACGCTAGAAATGACGCATAACTATTAAAAAAGAAGCTGGCACAGGCCGTAGCTATGTGCAAATAACATGAACCAAAGATACGCAGAATGGCAAAGAAGGAATTAAATAAATGAAGAAAAAGCAAGAACTTGACCCATGTTTTGTTGACTGAAAACGGGCAGTCGTTTATTTAATGGCATTGTCTTGTGGCAACTGCAACATAGATTTTGGTGCTTGAATTGTTTGAGGAAGCACCTGATAGTTACAAGACAAAGCGATGTTGCCCATATGACATCACCGATGAGCGTCTGGCAGACACCTTGTGCTTAACATCTGGAATCTTGTTAAATTTGATAATGAAAGCCGCTGGTTAGATCGGGTGTGCGAATAAAATGTGGCGGTTTACCTATTAATTTGCAGGAAAGAAAGCGCTGCTTAGTAGCCTTTACGGGAAGGCATCCCCAGGAACTCTGACGGCCGTCATGGGACCATCCGGGGCCGGCAAAACTACTCTGCTCAACATATTATCAGGCTTCTAGTGAGTCTTTGGTACCATGTGTGTGTGTTCTTTTTTCTTTTTATTAAGATATTTGCTGTGTTTTCGACAATGCACATTACTTCTAGTATGGTTTATAGCGCGGAGTCTGTCGAATGGACAGATCGATGAATGCACTTTTGAATTAATACCAAATGTTATGGATTGGAGTGAAATTCCGCGCAAGGCTCCTAAACAACAACATGAAAGAAAAAGAAAGTAGTAACATTTCCGGTCAAGACGGAATCACTCGCGAACTTCCACAGAAAGCTTATAGACCATAGGACGACGGCGCGGCGATGTGGTGTAGATTATGCTTCAAATAAAGTAATGTCGCGACCTTAATGTTTGCTCCTGACAGCTACAAGACAGGAACTGATAGAAGCTGAAGACTTTGATCACCGTGCCACTTCAGAAACTTACGATTTGTTTATGCTTGCCTGCTTTTACAGACTCTCAGATACAAATATGGCACATGACGCTTTCTGTGAAAATGAAATGAAACGCGATTGTGCCTAATTTTGGCAGCGTCAACAACGACAACAACAGCAAAAACAACAACATGAATGATCTCAGTAGTTTACGCTACCACCGACGCAGCACCCTCTACTCTCATTCTCCTTATTATATTTCAATTAGATGTCTGGACACCAACAGAATGGTGCAGTATGCTCTAACGACGTGCTCTAAAACATAAATTCACAATTGAAGTTCACTTTTGGTGTTACTAAAATTAACGTCGTTCTATATGTCTTTCCGTACGTATGGTGCATGCATTATAACGTGGGTGATGCTAAGGCTGTCGCATTATCGTGTGCCATTTATTTTCCAGCGATAAAGGCTACGCAGGTGAGGTCCACGTTAACGGCTATGTTCGCGACCCCAAGCTCTTCAACATGCAAAGCTGTTACATTATGCAAGACGACTGCTTGCTGAAAGACTTGACAGTGCGGGAAACCCTCGGAATGAAATTCGAGCTGCGCACGCCGGAGCTTGAGGATGGAAGCGCTTCCCATTTTGTGAGTGTGTCATGTGGACGTCGATTGGGTGGAACTCTCCTTGTGGCTTTTGATGGTTCTTCGTGTTGTGCGGTTTTATGTTGTTGTCTAGCACATGAGTAGAAATGGTACGAAACAACTCAGTTGGTTTCGTCGTACTTATCAAGCGACACCAGTGCAATTAGCATGACATCAATGAAATAAAGCCCTAATCTGCCATCTTTGTAATCAAGCCATAAAATACAATATTCAAGCTTTCTTCATGAACTGCATACAGCCATCCTCACTAGCGGGATCAACTTATCCTTCCTCCTTAATACATTTTTTCACCCGCTGGTCCTACTCTCACAAAGGTGGTGTAGCACATGCTACTGCGCTTACATACGTCCGAAAACAGCAAAACAGAGGAGTAATCTTTACATCAAGACGGCTGGCAATTTCAAGGCAGAAATTATTTGTGAGCGCGATTTCTAACATTATATAAGCACCCATTTATTATTCTTGCGTATAATGACTGCTTCTCTTTTGCAAATAACATTACATGAGCAGAATCTTCTTTTTTTCTTACTTGTTCTCACTTTTCGTGCTTGCAAAAGTTTTGACTTTGGTGCTTATATCAGCTAAAATTGTACAGAATTAACAAAGAGTATTGATCATTTTTAACCCCTGTAATGTTTGCTGGATTTTGAGAGTGTTATAGTCAAATAAAAAATAAAAAATAAAATATATAAATGAATCTAATGGTTTATTTGTTAGACGGACGTTTAACATAACCTACCCCGTTGAGTGAAAATGTAATGAACTTAATCTGAAAAGTTGACTGGTTTGAGCGACCGATTGCTGATATGATGTGCAGCTCCAGGTGGGCGCACTGCTAATCCCTTCTTCCCGGCCTCATTTTTTCTCCCCTAATCCCTTATTCCGGTACAGCAAACAACACGCTCATCTTATTGACCTCCATATATCTTTTCTTCTTTCTCTATCTCCTGCTTATCGCAGCACAGTTAGGCGTCTCTGATGATACTGAAAGCCTTCAGAACCGGGAATTCATTCTAGTGTTCTTATGAAAGGCAGCGCTCTCGCTTGCAGCCATCAAGTTAGCACTTCTAGCAACATGCGTTATGACTGTCACTGCTTGTTGAATTCCTCTTACATTATGCAGTGACAAAATAATTCAAATATGTCCCGACTCTTATAATTTTGTTCGGGAAGAACTTCTTTGACTTTTTCATTGTTTATTATAGTTCGCGATGTTTAGTTTCCTGTAAGCAGGTGGCAACTTGCCCAGCTTGTGATGCTGTCCTTAGGATTATTTTTTTAAAGGGCATCTTTCCTGTTATATTGTTCTACGTGCAGGTATCAGAAACCATAACCAAATGGGGCCTGAACAACTGCGCCAACACGCTGGTGAAATCGCTTTCGGGCGGAGAAAGGAAGCGCCTGTCTATTGCACAGGAACTCATCGGAAACCCGCCCCTCGTATTCCTAGACGAGCCAACAAGGTTATGTGTCATTTAGTTTGCGTAACTTTTGCTATAGCAGTGAATAGGCTAACCACTCCAGGGGAGCATACTTCTCTTTAAGGAGGACAACCAGAAAGCGCATTAAAACGCACAGTAAGCGATACACCCGGAGACACTGAGAAACGTATGCTCGTGTGAAGCAGGGGAGGATCGAAGGTAGGCATAAAGATGGGTGTGTGTGTGTGGAAGTGCACGCTCACTTTTGTCACCGCTTAATTACGGGCATGTCTTAGAAAGGGCAGGGAGGAGGGGGAGAGAGCTAGAGGAGGGGGGGGGAGGTTGTGCTTAGGCCACTATGGCCAGCCTTAAAGTGGTTTAAAGGAAGATGTGCTGTGGTGTGCTGCAGCCTGTTTCAGTAATTGGTGCTGTGTGTGCTTTCTTCTGAGGCACAGCTTTTGAAACAAGCATATAAAAGAAATCACGAAGGGAAACAGATAGGGCAGATGGCATTTGTTCATATCGAAGGGGTAGTATTTTGTTTGGTGGCATAAGTATTCTATTTCTGAAGTCACGTGACTTCAGAAGGGGAGTACTTGTGCCACCAAACAAAATACTCATTCTCGGTTTTATTTCGTTCTATTGTAAATCGGTTGTCCTACAGACGCCGAGGTAAAAGCCTCCTCGGCTGCTCCATAGTGTCTTGTGCGGAAAAAAGAAAAGGATAGAAGAAAAAGCAATGGACATCAAGAAATATACAAGTGAATAAAAATGTCATAATGAAAATACTTATAATAAAGATAAATATGCCACATTCGTTCTCATTAAATGCCTTGTACCTGGAAACTAAGAAACAACCTTTGGTGCTCTGTGAATAGATAACCGATTGTTTCAAGGCCAGCGTCATTTTCTTTGAGTTATCTGTGTTAGAACAAAGTCCCAGTAAAACCCCGCATACTTTTTGAATTAGGCCTCCGTTGGGAATTTTTTTTATTTTAATATACTGCAGGTCCTTCATGGCCCGTGCAGGAGTGGTACAGAGATACAATGAAAAAAATCATGATTACAAGTCAATACACTGAATGCAGTTAATAAAAGAGTCGATGTTATTGCAACACACAATATCGTTAGTTAACTTGTTCCACTGGGAAATGGCCGACCGAAAAAGGGAATGCTTGTGAACATTAACACGACTTGGGGGAAGATAGATTGTTTTGAAATGATTTAGTCTGGTTGAGCGTTTTGGAGGATCTTGCAGGTAATGAGAACGTGCTATTTGGAAATGACCATGGTATAATTAATAGATGAATTTTAGTCGCGAAATTGCTCTTCTCTGCGAGAGGGGTTTTAGGTTTGCCCTTGCTAGCAGACCTGAGATACTGGACTGCCTTTTGTAGTCCGAATATACAAACCTAATTGCTAATTTTTGTATGCGTTCTATTTTATTTATAAGGCATTTTTGATGAGGGCTCCAGATTAGATCAGCGTATTCTAGGCATGGTCTTATTAGTGCTTTGTACGCATTTAGTTTGAAGTGTGGTGGTGCTGCGCGCAGTTTCCTTCTTAAAAAGGATAGTTTGCCTATGGCTTTTTGACACATGGTCGAAATACGAGGCTCCTAGTTAAGGTTAGGCGTGAGTTTAATGCCTAGGTATTTTACCTGGTCGCTTTTGTTGATTGTTGAACTTCCGATTGAATATGTAAAGTAAAGCGGGAGTTTCTTATCTGTGAAAGACATCTAATGTGTTTTTGATGTGTTCAATTTCATGCCCCAAGTGTTGCACCAAGAGTAAATTCTTTGAAGTGAATTATGAAGTTCTGTCTGGTCTTCTTGGTTGTGCACGACTGTTTACACGACACAGTCATCAGCAAACAGGCGCATCTGAATTGAGTTTTGAACGCAAAACTGTATGTCGTTAATGTACATCAAGAACAAAAGTGGTGGCAGAACTGATCCTTGGGGTACTCCGGAGTAGACATAGAGGGGTTGTGAAAGATTATTATCGATTGAAACGCTCTGTTTACGATTGGTTAGAAAACTGTTGATCCAGGATATTATTTTATTACTAATACCGAAAGCCGATAATCTTGTGAGTAAATCCTGGTGCGGAACTACGTCAAACGCTTTAGAAAAGTCTAAAAAACTGCATCTAATTGGCCATCATTAATAAGTACGTTAGCTATGTCATGAGTTAACTCCGCTAGTTGGGTTATAGTTGACAGGCTTGATCTGAAACCATGTTGTTGTTTATATAGAAGTTCGTTTGTTTCTAGGTGAGTTATTATGGCCTTAAATATTACGTGTTCAATTATATTGCAGCATGAGCTTGTTAATGACACTGGGCGGTTGTTATTTAAATCTAATTTCGAGCCCGATTTATGTATTGGAATTATTGCAGCCTTGCGCCAATCGTCTG
Source organism: Dermacentor andersoni (assembly GCF_023375885.2). NCBI lineage: Eukaryota > Metazoa > Arthropoda > Arachnida > Ixodida > Ixodidae > Dermacentor > Dermacentor andersoni. The sequence continues at coordinate 189,405,872 of NC_092818.1, read as the reverse complement.
GTAGCACTGATGTTAGAAGAGAAAGAGTGAATATTTTAAATAGATACTTTGATGTCCAGCTTACGTATCGACTTAAGAATGAGTTAGAAATCTGATCGGGGCCGGTAGATTTTTTAAGATCGAGCTTATGCAATAGCGACAGTATGCCCTCCTCATTACAGTTAATTCTTCCATTGGTATTTTGACATCGTAAGGTGTTAAAGCAGCATTTGTAGCATGTTTCGTAAAAACTGTCTGAAAGAAGTTATTCATCTCTTTAGCGATGTGTTCAGGGTCCTGAATAACATGATCCGAGATATTGATTTGCGTTATTTTTTCTCGTTCATCTGACAAATATCGCCAGAATTTGTGAGGGTCATGCGCCATAAACGAAGGTAATGTGACTGGTAATGTGACGCCATAACGAAGGTAATGTGGTAATGGTAATGATGTGACTTTTTTGTATAACACATTCTGCAGCGGAATGGACAACAGTTCGGCGCTGCGCTGCGTTCGTGTGCTCAAGTCTCTTGCTTCGTGCGGACACACCGTGATTTGTGCAATCCATAATCCAAGCACTACGCTGTTCTCGCATTTCGACAGAGTAAGTCCAGAGCACCACATTAGACAACATGGATCGCGGATTGTAAGATGTTGAGGATTGCATATATATATGCGATCGCGAGCGCACACTGAAAACCCACGGCCATAATTTGTAGCTTTGTTAGGCCAGGGTATCTTTTTTATAGATACCATGGCTAAATCTATATTAGCAGTTGCGTATGGCGTTCTAATATGCTACTCAATGTTGTTATTTTACATGCTCACGTAGAGAGCACAGCTAAAGTGTACAAATCCCTATCAGAGCTACACAGTGGTTAACCGTACTTGGAGCAGTTGCTATTTGGGCACGTCACTCATTGCATTTAAGGTGTTGGATTAAGTGCTTCGCGAGGATATTCAGGACCATTTCGGCAAAGCAGTTGGTGCGGCGAGAGATGCCCCGTCGAGAATGTCCACCCCGAACGTATAGCCTTCAAATATTGACAAATACTGATGAACATCCATAAAGAAAACAATTGTAGTTACCACAAATAAAATTGGAGGACATATTGGCCATGTCAATGGTAATGTCTGAAGAAGTTGTAAGTGTGCAGGATAATTAGGCACGGTGTGAGAAAATGCCAAAGTTTCATTGATTGAACATTGGAGCTCTGTATTTTTCTAGACCATACAGAATTTTAAAGATCGCCTGTGGCAGATCGTATAATCCTAGTCATTGAGCAGGATTACTCAAGAAGGCGGACATGCGCGAGAAATCGAAATCAAAAGGCGCCTCTTTCAGTAATCTCAAGGTCTAGAATTGTGCTATCCGCCACAAGCGATTTAAAAAAAAAGTCTATTGTATATAAAAAAAGAAAAATAATGAAAGAAAAGCGTATAAGGGGCCCTCAGCAGCGTGTGGTTTCGGAACAAGCGGGCGTATCAAGATGATAATTGGCAAGAGTGAAGCACAATTTAGGAGAAACGAGCTAGAAAAAATTCCAACTTGGAGATACTATGTGGGTGCCATATAATATTAACAAATACGTGCTAATTAGAGTTCAGAATTCTTGTCGGCAACTGAAATATTTCAAGTTCACAAACTGACAGGCGTGCCGAGATGAAATTACGCAAGAAAAAAAACAGCGCAGCAGGTCACCGGCGATGATGCAAGCGTCCCGTAATTGCAGTGTGGCCTACACGAAGCCATATTGCTATAGCACACGCAAACGCGGCGAGCAGCAACCAAAAGTGCAGCGCTAAACATGACACATTATACGTATACGTTGTAGCTTTTAAGGGTCTGCGTTTTAACTGAACATCCGAGTTGCGCGCAACGGCGCCCGACAAATGGCTAAACGATGAGCGCTATACCTCAGGTTAAAATTCAATGGTGATGCTAATGCCAGGAGACTTCGCCGTAAAAGTACAGATTCCTGTTGATTATGAATACCAGTCGTTTGTCGCCCTTTCCACTCTGTTTCCACCTCCATATTCGCGTTTACATGAATGCGGTGGTAGCGGTAATACATGAATGCGACGGCATCAAGGTAATACTATGTGAGAGCGTTTACAGGTATTGCTATATATGCCACCTGAAATAACTCAAAACCTATTTGCAACGATTGAATTTCGCCGGGGAGTGGAGGAGAGCACATGACGGCAGCGTTCTCAATTTTTCTGTCTGCTTCAATACGATACGATAGTGTTTACAAGCAGCGCATGAGAGGAGCTACTCCGTGTCGATCTACCCTCTCCTAGCACATTATTGCGAATCGCCGACTAACGTTTACACGGATGCAATGTGCTAGAAATGCGATGCGCCACTTGTCGTATTCGTGTAAACACCGCTAATGATGGAAGGCAAGCGAAACGCCAGCGTATTAACTTTGATTTGATGCGTGCAGTAAGCACTTCAGAAAGTTTGTTAGACAATTTCAACCCAATGGTCTCAACGGATGTGTCTTAAAATTGATCTCGCAGCTTTACGTGCTTTCGGAAGGAAGATGCATATACAATGATTCGGGGAACAAACTGTTGGAATTTTTGGATTCTCAAGACCTTCACTGCCCACTTCACACCAACCCTACTGACTTCAGTGAGTAAGCCATTACGATATGCACAACATTCCTATTCAAACTATAATTAAAGAAAGTACTTTCCTGTCGTAGCCCAAACTAAATTATTGGTGTTAGGCCGATTGATCATAAAATGCTCACCGATGTATGCGCCTTTCAACTTCGCAAAGTTTAGAAATTAAGGGTAACGGTAGCGACATATACGGAAGCAAAACTATCTGTAGATGGAACACTGATGGCATCAATAGTCTTATTTATTACTACTACTAATATCGATAATATAAGTGATTGTATTACGATAACTTATTAACGTTTGATATTGATTGTGTATGAATATCTTTGCACTTGTTGGCTAAGCCTAAAGTGTTTCACTAACTGACAATCAACACCACTACATTCAGGAATTTTTTTTTTTGCAAAAATCTTTACAAATAAAATATTTGTCTTCGCTGCGAAACTTCAGATATCGTTATAACTCATTCATGCTCTAAACTAACATTGGAATGGTTACACCAGCTTAACAAAATTTGTTTTACAGCGAAGCTGCACATGGCTAGAGTTCCCTATATTTTTCGTGTGCGTCAACAAAAACTATCATCATCAATTACTCATACCCCCGTAAGCACTCAAAACCCCGTAAGTAAGCAAAAATTTAAATGGCTCATAGCCGCGTAACGCAGAGTCTACAAGCACTCAGTAAAGTGAAGAGTGATAAATTTTCTTCTAATCACTGATGCAACATAGGGAACAGCATGCTGAAAACTGTCACGTCCATGGCTCATACCCCCGGAAGCAAGCAAAGAAAATAGCCCCGTAAGGTTCATGGCTACTCAGTTTGCGTCGGTTGCGATGACACTGCCCTTGCGGTCGTTGTCGGTGATTGCAATGCGGACGTGTCGGGACCGAAAAGGGAGTGAAGATTTCAATGTAGACATATCAAAACCAGACAAGAACTTGTTCCCTCAGTTTGTGCTAGAAAAGTTTGGTTTAAATTATTATTATTATTATTATTATTATTATTATTATTATTTGTTTTGAACACATATACACCATTAACAGGAAAGAAAAAGCAAGGAGCAGGCTGGCAACTGCCAACGGAAGGGGCACAACGCCTACCTACTCTTCAGAAGGGAGGTGACAGCAACACAGAAATGGAAGATAGGAAGGAGGGGAGGAAAGAGGAAAGGAAGAGCAACATGACAAATATAACGACTAAAGTAGAACAGTACAGATCACACACAGTAGGGCCGGTCACTGAAGGTCACGCTACTACACAATGTTGAATAGAATAGTTTCGACATTACAAACGTGAACCTTAGTTAACTCTAGAAAAGTAAGTAGGGCGCGATGAGCCTAATCACGTTTAGACGCACAACCACTGGAGTATAAACATTCGTCGAGTGTCGTACACCACAGGCCAAGGATATCATAGTTTCTCACTAGCGACGTGCGTTGCGCACTGAAAGCGGGACATTCAAATATAAGGTGCTGAAGTGTCTCGCAGCAACCACAAGACGTACACAATGGACTTGCCACTCATCCTTGTCTGTATAAACGTTCGTGCACGTTCCCGCAGCCAACCCTCAGCTTGAGTAGTTGTGCTCTAGCGCGACGAGGCAGGCCTCGACCGCGAAGACGGGGAGGGAACGTTCCATTTGCGACGCGCTGGTCTGGATGCTGCTTGAGTAGGTGGCGACGAATCAGCAGACGAGCGTCGTCAAGCTTGCACAAAATTTCTGGGCAGTCACAGTTGTTATGAGCGCAAGTTGAAGTGAGCCGATCAGCCTCTTCATTTCTGGCGATTCCTGCGTGTGAAGGTATCCATTGAGCAACGAGAGATACTCCACGTGATGAAATTTTGCTCAGTAAGTAATGATGCGCACAAGTGGACAATCAATCTCACTGCGTTGTAACCTGCTAAGAGCAGCACGAGAGTCCGTAAATATGGCAACGTTCGATGTAGTTAACTCCTCTTGCACGTATTTCAGTGCAACATTAATTGCTGCTAGCTCCGCAGTTGTTGACGAAGTTGGATGAGGTATTTGAAGGATACGGCGTACTTGAGTTGAAGGGCAGAAATAAGCTGCAGAGGTGCCTTAACCGTCGCTGTGTACAGATGCATCTGTGAATACTTGAAGATAATCTGGAAACTTTTCGAACATGTGAGGCTGAGCCAATTGGAATATTACCGAAACAGGCATATCAGACTTTTTGTGCATGTCAGGGATTGTGAGGTAAATGGGGAATACGCGTTTTGTGATATCTTTTGGAGGCGGAGGCGTACCTGGAGGAGCATGTTCAGAAATGTCAGTGATATTCATAAATAATGCCGCCATTTTTCCCATGCGAGATAACGGGCGGTGAATGAGACGATCAAGTAGCGAATGACCATTCAATGCGCGGTGCAGACGCTCAATATGATATAGAGCTCTCTGGTCTGCTAGCAGCCTCAGGGGTAACTGATGCGTTTCAGTGAGTAATGCAATAGATTGCGCCTCACGAGGTAATCCAAGCATTAGTCGAAGGGGAACGCGATGATCTCGCTCCAGTTGGGCCATCAAACTAGGTGGTATGTTCAGGACTGGAAATGCGTACATCATGCCTGAGAGTACAGATGACTGGTACACCTGGAGAGCCGTTGTTTGGTCGCAGCCAGCAACTCTAGCAGTCAAGGCGGCCACATACTTAAGGAGGGAGTGCGATTTGCGTCGTACAGATTTAACGGCAGGACGCCAAGAGATGCGATCATCCACAATTAGCCTCAAATAACGGTGTTGTCGCACCCACTTTATAGGCGTTTCGTCAAGATACAGTCGGTTCATTGTTCGACGAGCGCGTTGTTTAGGGTTATATGCTATTGCAGCCGACTTAGCAGGTGATACGAGCAGGCCAACTTCACCCAAGTATTCCGAAGTAGCGTTTAGAGCTCTTTGCGAGCTTGCACGAAGCCGCGGACCAAGGTGCGAAGGGCCGCTTATCCACAGAGCAATGTCATCTGCGTAGGCAGCTATGCTCACAGGGAAGTCACTGTCCCGAGGCAAACGACTTGGTATCGCGGCGAGTACGGTGTTAAATAAAAGCGGCGATAATAGGCTTCCCTCTGGGACAACGCGCTTCACATTTCGGTATTCACTAGTTACTCCTCCGACACGCACTTTAATCCGGCGCTCCTATAGAAAATTATGCACGAAGTGGAGCAGACGACCCGAAATTCCCGCGGTTGCAAGAACGAAAATAATCGCCTTATGCGGAACTGAATCGAAAGCTTGCTGTATGTCTAGAAAGAGCATATAGGCGGAATTTAAAATTTAAATTTAATTATGGGGTTTAACCTGCCAAAACCACTTTCTGATTATGAGGCACGCCGTAGTGGAGGACTCCGGAAATTTCGACCACCTGGGGATCTTTAACGTGCACCTAAATCTAAGTACACGGGTGTTTTCGCATTTCGCCCCCATCGAAATGCGGCCGCCGTGGCCGGGATTCGATCCCGCGACCTCGTGCTCAGCAGCCCAACACCATAGCTTAGAAGAACTTGTTGGGCGAGTTGGTAGATATTAGCGAACATTGTTTATACAAGGTTTTACTTTTCTTTTACCTTGCCTTTTTTCGCGCACGCGCAGTGGTGTATGTCAGGAGTGTACTTATATGTGTACGTTGTGGAATAAACTTTAGTTGCAAGTCTGCGCCCGTCCTTGTCCCTCGCTGTCTTTGTGGTTCGTTTGTTCGCGCAGTTAAACAATGTTCGCCAACAATATAGCCACTGAGCAACCACGGCGGGTGATATAGGCGGAATGCTTTTTCCTTTAGCAAATTCGAGCGCTGAGACAAGGTCTGATATGCTGTCCAGAGCTGAACGCGGCGACGAAAGCCACTCATGACATCAGGGAACAAATTCAGCTCATCTAGCCTGACATCTAAGCGAAACAAGACCATTCGCTTCATTAACTTGATGACATTTGAAGTTAGGGATATTGGCTGGTAGGACTTGAGGTGCCTTGCAGGACGCCCGGGCTTTAAAATTGCTATCACCACGGACGATTTCCATTCAGCAGGGATTACAGCGGTTCTCCATACTTCATTATACTCGTCTAATGTACGATCATGAAAACTTAACAATGTTTCGCAATGCTTGATACGTCACACCATCTTCGCCTGGAGCAGTGCGGCGTTTGAAGAGGCTCAACGCGTGTCGCAGCTCCTCAAAAGTGAAATCTGCCTCGTCCATCTGGCAGGCTGGACCGTAGGAAGCGGTTAAGGTGCTGTGACTTGTCAAAGAAGGAAGGTCGCTATTTGTGGTGTTACTGTATGCAGGAGAGACGAAAATGTCTGCAAATGCATCCGCTATTACTTTTGGTGACCGGCCAATCGCTATGCTCAATGCAGCCGTAGGACTCTTGCAGATTTCAGGAGTGCGAAGAGCCTTCAGTATGCGCCATACACTTCTAAAACCACTTCCAGTATGCAACGAACCACATAAAGCTTCCCAGCTCTTGCGACGATGCTGTTTTGTATGCCGCCGTATGGCTGCATCAATGCGATTATATATAGTTCAGTCGGTGCGTCGTTTAGAGCGCTGTGCCCGTCTATATGCGCGCCGTCGACATGCGCGGAGCCGCGAAAGCTTTAGATCGGGGTTTGGTTTGCCGATACTCCGTCGTCGTTGTACTGTAGCTTCTCGTAAGCACTCACTCATAAGTTCAAACAGGCTGTCTTGAAATGGCACCTCTGAGATCAGCTGATGGAACTTGTCCCACTTAGTCACTGTATAAACGACATCCTGGCGACCCGCAGTATGTGTTGGTGTTAACCAAATAGGTAGGTGATCTGAGCCGCACGGGTCAGGTTCACATGACCAGGCTAAGCACACATCTCTCGTTGATATCGCAAGGTTTATAGTGGAATGCTCCTTTCCTCTACCTATAAATGTAGGTGAACCGTCATTTGGTATTTGCAGATGGTTCTTGATAATGATCTCGTTAATCTCTGCCCCACGATTGTCTTGGGGACGGCTACACCATCGTGGATGGTGGGCATTAAAATCTCCGCATAACACAAACGATGCACCACACCGAGACACTAAGCACTCAGGTAGTGAGGTATCGGAAGGAGGTGTAGGCCTGTTGTATATGCTTGCCACCGTCGTAGACACACCTCCGAGGCTCACAGTAACAGCTGCACACCCAAATTCATCGTTACAGATGCTGTCTGTGTCAAGAACCGCGAAGTCCACGTCAGCACGCACGTACAGCCGTCAGCACGCTTAACACGAACGCTCCACAGCGTGGCCTAGACCGGCTTGGACTGACACCAGCGCCGCGAAGTGTTGTGCTCTGTTATCTCGGTTTGTTTGCGGCGGCTTACGATCGCACAGCTCGATTTGACTGCTCTTGTCTTTCGCTTGTACCTGACCGGCGGCGAGAGTGCGCTCACTTGGTATGTCCGTTCCGCCACGTTTCTCTCGTGGCTGCGGTCTCATGCGCGTCCAGAAAACATGTTGCGGTTTGCTTATATCGGCAAAGCGATATGGCGGGCGACAGCTCGCGCGTCTTTCGGGTTTGGCCTCAAAGCTGTCGCTTTAAGGAAATGATAAATAGGAAAAGGAGAGCAAATGCAGGTTTGCTGGTTTATAAAGGTTGGACAATAAATAAATCTGCAAATACGATGGCCATAGTTGTTCATGTTCTTCATTTCTTATATTCTCTGAGAGCGCATCGGAGCGCTCTCGCGGAGTGCTCCCGCGGAGTGCTCTCGCAGGTGCCCTTCGCACCAAAATTGTGACGCAACCGTTCGTCGTACAACGTTCTGGGTGATGTCATACACGCCTGTCTGTGTGTGTGCGTAGTGCGTAAAATTCGAAAAAGACTGACCGCCTGAGAAAGCAGGCATATCCCATTCCCTGTGGGAATAGATGTTATGCGAAGCAGAGAGCGGGGAGCCTACCAAGTTAACGAAACGACCATGAGAGCACCAAGACATAGGCGGCTAGATAGATAGATAAGTACTGTGAAAGTGGCAAATGTTCGCGAAGAAATGCATCGCATTTAATAAACTTCATTTGCAAACCGCAACCAAACCTCTATGTCTTCCCTAAATGACATGTTTTCACATTCCCATGCGTATGTATTCTTGAGTGTCTCTGCCGAATCTTTTACCATAGGAACATACAGCCATTTAAAATATTAACTGCAGTCTGCTATTTTGAAAACTAACAAAAAAAAACCATATGGGAAACGCGCATTGCAAAGTGTCAAGCATGACACTGTGAAGAAGATCGGGAACCCGCTGCGCAAGTCACAAAGATGCGACGGGGGCGTCGAGTTACCTTATGCGCACTTATAAGCTATAAGGTGCTACTTTTCGATACATTGCATCTATGGCCAGAGCCTTTCTAGTTACCTAAAAAGCCAGTTTTTTATCCGACAAGATGCCACTTAGCGCTTTTCGCTAATAACTAGACATTAAAAGTGTAGTTTGAATCGCATGCACGCGTCTTTCTTGCTCAGGACACGCGCCGCTCTTACGCCCCGACCGTGGATCTTCAGTGCATCGTGGACTAAACAGGAAGCCAGACACTAACCTGCGAGAGCACTCCGATGCGCGCTGTCAGAGAATATAAAAAATGAAGGACATGAACAACTATGCCACCGCATTTGCAGATATATTTATTGTCCAACCTTTACAAACGCCACAAACCTGCATTTGCTCTGCTTTTCTTATTTATAATTTCCTTAAAGCGCCAGCTTTGAGGCCAAGCCCGAAAGGCGCGCGAGCTGTCGCCCGCCATTTCGCTTTGCCGATATAAACAAACCGCAACGTGTTTTCTGGACGCGCGGGAGTCCGCAGCCACGAGCAAAACGTGGCGGAACGGACATGTCAAGTGAACGCACTCTCGCCGCCGGTCAGGCAGAAGCGAAAGACAAGACGAGCAGTCAAATCGAGCTGTGCTATCGTAAGCCGCCGCAAACAAACCGAGATAACAGAGCACAACACTTCGCGGCGCTGGCGTCAGTGCAAGCTGGTCCAGGCCACGTTGCGGAGCGTTCGTGTTAAGCGTGCTGACGGCTGTACACTGACGCTTTTGAAGCATTGCGCGTATGCGCCGCGTCCACACACTGGAAAGAGCCACAAGCTGGTTCCGCGCATCGAGTGTTACTGTGGACATTCACGAAACCTGGCAATCGATATTCGTCTTTCCTTGCGTTAGTTTCCTGAAGCGCTATAATGTCTGCCGGAGTCTTCATAGCGATGAGTAGAAGGACTAGATCAGCGTGCCGCGGTCGCATCGACCTGACATTCCATTGCAGCACAAAGGGGCGAGACTGCTGACAACTGCTAAAATTGTTTCCGGTAAAACGTCTAGTGAAGGCCGTCGAGGACTGGAACGAGGGCCTCCAAAAGTTGCTCTGCTGCTGACGCTGCTGGTGTCTGGCGACCGGCGATCTGATGAGGTTGACAAGTTTCTTCAGAAGATTGACAAGATGCACATCGTCGTTGGCTGATACTGGTTTAGGTGCTGTGTTTTGCAGTGATTTTCACTGTGGTGGAAGTCTTTGTAGATACTTGTTCCGACGAATTTGATGGAAGCGCTGGCCACCATGTGTCTGAGAGGCAGAATGTCCGCCCTCCTACTTTCCGATGCGTTGTGTCTTTGTCAATCTTTGAACGCACTGCTTTTCCAGTCGCTGGGGCAGCACTACGGCGACGGGAGCTCTCATCTCCTGCTGCCTTCTTTATGGCTTTTTCTTTCAGTGCCTTTAGTTCATTCTTCAATGAGGGAAATCCTTTATCCGTTGCAACATGTTCACCATCACAGTTAGGGCACCGATATGCCTGACTTTCGCAGGAATCTGCATGGTGATTCCCACCGCATCTGGCACAGACCAGATCTCTTTTGCAAAAGCCCTGAACATGATCAACCTTAAAACACTTATGACATTGCAAAGGCCGTGGTACGAAAGGTCGAACAGGATAGCGCACAAGTTCAGCCTTTATATGACTAGGCAGCTTTCCAGAGGCGAAAAGTATCTTCATACACTTTGACGAGCCCAGCCTTTGAACGCTAATTATTTTGCATGGTGGCGTGCAAACGATCATGTTCTTAAACACGTCGTCTTCGAGATCCAAGTCCGCATCAGATACGACACCAGCTGCTATATTTGTACCCTGTGGTATGCAGGGACGTGTGCGGACCCCACAGATATCAGGCAAACCAAGTAGAGCTTGCACCATCTTGTCATCAGTTGTGTCAACAGCAAGGACATTTTTTCCTGGGGTTCACGCAAACCTCTTGGATTAGTCCAGGGGCAAGTTTGAAGAAGAAATCGTTAAGTTTCTGTCGATAGATAGCATTGAGGCATAAGCTACTAAGCGCCATCAAGCTACTGTCGTAGTCTTGATGGCGCTGTATATGATAGTCCCTTCACTTGAGGACGATGCCGGAGACATCCGTCTTGGACGGCGGTGCTTGACAGGTATGAAAGCATCCGAATATTCCGATCTTGAGTCAGAAAGCTCGGAATCAGCAGCGTCGGATCCTACTGACGAACTGAGCCGCTTCCGAGCCGCGGGCGGCCTATGCTGACCGCCAGACGAGTCCAAGATCATATCTTCCACGGCAAGCTCCGCGAGGAGGGTCTCCCAGCAGTGTAGGATTCTTCAGGGTTGAGCACAAATGTCGTTGCCTGATACTGATGCACGAAAATAATATAAAAGAGAAAGACTACAGCACCAGAAGAAAACCAGCAACCGAGCACAATAACTTCGTAGTCGTCCCGGTTTGAAGTGCCACACCAATTCAAATCACTCAAATACTCAACTACGGTCGTTTATAGATTTAACTTTGACCAAGATTCGGTCTAAGGTTGTGACCGAACCAGTCACAGTAATCACAAAGCTACCGTCACGGCCATTACCAAATGATGAAAATAAATACATTTACCCTTGTCTAACGCTGTTTGATATGCTACAGCTTCGCTGGTCATCCACCTTCAGAGAGTGGAATGGCTCCTCAATTTTCTTTTTTATATTTTCACATCTGAAAATTCAACCTAAAATTTGTTGCAGTGCAGTGACAAATATTTATAACGCCTTTTCTCTTTTTAGTTCTAACTGAGCAATGAGATTTATGAAGTGATGCCAACTTTTTTCCCCTTCAGTCCACCTCACCCGTGTGCTGTTGTACTTACTAAGTGGTTGAGAACCAGCAGTCTGCTCGTACTTCTGTTGAAAGAATGCCCATACTATGTTCCATAGCTACTTCAGAAAGTGGCGTAGTGGAGCTTTGTCGTGGCCTCTAGAATTTTAGATAGTTACTGTTCCGAGATTGCGTTTTCAACTCCAGCTGTTGGGAACCATGACAGCGATTGTGTCGCGATGTCATTTGTGATGTTACCTCCTTTAGGGCTTCTCGCGCTTCGTCAGTGGTTGGAATGACGCACCGCCCGCGTTATCATAGGAACACTTTGCAGTGAATGGTAGATAATAAGAGTGGCATAAAATCGAGCGGAATTAAGGCATCGCTGCAAAATCGCGGCGCATGCCATACGACCTCATACTAAAGGCAGGAAAAGCTCGACCGTGTAATAACTCCGCTGCCATGGTGACAGAGGGGTATCCGTCTGCAGTGATCGGTGAGGCTTGCATGCAGTGAGCTATAATGGTTACCAAGGTCAGCATAGTGCGTGGCTCGGAATAAACAGGAAACATTGGCCAAGTTAATCTTACAGTGGTTACTTGAGTTAAGTCGCGCGGTTTTGTACAATCGATGGTACAATATCGATGTATTTCTTTTTGCCCCAGCTGCTTAGATAGCGAACCTATGATCGATAGTATCGATAGCAGTACCGATAGGTATGCATCACTGCAGCGAAGGAAGCCTTCCAGAAAATATAAGTACGGAAGGAAGCCGTACTTATATGTTTACTTATAAGTATGCTATAAGTATGTTAGGAAGCCGATGCGAATTGATCGTTTGTAGGCAATGGCGAGTTCATAACAAATCAGCGTTTAAAACGAGTCGAACGCCCTTATTTACAGCACGCTGGCGGGAATATTTTTGGCACATGTTCAGCGTGATACCGAAACCGAGCGCGCCGAGAGAGCGCATAACCACGCCTTAATGTTGCAGTGTGGAGGGACACAGGGCTTACATACTGCTTTATATAACCAAGTGTACGCAGACTCAACGAACTTCAACGGACGGTGAAATAACGAAAATGAATGTAGCCTTACATTTATGCTGTGACCTACACAAAAAGCGAAACAAGGACGATTCCAGCACTAAAGTTAAGGCACGTGCTATTGACGTCTATTCATTAGTTACAGAGATAGCCGCTGGAGAACATGGAGGAGTGAGAGGGAACTTGTCCAAGCTGTTCATTCCCGATCAAGTCAACCGTGACAAAAATAAATGCACTGATTCTTTCAAGTTCAGCCCTCATGGAGGACGGTTTATGACTGAGAAGGTACGTTGTTTATGTTTGCGACCTATTTATATGATACGCATTCTGGCATTCGGTTACATAAGTTGCATCGTGCACCCACACAAGATTTCAGGTAAGATACGTGTCAACGTGCGGCTCGAGGCTTCCAAATTAATGCAGCGGCAGGTACGGCTGTTCGATAGATCGATTAACCTTACGATTAATCGATTAAAGCCTATTTTCTTTAGATGGCGATTAATCAGTTAAGCTCGCATGGTTCTGTTTCTCCCAAGAGCTAAACACCGAGAAACTTCGAAGTCCGACTGCGCCCACACATGCACGCTGCACTTGCGGCAAAATGTGTCGAAACGTTTAATTTTCCGATTCTGGATATTGTGCGCCGTTCTTTATTGGTCAGCAAAGAGGCATAAAACCAGCGGTATCTAATACTTTCCTTCGGGGCTTGAACGAGGCAGGAGGCGTGGTGCAGAAAGAAAACTTTTTTACCTTTTGACAGAGAACTCAATGGAGAAGTTATGATTAGGTGCATTAAGATCGCCGGCAAAAAAAGAGCATGTACGCGTCGCCACGCTTGCAAAACTCAATGTGCATTTGCGCAGAGTGTCGTTCAAGTAATAATAAAGGCACCTGTCGATTCAAGTAGCCCAGCTTTTATTTCTTCAGTGTTCGTGCATCCTGGCAAATCACTGGGTTTGATCTTTTTATCGCCTGTGTACGTAAACCTACAAATCCGATTATTCTTCAATTATTAATTATTATTATTATTATTATTATTATTATTATTAATCAGGGTACAAATTTTAATCGGCGTCAAGCCCTGTTGGTAGCAGCTATGTCGGGTCCTGCGCTTTCATGATGAAAAATTAATGAAAGCGTGCGATGCGGCCAAAATCGCGACCCCTCGTACGCTATTAGACACCATTATTAATTGTTTTCTGTTCGGTGGAGATGAAACCTAAGATGTCATCTCACGGTAATTAAAAATAACAGGGTATACCAAGTGGTTATTGTGAGCCTGAAGGTATGACGATTGCTCACTTCTGGAGCACCGGCACCCAACTTTGGAGATCTAGGGACTGAAGGAGCTGCAAAGGCTGTACAAAACGTGCAGAATATGTAGATTACGCTCAAACGAACAAAAAAAGATTGTATGTAAAAAAGACTGACTAAAGTTTAACTAAGTGATAAAAAAGCATCGCTTAAAAGCATCAGTGTGAGAATGTTTCTTTCTCTAAAATTTATTATCAAAACAATCAACACCGTAAAACATTTTTCGGGCTCTCCTGTAAGACCTTCATTAAAACTGATGCCGTGATTTTACCTGTCAGTTTTCACCGCATCTTGCACTGTCGCACGAAAGGCTTGTGTCCTGGTATTTTCACCTCCACCAGGAAAAGAAAGAGCAAATGCATCAGTACCGGTTCCGAGCAAAATACCATCGGCAGTTCATGACACTGTTGAAGAGGTGCTTCATTTGCATCACTAGAAACAAGGTGGGTGTGAATTTTTTATCTTACAAGCAAGAACCTTTCGTAAGTTTTCTTTGTTACGTCATTAACCGCAAGTATATAAACCAGGACAATGCAACATCTGAACTTAAACAGAAAAAGAAAGAAAATTTATTTATTAACCCGTTCTTGTTTTCTTGCGTTCGAAAAATCATTTTTAGCATTCAGTGGCGATGTGACTGACAAACACGGTCTTGATCATTGTGGCATAAAATGGCTATGGTAAATTGCGCGACATTTCGGAACGTTATCAGTATTAAATGATGAGTAGGAAATATGTGACAACCTTCTTTTTTTATTGAAATGAATATTAGGAGAGGTTGGCGCCTTTATGGTGGCACCGGCTACTCCTTGTCACTTGGTAAAGGAAACAAGTTTGCGTAAAAGCGGAGAATAGCGACACGAAATATGGCACTCAGTACAACACTGGATGAATAAAATATACAGTCCAACAGTACATGAGTCGCAAAGCTCTGTGCATTAGTTCAGTCCACGTACGCATATATAAAGTCAGATATTTTGAACAGCCAAAACACACAACACATGTAATGCACTGCAAGTACAGAACAGAATTATACATATTGCGTAAAAGTTGCGATCACCACATAAAACAATTATGGACCACGAACAACGTTTGTGTTACTCAGTTAGCGTATTCGGATCATATGATACCTAATATTTTCCCAAAATGGTGGTGTCCTCTAAAAACTTTTTCAGAGCAAGAAGCGCTCTTTTTTGAAGGCCCGCAGTTGGCCATGGGCCAAGTATCTTTCTTAGGGTGAATGGTCTTCTGTCTAACATCAACAAATTTGCTTGCAGTACCCTTCTTTGTAGATCATATTTCATGCACTCGAGAAGAAGATGATTTACATCTTCGTCTGGATGGCCACAAGAACACTGCGGATTAGAGACATGTTTTATTCTGTACAAGAAGTGTTTTGTAAATGCAGTACCAAGACGCAGGCGGTGTACCAATGTTTCGAATTTTCTGTTATCTCTTAGATTTTCCGGCATTGATAAGGTTATACATGGGTCTATAAAGTATAACTCCGAGTCTTTTGTTTGCTGATCAAACCAGGTAGTTTTGCTGAGGCGACAAGAAATCTGTCTCAGGAGCAGACGGACTTCACTACGCAATAGGGGAAGATTGGTTGTCTCCGCGTTATTGTGCGCCAGATTCGCAGCTGCGTCCGCTGCAGTATTACCAGGAATATTGCAGTGCCCAGGTATCCACTGGAATGCAATTACGTGGAATGCAATGACAACCTTTATCTGGCTGTGCCTGTGACCAGAACACTGCGCTCGGTTTCCCTAGCCTCAAAACGTTTGCAGTAAATTTGCATTGGAATATTAGGGGCCAAAATTACAAAGCTTTTCGACCCGTCGCTTTCTCTCTAACATGTCGAGCGTACCGATTGGCTAGCATCTGCTCTTCCGAATAATTTTAGTTTAACAACTCTTGGGAATACGGTCCCCGATCCTGAAGCTGTTTATACCTTAGGAAATCCAACAGCGTCGTTTTGTAACAACCGTACTCGCATAAAACCAAATTACTTTAACACCTGTGGCGTATTAGACAGTTTATCACAAACAAAGAAGTGTGCACTGTTCAGTGTAGCAAAAGCCACGGACCTTGTCGACCATTGTAAAATAAGTTCTGCACGAGTCTCCACTTAAATAATGAGCAGTAATATCGAAACGAACCTCAAGTCTACGCAGCTGCCTAAACAGTACACCTCGACTGCGTAACCACAGCGCTTCTGGGACACAAACACAGGCCCATTTCGTGTGAATGGCGACACTAAGGTTGTTCGAACTCCCTGACCAGCACGACCGAGAACTTTGTCGCGCTCGGTGACACCTTTGACTCGCCCGTAATGGCCCAAAACAGAGACTGTCTTTTCATGTAAATAAACGTGTTTCCCATCTGTCAATCAATGCGATGGAGGTTCACAGTTGGAATAGCACAAGTACAACCAGTTTGTATATTAAAACAACAATACCTTCACATAGGCCCAAATACTATTCGACTTTCTTTACTTTTAACTTGGCCTCGTGATAATTTCCGTTACACTATGCTGTTATCACGTCATTGTGAGCACAACAAACTGCCCCTGTAAAAAATGCAAAGTACACGAGTGTGACTAACCGTTGCTCTTCCTTTTCTGATGCAGGTTACCACGCTCGTCCGCATAGCGGCATCTTTGTTCTTCGCTTTCCTGTTGTCCATTTTGTACTATGGTTGTGGAAACAGGGCCGCTCAGATTCGGGACACGGCTGCCTTGTTTGTTGTCACTACGTTCGTGTTACTGCTGGGATTCGTAAGCAGCACCGTACTCATACGTGAGCACAACGTGGTCACCTCTCTTCTGGGAAACAATCACGCGTTTAGCTTTTGAAATCTGCCACTTCAGCATGCATGAAGTGATAGAATCTGAATGGTGATAAAAAGCGAAAGACTGGTTTCATCGTAATATGATGCCCCTGAGTTTGCTTGCAGCGCCTTAATATTAAGCTGTAGTGGGATAGCATTCACACTACCCTGGTGGCACCGACGGCTAAAGTTGGAAGCTTTGCGTAATTTCCGCTTGTTGCTCTGGGCTGCCAAATCACGTGTCCTCTGGACTATCTCTTCCGCGTGCAGCAGCTTCTCACCTCTAGTCACGGCGGCTCTGTAATGATCGTGCGTCCCACAGCGTAGTGTCGAACAGTCTGTGTCGCGGCCCAGCGATGTAAAAGCTAGCTTCCATAACTCTGTGCCAAGAGTGCTCCGTGCACATGTTATGTGGTCTGTTAGGGGACTATCAGAGAAGGAACACGCATAAAACAACTATACAGAGTATTGCGCTTATATAACAATACAACAAATTCTCTTCTACAGTTCACCCATCACGATTATATGGCACTCTGCAAAGCGTGAAGCATCGGGTTCGATTTCTGGCGGCCGCGAAAAGTGCAATACAGCGAGTCACAACGGAAAAACACCGGTGCGATTGATGTTAAATGCACAATAATGAACCACAGGTCGTCAAAAATTAATCAGAAGTTACGGCATCTTTGATATATCCAACATCCTGCATCGTGGTGTTAGATACCATCAATTATTATTTTACACAGTTCTTCAATGTAATTTTACGTCCCCTAACAGCTCCTACGTGGTAGATGTAGGGATGTCGAAGATATCTGGCTGTGCGCTACGCAACATTGTTCCCAAGAATGAACGTTGCAATCAAGAAGAATAATAATAATAATAAAGAAAAACAACCTTCTAGGGTTTTAAGGGGCCGAAACTACGATCTGATCTTGAGGTGCGCCTCCAGATTAATTTTGACTACCTGGAAATCTTTAACATGCACCTTCTACACAAATCTTCTACACTGCACGGTACATGGGCGTTTTTGCATGCCGCCTCCATCGAAATGCGGTCGCCGGGGCCGCGATATTAACCCGCGATCTCACGTGGCTAGCCAACGCCGTACCCAGAAGACCCTATGGCGTGTATTGACCCTTTCTGTGGCGGTGCTGTCGGCACTTCGATGTCTGGTCACGTGGTGAAGCGTCCATTGCTTGCCTCATTTGCCACCGCTGCCTCTGTGTTTACAATGGTTGTGTATACGCCGGAGCGGCTTCGCAAACCTCTGTTTCGCAAGATATAGTAGACGGTGATTGGGTGGATGACACGAAGCTTTGGCCACAGCCTCAGAGAACATGTAAAAGCGCTTTCGGAGCTGATTAAGCTATGTCCAAATGGCGCGAGCAGCGTATATGGTGCTTGTTCTAAAAGCGGGGCTAAATATCTGTTCCAGGCTATTCAAACTTACCGCTTATGACTTGAATCAGGATCAGCGTGTTTTGCTCTTATTTCTTTGTTTGACAAACACTTTGAAGCAGCGGCTTGTCACGTTTCCGACTCAGTAAACTTTCTCGGTGCGGTCACCATCTGATTGTTTTATGCTTGATCGCTCGCTCATTTCCGATAGATTTGTGCTTATTGCGCCCACTCACTTATTCTTGATACGTTAGTGACAGAGTGGGTGTAAGCTTGCGTGCCAGTTGAGGTAGATGTGTGTAAATAACGTGCGTGAAACTTACTATGATAGGAAGCGGCACCACTCCTTTTGTCATTGTTTAACGAGCGGTACACACTCTTGCCGACGTTCCGAAGTTGAAGTCCTTTTTTTGGAGGTTAGCGATGCAACGCTGGCGGATGAATGAAGTCTTTTATTCTTGGGGAATGTAGTGCACCGTCAAGGGCCGGCAGAACAGGTTATCCTTATGTAGCAGCGATCCGTGAGCTAGGTCACACAGATTCCTTCCATTCCTTAATATGCCACTCAATATTTTCGCAGCCAACTACTACGCACGTCTTCAATCCACCGCTCGACACATTGCAGCACACTTGGAGCACAATGAGCTAGCGAAAACTCGCATTTCCAACGGCTGATCACACAAAAGCAAAGTAGAAGCGGTAACAGTTTCGTATGCGTGTGCTGTCGCTGAGGTGACGTGCGGTGCGTCGCCGAAAGCGCCATCTCGTTTCTACGGAACGAACTGCTTCGCGAAAAGGGTCAATAGTAAGAATAAGCATTGCTTAAGCACTGCACTACAAAGAAACAACATGGTGCTGTAATACTGCCCCTAAAAACGAAAATATGATCCTTTTCTCACTTAGCGGCTATGGCGTTGCGCTGCTAATCTCGACGTCGCGGTTTCAATTCCGGACCACGGTGGACGCATTTCGATAGGGAAGAATTGCAAAAAAACGCTCATGTACCGTGCGTTCGGCGCAAGCTGAGAACCCCAGGTGGTCAAACTACTCAATTTAGAGTCCCCCACCACAGCGTGCCTCTTAAGCAGACTGTGGTTCTGGCACGTAAAACCCAAGAATTCATTTATATTTTTTGTTTCAGAAGCTGACAATGCCTTTGCGTAAATTATCATAGCGCAGCATGAAAGTTGTAATTCTTTTTAGGACGTGGAGATTTATATATGGCTTAACTGGTAGTACCTTAAAGATGCCTTACGCTACGGCCAGAACAGCGTGCGTGCCACGTGATGGTTATGAGTGTAAAAAGCATGAATACGAGGATGAAATAAGGAGTATGAACAGACTTGACAAGGCGCAGAGCGGCATCACAATGCTGCTAGTGCATGCATCCATCTCCCCTTTCATCTTGATGTCTTCGTGTGGCAGTTTAAATCGCGGTTCTTCACTTAGTGGTAAGAAATTTATTAATATTATTGTTCGTTGGGTAAGGTATAGGCGGTTGGAAATTTCTGAGCGATAGTGTTACAAACTACAAGTCAACCGACAACATTCCAATCGATCGTTTAACAGGGAGGGGCCAAATTTATGGCATCCTAAGAGGTAAAGGTAAGCGGTAACTGCACATAAATTGTGTCTTCGAAATAAAATATCTGGTTGAAAGTGCGCGTTCCGGTTGATAGCCCCCTGTGTGTGTCGCAATACACCTATGAGCATTTCGCGCTGACACACGCACTGCAAGATATATAAGCCTTTTTATGTCAACTTATAGTTTTCAGTAGCTACTAACAAATCACTAAAGAAATTAAGTCCTGACCGCGTCATTATTTTACCTTATTTTACATCAGTACATTAATATAATGTATTTATTACATGTACATTTTGGTGATGCTTTTCGTGCCGTTATTAGTTAGTTGTATATTTTCCCTTCTTTAAAAGATAACATTATTTTCTCACTTATTTTACATTCTCTTAAGCAGTCGACAATTTCGATAATGTATTCATTGCCAATTGCGCTCATTGGGCAAGATGAGAACAAGGATTGTCTTAAACTTTCTATTTGTCCTCCATATTGGCACTTGGTATATCATGACAGGCGTTATATACTACACGAACGATAATAAGAATGACCAGAGTGTAGGGCTAAAAAAAACAAACAAATTTTCGTGTTCTTTTTTCGGCGTGTATTTTCCTACTGCAGAGAGACGTGTGCATTTCTCGCATAGTTGTGGAGATAAATCAAGCACATGATTGCATTTCCTCGTTGCGGATTCAATTTCAGTTCCCTTGGAGATTGACGTTGTCATGCGAGAGCAAGGAAACAGGTGGTACGACCCAAGTTTGTACTACGTTGCAAGAATAATCGCCGAAATACCAGTTACGGTACGTACTGTACTTACAAGAGCGCTTGCCTTCTGAATCTTTATTAATTCTGAATTTCGCATGTACATCACTTCAGGAAGAAGTAAAGGAAAAAAATTAGCTGAATCTGGGCATGGTTAACCTGTAGGACTTCAATACCACGTGATCAAACATTTTTACCCTAAACACACATAGTATGCAAAATACTGTAGTTTAACGAAAAAAATTGCATACGGGTAATTGCTTACACCTTGTTTTTGTTCAAGCAACATAGCAACAAGGTCACCTAGGAGGTTAGAATAAAAATAACGAAGCTTAATAAAAAAGTGGAATCCAATCCACGCTGTGAAGGTGGTTGGACAGCGAAGCTGTAAACGACTAGAACGAGCACCCATTGCGACGTAGGTCGAAATTATTCACGTGGCGAAATTCACATGTACTTTAACTAATTATTAGCCTTAATCATTTTGACGGCCTTCGACTTGCGTCGCTACCTCGTGCACCTACAAAGAGTGTTCCAGAGAGAAGAGAAATTTGCCGTGCCTAGCATGCACGTTGCTCTTCAGGAGTCCTCACTATGAGTGGTTTTCTGATAGCACTGTCACAACACAAGTCCGTTATGTTATGACAGTGCTATGGCGTGTCACAACACAACAGTCAGGCGGGTTATTTTACGTACGAAAGTGCAGTTACCTCACTCTATGCTCCGTACGCTGCAGTCAAGCCGCCGCCGCCGCCGCGGAAGCTCGCGCCACAGTATTATTTACCGCGAAATTTATTGGGAGAGCGCTACGTCCTTCGCATTGTATGTACGCGCAGGAGCGTGCTATTGTCAGTTGTGTGGATCGGATGTGTAGCGACCGTCCGTCACTTCGCTGTCCCCGCCGTCGGGGTCATTGCCCCCTGCTCCAAGCGAAGCGGCTGCCCGACTGGGGTGCCAGCATTGCCATTCGGCAAACCTACCTTTACTCTTGAATAAAGCCAGCCGACTCTCCATTATCAAGCTGCCAAAACGTGTATTAGTTGCCTCCGCTTAACCGAGCTCCCGACAAGTCGTCACCCAGGACACTTACGCCTTTTTTTTCGAACACTAGCCATGGACGACGCTGCTCCTACTCCTGCTGACAGAGACGACGCTACGATTACGTCTCCTGTCATCGGCGCAGAGCTTCAGCTTCCCAGCCTTTGGCCCAAGAATCTCCGAGCTTGGTGTAGGCATGTACAGACACATTTTCCTCTCCGGCGTATCGCTTCACAGACAGCAAGGTACCAGCACGTCGTCGCCGCGCTGCCCTCCGACATGACCGATGCGATAGACGATTTGCTGTGCTAGCGGGCACGCCTTTGGCCACAGCATACGACGACCTGAAACGCAAGGTCCTGCAGCGCCTCGAGCCATCGCAACAGAGTAGGCTCCAACAGCTCACCTCCGAGGAACTCGGCGACCAACGACCTTCACAACTTCACCGGTTGCGTCATTTGCTGGGTGGCCACTCCGCAAACGAGAGCCAACTTCCAATTTTGCGCGAGCTGTTCTTGCAAGGCCTCCCGCAGTCCGCACGCATGGTGCTGGCGGGTTCCGGCGAGACGAGTCTCGATCAGCTAGCTGCACTCGCTGACCGCATATGCGACTGCTCTTCTGTGGCACAGCTACCTATCGCCGCTGCGTGAGTGTCAGAGCCAGGAGACCGACTCTCGCGCCTGGAGGAAAAGTCGGTCGGCTTACCAGTGCACTAGAGAAGCTGACGACTGATGGCAATATTGGCGACCAACTTCGGCGCAACCATTCGCCTTCAGTCTCGCAGCGCACCTAGAGACTGGCTGCGGCAGTTCTGCTGGTACAACCGTCACTTTCGCGAGCGAGCAAGTCGCTGCACCCAGCCCAGGACGGGAAACGCACCGGCCAGTCGCTAACGGCAGCATGTGACATCGGCCCTCGCGCAAGCCGCCTATTTTTCGTAGTCGATCGCATCACCGGCACCCGCTTCCTCGTCGACACAGGAGAAGAGCTGTCTATAATTTCCGCCACGGCCGCAAATAGCCAACGCGGCAAGTCCACATCCACCCTCCACGCAGTGAACAGCACTGCCATCGCGTCGTATGAGCTCCGGTAAATAACGCTAGACATTGGACTCTGGCGCTTGCACAGATAGGTGTGCACAGATGGGAGGAATCCCGATGCACCAGGTAGACGTGCACGTGCTAACCATATAGCGGCGAAGGCGCGTCAGCCCGAAAAGCAACTTTCTCGACGACGATGGTATGAGTGGTGCGAGAATCTTGGATCGGGCATTGGAAACAGAGCACTTTGGCGTACGTTCCGGTCAATGGAACGCGGTCATAAGCAACCTGACCCTGCAGCGAGCGTTAGGTTAGCGATGCAGAGTTCGCCACATCAATTTGCAGAACAGGCTGCTAGAGCGTTTTTCCCGAAATACGATCAAACGTCACCTATAAACTGCCCCGAAATTGATGAGTCTGGCACAACCTCCAAATCCGAAATATCCAGCCCTTTCAGCATGGCCGAACTAATAGCGGCGATTGAAACTTCGAAGCAACGAACAACACCTGGTCCCGATGGTATTCCTTACGAGGTTTTCAAGAACATGGAAGGAGCAGCTCTCGACGCACTTCTTCAGTCTATTAATAAAGTATGGGAGACTGGAAACATTCCACCTGATTGGAAGCATTCAATTGTTGTCGCGATTCCGAAACCCGGAAAGTCTCCAAATAGCCTGCAGTCTTTACGCCCAATTTCACTAACCTCAACTGTCTGCAAACTCGCTGAAAAGATGCTGGCCACACGAGTTTCCTGGTGGCTTGAACGCCACGATAAATATCATCCTGCTCAAATTGGATTCCGTTCTTACTTGGGATCTGAAGACGGACTTTCTATGCTATCAGACGATGTTTTACAGGTTTCTCCACACAGTCACGCTGTGCGCACGGTAGTAGCAACAGACATAACGAAAGCTCATGACAATATAGACCATGAAATCATTATATCCAACCTCATCGACCTGGGACTTCCACCGCGGGTGATAAGATTCATCTACTCATTCCTTCAGAATCGCACATTTGCGATTAGAGTAGATGGAAGGCAAGAAGGATACTTCACATCGAACAGAGGAGTCCCACAAGGTTCGGTTCTGGCTCCTCTTCTCTTCAACGTTGCTCTAATACCTCTAGCCTGGCAACTACATCGGATTCCAGATGTGAGGTTCTTAATCTATGCGGATGACGTCACTTTGTGGTCCGTGCATAAAGATATATCTAGACAAACTCAACAGCTTCAAGAAGCCCTTGATGTGCTGAACAACTACGCTCGGAAAGCAGGGTTGGACATTTCCGCCCAAAAATCAAGCTATGTTGTGGTGGCCAACAAGAAAGGGCGCACAAGAATCACGCAGCACTCCTTTACATTTAGACTCGGCACAGTGACAATCCCTGAGGCTTCTGAGGTCCGCATACTGGGTCTCGATATTCACCAATCCGGCAGTGGTGCATACTGGCTCCGTAAAACCAGACAGAGTTCGACAAAAACACTTCACCTTATTCGTCGCATTGCAGCAAAAGCAGCTAGAGCTCGTACTGACGTAGCTCGACTGTTGGTGCGTGCAGTCTTGCAGCCACGAATTTTATATCAAGCACAATTTCAACGGCTGACTTTGGCACAGCTGGCACAGTTGGAGACGATTAATCGCGATCCTATGCGCACAATCACAGCACTGCCCCGCATCACTCCAATACCAACCTTACAGGAACATGCCCAGCTCAACACAATTGCAGAGCTAATTTTGCAACGTGAAAAAGCACGTGAAATAGAAAAGCAACTTATTCCGGCTGTCGCTGCGTTGCATGCTCATTTTCACCGCGGCTCTCGGATTGACAATCAGCCCTATCCAATGCCTCCCTGGGAATTCACCAGCATCACAACTAATAAGCCAACGAAGTTACGACGCAGCGATACAACAGGTATTATTGACGAACACAATACCGTCGATGCATCATGCGTTAACACCTGCAAAGTCTATACGGATGCTGCCATTCTCCCAGACGGCGGAAGGACATCATTCCTGAGTACTACGCATAATTCCATCAGCGGCCACCAGCGCTATTTATCTGCGAAAGCCAGCACTCTAGTAATGGAACTTCAAGCCATCCACGACGCTGTGCAAGATGCGACATCTAAGCTGCCTACCATCAAGCAACTAGATATCTTCACTGATTCTTAGCGGCTATTCAGGAACTCAAGAAGGTTGATAAGGCGATGGAAATCTGAGAGACAACACACACTATGAATAGTAAGACTGCTACTTGCGTCAAGGTACACTGGATTCAAGGCCATTCAGCGAACCCTCACTACATTGCTGCTGACCAGCAGGCACACTGCCCTCCTAATCCTGATCTTCCGCCTATTCCCCTCCCACCTCAACTCCTTAACTCGCTCCGAGCCCGTAAAAACTTTCTCCGGCAGGACACACGCGCTCTTATCCCACCGTGTGTCTGCTCCCTCCCCCTTCACCTTACTAGGGCGGAGGAAGTTGTGCTTAGGAGGCTTCGGGCCGGGGTGGCCCTTACACCGGCTGTTATCTCAAGGTGGAACTGGTCGCATTTACCACTGGGTGCTACGTGTCCATACTGCTCCGTTCCTGAGATGGAAGCAGATGCATACCACCTAATATGGACATGTACTGGTTTAAAATCGGAACGCTCGCGCCTCCTACTGCAAGCCGGCCTCCGCTACAGTGTGACAACCAGCTATGACCGCCGGATACATGACAACAGATTCCACAAAACACTGCTTCAATTCATACACAACACAGGCCTAACAGCACAAATATAATACACATATACGCATCAAGAATTATGCCTTCAGGGCAAGTCATTATCGCAATAAAAAAAAAAAGACGGGTGTTTGTGATCACCGAAGTCAGCTTTGCCATACTGGGAGCGGACTTCCTCAGCCATTTCAATTAACCTATATGTGAGTGTTTGCGATCGGCGCCTAAAGGATAACGTCACACCTCTCGATGAATTTGGCCTGCAGTCCAACCTCACCTCATCTGGCATCCGTAGGTTCGGCCGGCCTCAACGTACGACAAGATACTTGCTGAGTACCTGGCTTGGCTTTTTCACCCGTTTTCGCAGTCAAAGGTTGGAATACAGGCACGGAAGCAAAGGGCACGCCTGCTAGCGTTGCGGGGTGCATTTTCGATACCAAACGCCAGCTGTCGTAACTCATTGAGACGCCCGTGCTGTCGACCTGTATCGCCGCTAGAGATGTACTGGCTAACGGCTCCGTTCCTTACGAAATTATGCAATGAATCAACAAACACTACGTAAATACAATCACTACAACAAATATATGCCATCGAGCACATCACTCCTCTAAAAAGCGAATAGCTTTCTTGAGGCCGTTCGGCTATTGGCTTGCATTTACGATCATCGTCGATGGAATCCGTACAGATCTTTTCTCTGAGTTTGCAGTGTCTGCAACATCTCTGCTCTATAGTTGCTTATATAACACAAATTGACTATGTCACTGTCAAAACTGTTGTGTAAGATCTGTTGCATCTGCCATTTTCCCGAATCTGCCGCGTGCACTTTGCTTGCGATGGCGCTTATACGTTCTTATGTTAAGATATTTTGATGGGCAGGTTCTTATTCTGACAAATGATACATTTCACACAAAGCGCAAGGAAATTGACTGTAGTGTACGATTTTCAGCAAAGCGAATGAAATAAGCAATGAAAATAGATTAGTCGAGGAAAGCTCTAACGCGCTGTATATAGCCTGCTCTAACCCGATACTTGACAGACGCGTCAAAGACGTACACGTACTGCGTACACACGAACGCGTGTTGTTCTGTCCGAATGGTTAGGCAACAAAAAAGCAAGGTAAGACTTCTCTTTATTAGTCTCATTGTATACGCGACTGTGCTTGCAGGAAATAAAACGCTCCCTCAACAAAGCAATGGTCGCTCCTCACTTAGCTGCGTTCAGCTACGGTATCAAGCGTTGAAACAACCTTCTCGCCCTTGTACTCCTACCGACGTACGGCGTTGGGTGGCTGCCATTGTGGCGGTCTTGGTGCGGAGCATGCTGGACCGGCTGCGCCAACCTTTGGGCTCTCTGCCTGCAGTTACAGTCAGACTTCGAAGTGAACGATATAGCTTCCCTGCGTTGTTATCGACTCTTAGCCATTCTCAATTTGGCCGCTTCTCTCTCTGTAGAGCCTAGCTGTCAAATGTTCCAGCGCGGCCCTATTCCTGAAGTGCTCAGGCCTGAATTATCCTTTATAACCCTCCTGTGTGTCCCTGCCGCGTGCATGCAATCTTCAGTCTCTCCCTCTTTCCTCTTTCTATTCACCCTTTCTTTTACCCACACTATAAGGTAGTAAACCGGACACTCGTCTGACCTCCTCCTCCTCCTCTCTCTCTCTCTACAGCGTGGTAAAGAGTTTAGTAGCGGTCCCGATACACCCTCTACGGGATTATACTCTTCCGCTTACATCTTGCATACATGCACAGAATTTCAATGCAAATTTGTTCGGTCCTTGCACCGCCGCTACGCGTATGATTAAAGAAAGTAATTACTGCGATCGGTGTTAATTCTGTCAGAGAAATGAGAAGAAATGTCATTATCAAACTTAACAAACAGGCATTTTGTTTGTTCGAGTGTCTCACAATTTGGTGCATGCCATTTGTTCACAGATTGTCTGTCCTCTCTTGATGATTTCCATCGTCCATTGGAGCACTTCTCAGCCTATGGAGTTGTCGCGGATCGCCATCATCGCACTTTTCGCTGTCCAGATGTCCTCAACCAGTCAAAGCATTGGTTACATTTGCTCGGCACCTCTGAACCCTGAGGTAAATGCCCGAGAGGAGATGCTGAGTAAGCTCGAAATTCGAATGGTGCTCTTATCTAATATAACAGTCACATGTGCAAGCTTGGCCCTTTTTGCTGTACACGTAACTCCTTAAGTTGCAATATCCCCTCTGTGACACAAGATTGGAAAATTTTGACAATAGCTAAATGGTCACAGTTACTGATTTCTTGTTCTGGTGTGCGCAAAGCGTAAGATGAAATCAATAAATCAGAGCCACACATAAGGAGAAGTCAGGGGCTTGAAGAAGCCTTTCATGCGTTGTGTGATAAAAAAATGACTTGATTTTCTGAAGCTTCAGTTCTTTGTGCTGAGTTACACTGACATAAAACTTTAGTTAGGGAGAAAAGCACCGTGTACTGTAAAGAACTTGTAGAAATACCTTTTTGACATCGAAAAGATATGGAAGATACAACGAGCATGCGAGAATCTGGCTTAGGCGAAGGTTCCTTTAGTCCTTTCAATTAAATGCTTTGCAAAGAGGTACGTTCTGCACACAGCTGTATTTGATTTCCAACTTGTCTAGTTGTTCACACCTTCTGCATTATGCAAACGCAAGTTCATGTAGTCGAATGGTATGCGAGGTTGATGCAGCAATGACTTGCAGGATGATGCAACGGTTTGCGAGGGGTGAAGAAGCATCGTAAGAAGAGTACTAAACAAAGTGAAACCAAGAAAACTCTTCTTTAATGAAAATTGGAAATTTCGCCGTAAAGCAAATAATTGAAAGAGATTGCGACATTTAGCGTTGCAGTTCAGGGGTCTCAGAGCACTGGCGGAGTGAGGAGTGCCGCTAACAGCATTGTAGGCATCGCATCTCGGCTACGGTGGATCTAGCTCGCTGCTGCACGAGATGGGACCGAACGAAAACCGCCGGCGTTTGTCAGCGCCAGAAAAAGGGATTATTTAGTTTACTGTCTGTACCACTCAGACCAGTGTATGCAGAACCACGTGTTGTGTTCGCAACTGCTCAGAAGGAGCGCTAAAGGCTAAACCACAAGGAACAAATTTTCAACAGATTTGTGGCGTCCGCGCCGGCCGGTGGGTGGCACGCGGCATCGACACTCAACCAGTTATATATACGGCTATCAAACACAAGGTGATCTCGGCTTCGACAATCTTAAGCTTGGTGCAATATGGCCAGATTCCCTTAAAGACCTCGATTTTAGCAGGACAATTTTACAAAAATCTTTTGCAACCAGAACAGTTGTTCTTACTTCATAAAGATTTCTTATAGCTTTGAAACTTCTTAAAAACGTTACCTGCGCCGGAAACGTTTGGCACCCCAGAAGTGGCCAACTCCGCGCACATCACATCCCTTTTTTACCTATTTTTGTGTCGCGGCTTCCACAGGTCTGGTCGTGCCTCCACGCAGGAAATAAGCACATCATTGTCGATGATGCCGTACAACGTCGCACTGTTCGCCACGACCAGAGCACACAAGTTGTGCACAAGGAAGGAATCAGCTGATACACTAGTCACGTGGACAAGGCCCTGTGCCTCGCGGTCGACAAAACCAGAAAATCTGGTATCCGAGCTAATCTATATGGCGTGGCGCGCTGTCTCGGAGGTCACAGTTTGCTTGCCTGTTGCTTCGAATGCCCCTTTCGCCTGTGGCGAGAAAATTTGGCATGGTCTAGAGTGAATGTATATGGCTACCGCAGGGAGCCAGAGTTGGCCTTCTGTTTTCCACGTGCTGCTCCGTTGCCATTGGCCAAGCGCAGTCCGGTGGAACTGTGGTCCCATGCGGCATTTTTCTGCTATGATAATCTTGCACCCAAAACATGCGAGTGGCCGCTGCTCAACCCTCCGATTGTGACGACACGTCGAACAGTATCGGGGATAGAGGTGAACTGCAAGAGGCCCGTGTACTGTACGATCAAAGTGCATGCTCAACGTCCCCAGGTGGCCTAAATTAAGCTATCCGGAGCCATCCACTATGACCTCCATAATAGCTTTAGTTGTTTCGGAAGGTTAAAATAGTCAAACACCATAAACCAAATCAATACATGCGTGTGAACACTGAAGCTAAACGACTGAATTCGCAAGCCTTGTGGGGTCGCCTCCATCCCCCGAAGCAGAGTCGGGCAGATACGGTGTTCCACGAACTCGGAGGTAGAGGACAAACGCGCAAGCCGAACGTGTGACTCGCTCTCGAAGGAGGAAATGGCAGAAGCATAACCACGTGACTACAGCCAACGTTAGTTATTTCGCCTATCCAAAGCTCCCGGCGCTCTTCCCACCGGCGAAAGCGCCGGTGGAACGAGCGTTCCCCGAGGCGCGAGCATGCAGTGGCATAGGTTGCATAGGTTACGGTGGACCGTCGCCAACAGTGGCGATGCTGTGTTGTGATAACGTTGCGGGAAATGCTTTAACCTCGACGACTGCTCCGACGACAGGGCTCGGAGCGCTCAGAGCACCCGAAGATGCAGGAGAGCGACAAAAAAAAAAAAAAAAAAAAAAATGCCGAACGCAAGGCGCTCACCCTCTTTCAACCAGCCGAAGACGACGAAGCTCGCTAGAGTGGTCTAGAGCACTCCGAAACGGCCAGGCGAAGATGCCATTCGTGAGCCTTTCAAAAGCGCCGAGAATGCGCTAACTTCTGGTGGAGCTGAGAACGTGACCTGAATAAAGTCGTTGTTATGTCACAGGCCAGCCGCAGACGCGAGCACTTTCGCCACAAAACAAATGGTGGTATGGTATGGTATATGGTATGGGGTTTTACGTGCCAAAACCACTTTCTGATTATGAGGCACACCGTAGTGGAGGGCTCCGGAAATTTCGACCACCTGGGGTTCTTTAACGTGCACCTAAATCTAAGTACACGGGTGTTTTCGCATTTCGCCCCCATCGAAATGTGGCCGCCGTGGCCGGGATACGATCCCGCGACCTCGTGCTCAGCAGCCTAACACCATAGCCACTGAGCAACCACGGCGGGTGCAACAAAACAAAGAAATCTCTTATGAAACAAGGCGAGAATATTAAAAAAATGTCAACTTAAATGCGCTAAAAACGGCGCACAGCATGGACACATACGCAAGCACTTAATTAAAGAGGCAGGCTAACTAGATTCAAAAGAAGAGGTAATGAAGAACTAAAAAAAATTAAATAATGAGGTTGTAAGTGTGAAAATCACGATCTGATTATGAGGCACGCCGTAGTGGGGGACTCCAGAAATTTGGACCACCAAGGGTTCTTTAACGCGCCTAAATCTAAGTACACGGGCGTTTTCGCATTTCGCCCACGTCGAAATGCGTCCGCCGTTGCTGGGATACGGTCCTGCAACCTCGTGCTCAGCAGCCGAACACTGCAGGCACTAAGCAACCACTGCGGGTAGGTAATGAAGAACTGTGGCATTTCCTAAAGCCATACATTTTTTTGCAACCTACTTGAAGTCCCGATCCTGTGCATCCACACTTTGTGTGTTGCGCTCGGCGGATGGTTAAAGAAAAAGCCTTTTGCCCTCAGCTTGTCGGTTGCGGCAACCGCGAAGGTGTAGCAGCACGGCATCACAATGAAGTTCTCGTCTGCTCCGCTAACCCATTAGATCAATCCGTTCGCACGGCGCTGACCATATATACCTCGAACGCGAGCTGCGATGCAGACAGAGTGTGCCGACTGCTGATATCTTCGTGCGCTGTGTCCTCACCGCTTCGCGTTGAAGTAAGATACGCGGACCCATATACACAAAGTTATCTGCGAAAGGGGCATCGAGCGGCGTGCTCTGAGACATTTGCGAGCCCTGTGTACTCGCCGCTTTGTTCGCGTGGAAGCGACAGGCAGCACGAAGGTAAAGACGTTCGCTGCTGCGAGCTCTTGGAGACCTTCTAACCAGACACGCGCGGGCCACGCCTACGCGTGTCCTTCGTGTCATTACTCGTTGGGTTCTCATGATCTGACTACATATATAGCGCAACTGACCTGCTCTGCCAGGGCGGCTTGCATGAACATGTAATAACGAAAATAATAACGAACTTAAGAATGCGCTCCTAAATGTTCCCTAGACAACTCCTAGTCAATACTAGAACGCGTTTTTAAATTCGTTATTATTTTCGTCATTAAATGTTCGTGCAAGCTGCCCCTGCAACCAGTGGTTCTAGCGTAGCGTTAACTAAGCTATACTTGGTGAACGGCGCAGAGCAAAAACAAGTGTATGAAAGTAAATGAAACACAATAAACGATGCTCAACGAGCCTTTCGTCAGAAGTGTACCGTAAGTGCGCTTGTCTTCCCGCCTAATTGTACGCTGTACTTCAACGCGCTTGTTTCACTATGGCTACCCCTTCGTCATTGCATTACATGCTGCTTCCGCGCAGCTGGCTGTAATCGTGGGCCTGGCGTCGGCGGCACCGGTCTTCTTGTTCAGCGGCTTCTTGGTGCAACGCCGGTACCTGCTACCGGCTCTCGCGTGGCTTCCGTACTCGACGCCTATATACTACGCGTACCGAGCTATGATGACTGCGGTATTCGGTGGAGGCCGCGGTCCACTCGAGTGCGACGAACGAGACGCAGATGTACTGTGCGTGCCTGTGGACGGCGCGCAAGTGCTGCACATGCTGGACGCAGAAGACGTGAACTTGGCGGCGTATTCCGGTATTGTGTTGGCTATGGACCTGCTTTTGAAGGTTATCGGGTTCGTGCTGCTTAAGTGGAGGCTCAGGCGCAATAGCTGAGAAAACTTTAGCGCTACGAAAATCACGTCTTAGAAGAAAAAGGTATCTAGCAGTTCATATAGGACACTGCATAGGTCACAGGTGAAAAAAAAATCTAGGAGCACATGTGCATCATACAGCAAGACACCATCAAAGTGTAGCTACAAGGCCTCTCTTCTGAAGATAAATAAAGTATCTTTGCAAACAACTTGCAAATTTGCAAATACACACACGCACATACACACGTGGTCCCATCATGCGTACAATTTTTCCATGTTTGCGGGTGCTCAACTTTTCTACAAAATTGCAGACGCAGCTTCGACGAGCCGAAACCAATAACAACACGGATAATCACACATGCCATTGTGCGCTGCCTGTTTATTAGTTTTGTTTTGTTTTGTTGAAGTCAAGAGTTCTAGCCCTAAAAACGCTTCACGATAACAGCTTCTAGGTTGTTTTACTTTCTTTTCCACGAAGAGGACTGCATAAACCGTACGTCGGGAGCAATTTAGTTTTCCATTAGGTGTTCGCAAATGCGAAAATCGCACCCGATCCGCCCATGATAACGAAGTTTATGCTGATATTAGGAACTTCGAAGAATTGCTCTTGACATCACGCTGGTTCTTTGGAAGACTCCGGAGGATTGCAGGCGTCGTTTCTTCATGCTTGATTCGTCCCTAAAGCTGTGCTTATCATCAACTTTTTCGCGGCGCGACCATACACCATGCCTACGACGGGGGGTGTGGCCTTCGCAAGTTCGTATGCCTTCTCATCGGAATGGTTTGATCCTTTATATGCGACCATCCAGCACTTCCTTTTGCACACACGCTTCGACGTCCGATGTCTAACGTCGACGCTAAACCCGTGAAAATGCTGCGCATCGTCACGTGTGCGGGTAACTAGTGCTCTCTCTCTGTCCCTTCTTTCCCTCTCATCACCACTATAGCCACTTCCCATGCAGTGTAGGGTAACAGACCGGACGTGTGTCGACCTCCCTACCTTTTCTCTCGTCTCTCTCGCTCTGTCTCTGCGTCCAACGTCACTCTCTCCGGATCTCTCCCACTGCCGACTGGACGGTCGGCCCTTTACAAAGGCGAAGATCCTAGGTACTTGGTTTCACCAACCATCAACCCAGAAAGCTACGCACGCTCGAATAATTATAGTAATGTCAACGAACATGAGAAGGTGGTTATAGAATTAGGGTTGTGCTAATATTAGAAACTCTCGACTAACGAATCGAAATCGAATAGTATCCTATTCGATTCGGTCTTCGAATCGCATAGTCACTACTGTTGAAGTTCCACCTAACGAAAGCCGATTTTACGAAGTACCCTATCTAACGAAGAAATTTCCGTTCCCCGGCAGGTACCCATAGGGATCAATGTTGTCATCAACGCGAATCAAGAAAGCTAACTTGGCCGAACTCGATTTAATGAAGTTCTTCCTGAAATAAATGAGTAAGAAAATCGGTGACTTCTTTCTCATTTTGACGCAGACGGATTTTTCTTGGAGCGTGCACTCTAAAGCTATCGCGTTAAAACATCAAGGCGCCATGGTCATGGCCTTAGCTTTGTTTTGACGAGGCTGCACGCACCACCCATGCACGGAACATCGGACTCAACGCCGCCTCGGTAGCGGTGGTGGTTGCTTTCGTTATTTCATGGTTTGTGGGACAGACTGCTGGATTACCGGCCAATGCAATACCGCGATAGCTTTTGCGTATCGCTACGTAACAGCTTTAGGTTTTTTCGATTTTACGACCTTCCAGATTTAACGAAATAATTAGAACGGGGTAATCAATTTGTTATATAGAGTTTTAATTGCATTCATAAGTGCAAATATTTTTCGAACATTTCAGAAACTCAGCTGCACCCAATGAAACATAAGATTGGAGCAATGGTATGGTAAATTTTCACCCCGGCGTGCATAGTATAGACCTAAAACATCAGGACTTGCGTAGTGGAGCAGGCTAAATCGCTTGGGCAGCCATACGTTACAGGCTATACATACAGCCATCATTCACAGTGCCTGAAGAGTCCTGTGCGTGCGAAGAAACATCTTGCTAGGTCTTATAATGCTCCATTTGTGCTTTCAATAAACAACACTTGATAACGTACTATGTAGTGACAGAAACTTGCTAGCTTGAGAAATACTAGGATGTGAACATCGTTTTATAATAATTGTGGTAGCGGCGGTTCATTATTCGAAAACCATTCGATTCACTTCTAGCACTAATCGATTTGTATTCAATTCTATCTAAAAAATCCATATTCGCACAACCGTACATCCTATGCAGTTCGCAGTTGCAGAAATTGTTGCAAAATGTCCAGTACGAGATGGCAACATCTGAAATAGGCTTAATGCGGAAACTGCACGAGATCCAAGGCAAGGTACCGTTGGCCGCTAAAGGCTGCCTGATGTTCGTGCGTTGTTAAGAACGGCCCGCTGAGGTGCAAGTTTTGCCAGCCAGTTGCGACAGCGGCGTCAACTTTTCCTGGAAAGCAACCATCACCCTCTAGCCAAACGGCGTCACTAAGTCTACTGTGTACCAAGGACAATGCGCCGCGTCCGCCATTCTGCGTCGCAGGATTGCCGAAATGAGTTCGACGAACCAGGTTTTGTGACTAAACACGCCACCGCAGACCCGGTCTGCCGTGAGCAAGGGAGGTCCCGAGGGAACGTCTTCGGAGGCCCCTTCCCACGCGCCTTTCATGACGCAAGACAATGGAGAACCGGCGGCCGCGCTGCGGGGGTCAGCTCGGGGAATAGGATGCGCCTTCCCTGACGTAAGCCCCGAGTTCTGCGAAGACCGTCTGACGTCGGTGGGGACCGTGAACCTGTGCGGAAGTGTGTGTGTGTAAGCCCTCCCGCAGAGAGGCGGCTTGTTTACGATGATTGGTCGAACGTTTCCCTCACCTAGGGATTGAGGGAGGACCGAGAGTTTGTAAACCGCTGTTGTGCGGCTGCTCAGTGTACTTTCTCTCGCAGTCATGCTAGACTGATGAACTGCAACGTCCTTATGCAGATACTGTAAATAAACCCATATTCCTCGTTCTCGATGAGAAGCAGTCCTTCCCTTCAACATCGTCCTCAGCGGGGATAAGTTGGACGACGGCATGGGCCAGCTACGATATAATTCATGCCTGACTCCAATCTTGACAACTGGTCACGAGCGGTGGGATTGACCTCCCAATCCCCACAGTGCGTCGTGGGTACGCTTATGAAATTTCAGGAAAAGTTCAGCAATTTGTAGTTTCAAAAAATTCTTAGCTTTCGAGTTCCACCTGGATATAAAAGCCTGGTGACAAGCAGTTATCAGCTCATTAAAGAAAATACTCAAAAAGATGGCAGTATAACAAGAATCGCCACTTTGACAAAGGTCGCTGCACGTTTATAGCGAAAAATAGCCTAAATGTGTAAAGAAATTCTGGCGTGCTGTTTTTTCACAAACACGTCAATTATAGTACAACAACAACAACAACAACAACAACAACAACAACAACGTGTTTATAAACAACCCTGGCTGTTATCAATTGCTCTAAAGATTCCATCAGCATCAGCGCGCGCGAGTAAAACCTTCGACACACTGCAGGCATTTTGCTGGAATCGTCTTCGCGACGCCGCGGTGACACTCTGCATTCATAAAAATCGCTTCTCGTTTTTAGCTGTCAAGCCGTATACATCCATTTTCGGTACTGCCCTCAAATTAGTTATCTGACGGCTATAAAATAAAGCTTAACCCCAGCTGTTGGAGTCTTCAATAAAACTTCGGTTGGGGCTAGTTGGTACATAGTATGTTGAAGGTGAAAAATTCAGGGCGAACACCCAGCACAACTCACGAAGAAGAGACGAGCGCCACTGCCTGTCTTGTATCTTTTTCGTGGGCTGTCCTGTGTGTTCGAGCTGAATTTTTCACTTTAAATATGTTGGAATCTTGTCTAAGAACTTGCAACAGCGCGATACACCAGGAGAGAGCGAAATGACAAGGGGATAAAACGTAGGGAGGTCAACCCGGCGAGCGCCCAGTTTGCTAAGCTGCACTTGGGGCATGAGGAAGGGGGAAGGGAAAGCGGAAGAGAGGCAGAGAGAGAGGGCACTGCGCGCGGAGAATAAGACGCTCTGAAAGACTATAAAAGGTCATTGGGGCCGATGAACTTTAATGTTAATAGTGTTATTGACATCCTGGTGAGCAGCACAATATCAGTTAAACGTCATGTGAGGTAAGGTGGTGCGTTTAGCCAGTTTTTTTATTAGTATAGCTGATTCTTCTTCCAGAAGGTGCATTCCGACCGAAGAAGATGCTTGTTGGCAACGCTCCCCGCTTCGCTTAAGCGCAAATATCGTTCTTCATCGTCGAACTTCGGCCAGGGCACACCGTCGACAGCTTTGGGAACGCTGAAACACACATATATAAAAAGTGAACGTAACTCATACGCGCTCAAATAAGGCTGAATCGCGAGTTACAGTCATGCGAGTTGTGACTGAACTAGCTGACAAGCTCTGTCAGTTGCATTTTAAGTTAGAGACGCTGAACACATTCGTCTGTAATACGCAGGTGAAAACTTGAGTATTTTTTTGAAGGAGCATACGTCAGCGTGCCTCGCATAGGCAAAGCTGAATCTTTCGGCATCGCAGTCTCGACGTCGCATTTGTATTAAAGGGCTTTGCGTTAGAGGAACATTTCTAATCCTGGTCTCTTCGCGGCATTTGTTCTACAACTTTGTTTAACAGC
The DNA here is from genome assembly GCF_023375885.2 of Dermacentor andersoni. Lineage (NCBI taxonomy): Eukaryota > Metazoa > Arthropoda > Arachnida > Ixodida > Ixodidae > Dermacentor > Dermacentor andersoni. The sequence goes on along the minus strand of NC_092818.1, from coordinate 189,368,921 downwards.
AGCAGAGCGCGGTGTCATGAAGGCCTCGGCAATGAGTCTTTTACAAATATTGGTCTACCCAACAGGACACCCCAAGCACGTTTTTCCAATGAAGCTGATTATACGTTCAAGTTATGTTGGTTTGAATGCTAATTAATAGTTTCCTTTAAGAGTGCACCGTGCTGAACACTAACCAGTTAGCCTGTACAGCGTACTCTGGCCGGACACAGCTAAAGGCGTGTCGCAACGAAGGAATCGGAACGTCACAGAATGTTATCAAAAGCAGAGCTAGGTGACCGAAAAAGAAAGAGAAATAACGGCTTTCAGGAACGACCCGGCAAATCGATAGCTACAAAAAAGTAGGAAGCAAGAAAGAAAGACATGGCAGTGCCAATGCAATCGCGGAGGATTCGCGCTACTCTTACTTTTTCGCACCTACTAAGGGCATCGTAGAACAACGAGTGCAGTTAGTTACAACATCTCATTGTTTCTTGACACGATGAAAAACAGAGTGACAGAGCGATGTGCCCGTGTTTATAAAGGCGTGCAGACGCATTTAAGGGTTGCGCGAACTATAACGTACGCTTCCCAGGGTTGCTAAAGTGGCGCCAAGAGTATATGACTGCCAAAAAACCCCATAAAAATATTTTACTAGATTTGTGAAGTGTGATGTGTTGAGATTATTGTCACTGGGTAATAACTGTCAAGTTGCCATCGCAATTTCATCCTAATGACAATCGTGCCTACCGTCGTCGTGTGCTTTTAGGCAGTGCCAAAGCGGCGTCACGCGAGTTGCACCACTGACAAGCTCCCAACATATATTTATGGAGAATTCTTGTCGCGAGGTTGATAAGCGTATTGGGGCTCAACTAAAGTCGGGTTCGTCGGTTGAGTTGACAGCTGTAGTCGCCGCGTTCTTGGTTTAGGTGAACTCTGTGGTTATGCGTACTCACAACTCGCACGCATTACGTAAACAGTGAATAGGTAAAGCAAGAAAGTAGGTCAGTGGAAATAATCGATCGCGAGAGGTTATTCACGACATATGACGTTCGGTGTGCGCACAAACAGATAGCTGTGCAGCGGCATTCTGCATACCATCCCTTGATGTGTCATGGGCTGGCCGACTGGATCGCGTAGTTTCCTCTACAACAGTAGAAAGCGCCGCAATCACCGTGGCTTTGCGGAAACTACGGGCCTTTTCTGCACGAGATGTCGTGGTGCTGACGGATTCCAAGTCAGCATTACAGAGATTACATCGGGGCCTACCTCTAGAGAAATTTACAAGGCAGTCTCTGGCACTGATTGACGACCTAACGAGCAAAGGATTTAACATAAGGTTTCAGTGGATTCCATCACACGTAGGAATTGATGGGAACGAGGAAGCTGACGCCCTTGCACGCCTAGCGCTGACATGTGTTCCAAAAGTGAAAGCCCCAAAAGCTTTTCAAAACCCTAAGGGTGCAATCCGCCTTCACTTTAGAGAGATGCACAAGAATCCACACGAATCCTGTGTGACTCATGGATTTACACGCGAACAAGCGACGCTTTTATACCGCATCAGGACCGACTCCGCGTACACCCCAGCTTGGTTATTCAAGACTGGGCTTCGCGCTTCCCCACTCTGTGTTTTCTGTGGTGACATTGGCGACATCGAACATTTCATTTGGCTATGCCCACAGTTTGACACAGAAAGAAAAGCGATGGTCGACAACCTACAAAAGAGCGGTGTTACGCACAGGACCTTTGAAGACGTTGTTTTCCCCGGACGGCCCGCGGCATTCAGGAAGAGAGCGCAATGACTGCTGATAGCCTTCCTGCGAGACACGGGGCTCATCGACACCTGGTGACACACCCCTGATCTCAACTCGAAGGAGGATCAGGCGGAACAATTGCCGGCTATGTATGCCAGGCTAACCCCGCCTGCTTCAACATCCCCACCACCACCACCACCACCACCCTACCATGGTCTTCAAAGATGCGCATGTTTGAGGACCATGTGGGTGCTCATAACACAAGCTGAAAATCGGGAACGGTCTACAAAATTTTAAGAGAAGAGATAAAATAAAAGAAATATTGAATTCAGCATGATTTGTGTAGGAATATATATGCTCCGTATACATTTTCCTCCGTGTGTGGTTCAAGTACTCAGCCAGCACTGACAGTTAGAATGAAGAAAAGAAAACGGCTGAATGAAATTCAGTTGTCAAAAGTGCGGCTTTTCCTTCGTCAATCTTATTACTGTCGAGCCTTGGTTTATTCGCCCAGAACGATACACTGTTCGTAGTTTCTTTCCACAAACACGTCAGCGACCTCTGTCCGAATCACACGGGTGGTGCGCACATGCGTTTTGCTAGCTGCCGTTTAGCCTATGTAGGTGGTTCATTCATGGAACTATTCCCAAAGTAACTGTGCACTGGTTGATAAATTCGTCACGTTGAACCTCTCAAAGCAAGGCGAGGGGCTGTAGTGGCTGGCTCCGGATTAATGTTGTCTACGCGAGGTTCTTTAACGTACACTGAAACGTAAGTAAGCGAGCGTTTTCGATCCTATGAAAATGCGGTCGCAGCGGCAGGGAATCGAATCAGCGATCTAGTGAGCGGCAGCAGTAGGTATATAGCGAATGAGCCGCCATGGCGGGCAATTTTGCAATCCTATTTTCATGCTATACAAAAATAAGTTTTCTGTAGGACAGGCACTGCTTTCCCAAAGGCCTTCTCGTGCATCTGCAGCAGCATTACTCCATGTGCACATTACGCGCAGAAATACCCTTACTTACTAATTCAATTGGGCCACACTCACCCTGAATGGCTGAACGTGGACACGATGCGTATGATATTGTTGGTTGCTCTGACGTCGGCTTCAGTGGCATTAACTCTCAAAGCAAACGTGGAGCCCAAGCTGAAAACGATGTCGTCGCCGTGCGTGGGCCGGACCCATTTTGGCCAGTCAATGAACGAAGGTTGCTGTGACAATTCGTACACGTACGCCGTCGTGCCTGGACGCATGAAAGCCTTGACAAAGTTGACCGTTGGACATGAAAACTGGGCATGGGTCACAATATCTGCGGCCGCGTATACTGCTCCCTGGCTGTCTGAGGCAGCGATGTGTCCGAAATACTTTTCGATTATGGGTTCGATGTCACTGCTCAATCGCGACGCCATTACCGCCTTCATTAGGAGCACGATACTTCTCTTTCGGATATGAGCTATGTCGTCGTTATCGCTGATGGTCGCAAGAAGATGTGTTATTACGGAGTCACCTTCTGCTCCACAAATGCCAGCCAGCAGTTCACGAGCGTTCAGTTCATTCCTGTGCAGCTCTGATTCCAGGGAAATGAACGAGCTCTCGATGACCGGAAAGAAATCATCGAATCCGTTAGAGTTGAAACTGCTGGTCGCGTTTAGTATGGCAGCCGATGGTTTCGACCGAAGGCAACGAACGGCTTCTGCAGTAGTGAGCTTCCGGGAGCCGTTCTGGTCGCATCCTAGATGTGTCGTGAGCAACATAGCCCGGTAAGCGGCCTCGGCTTTTGTACTTATGGCAACGGGAGACAAAGGGCTTCCACTCTGCATGATGGCGCGCCGAAAGAGACCCTTACTCTGCGGCCACATCAAATGGAACCCAACAGAAATGGAGCCAGAACTCTGGCCCATAAGCGTGATTGCGTCAGGATTTCCGCAAAAGGCTCGCGCATTCGCTTTAACCCAGCGCAGGGCAAGAAGCTGGTCATACAGCCCCATATTGCCGGGCGCATCTTCGACGCCCATGTCCAGAAACCCGAAAGCATTTAGTCTGTACGCCACTGTTACCACAACCACGTCGCCCCTCACAGCGAGTTCCGAGGCGTCGAAGATCTTCATAGCAATTCCTCCATGGGAGAATGCACCACCGTGAATGTACACAATGACAGGCTTGAGGCGCGAGCGTTTTGGCACTGGGGCAAAGAGGTTCAAGAAAAGGCAGTCTTCGGACGTGGCATCACTAGATTTGACGGCGAAGTAAGTGTGAAAGCGCGCAGGGAGCTGAGCGCACAGCGGTGGTATCGATGTGGCATTGAGCACTCCTTTCCAATACTTCTTCGACAGAGGCTTTCTGAAGCGAAGATTGCCTGTCGGTGGCTCCGCGTATGGAATCCCGAAGAACGTGCACGCCGGACCAGCTGTCGTCTGAAGAATTGTTCCTCGGACAAGGCCACTTGTGGTGGAGACGACCTTGTGTTGTTTTGTAGCGTAGCATTTTGATACAACTGTGGCAAAAATGACCGGAAGTAGAAGAGTAGTTGCGTTCTGAAAAATATACGAGAAAATAATGTAAGAGCATGACTTCACTTTGCGCAACAGGTCGAGCTCATTACATTGACATTGGTTATATTTCACTTAGGCACTTGGTAAGGAAAGCAACACAGCAAGGTATACTTCCTTGCTAAATACATGTATCGCTTGGCTTGCGAATTCTTAATTTCATCTCTCGGAGTAACATCCCAACGCACTGAAAGTTCATGCATGCGCGCATCATATATATATATATATATATATATATATATATATATATATATATATATATATATATATATATATATATATATATATATATATATATATATATATATATATATATATATATATATATTTATTTATTTAAGCCGGAGGGTTCCTGCTAGCGGCAGATTGCTTTTATAGAGTACTAGAATGGTGCTATATGGCTTCCCATACAGACACAAACTACCTTTTGCGCAGAAGAAATAATGTGGAAGAAAGGATATCAAAACAAATGAGTTATTTTACCTCCATCAGACAACACAGTAATGAAAGTTCAAGCAAAGATATATCGGTTAAACAAGAAAAATAAACAGTGGTGTTGTTTTAGGTGGCGGTAGTAAGGCAGGAACGTCCCGTTTGAAATGAAAACAATTAGATAGACCACATGCATATTCCTTAACAGGACTACGTACCTTAGCCATTCAGTGTCCTCTGAGAGTATGTCGTGGTTCTGTTTGCGAGCTCAGTGGTCTCTGAAGGAAAAGAGCGATTTCAAGAAGTGGTGGCGTGCACTGATTGCTTAAATCGGTAAGGAACGATGAATACCTTTTTTTTTTTGCATGCAGGTGTATTATTTAGCACAGTGGTGTAGACGCAGCTATTGAAAATTTACAAATAAATAGTCAGTTGATGGATTCGAATATCCTTCGAACCATCTGCGAGCATTGACCGCTTGTGAAAAGAAATTGCAATCGCTTCATCTCCGAGAGGTTTGAGTGCAAATTACTTTGGTCTTTCTTCTGTTCTTACAGCGGCTCTCCATACAAGGTTCAAGGTGCCGAAGATATCGATATATTAGTACTAGGAGAGCATGAGTGCATGATTGTGAATGCTGATATAGAAGAGAACACTCTTTAATTAAATGCAGAGAATTCTGCTATCGTACGTGTATAGTATGCCATAGAAGATATGCCAAGAAAATATGTGATCATGGTATGTAGACAAATATGATGATGTAGATGTGAATAGACAAGAGCTCTTCAAGTGAGGCAATGTCTTGGAGAAATAAGAAAAATAACCGCCCAAGCACTCCATACAGATGATTAACCAGCGAAGCTGAAACGTGCAGCCCCGGTGTTTATCACTGGGTTAATCACGACGGTTCATTAAACGACGGCTTGGTAGGCTGCTGGATCCTCGGTACGCAGTTGCTGCTTGCGCTCGGCTGCACGAACCTGTTCTTGTGCTCGGGCTGCAGAATCGGCACGGCTTAGGCAAGCTCGTTCCAGGTTCTGCTCATGGCGTTGCTGATCGAAACCTGCCTGCTGCTCAGGTGTACGTATGACGCGCGGCATACCCATCTCGGAGCCGTAGAGAAATTGCTGCGCGCGCGCTCGGCTGCGACGGAGAGCAACGATGTCATTACTGGCGTAGCCAGTCGCGCGCCTCTTTCTCTTTTTTTATGTACCTCAACTTGCTTTGATCTTGGTTGTGCAAATGAACAAACCAAATTTCGGCAGAAACCGTCTCGCGACGACCGCAGAAGCTGATGCGATTAGCACTCGGGCAAAGTAGCACCGCATTATTTTTTTTCGCACATGTGCATGGGGTTGTGCCGGAGGACTTTTCGGCGTACAGGCGACAAACGGGCGGACGGACGGATGGTGGAATCGGCTAGCCATATACAGCTCAGCTGCAAAAAGAAAACTTAAAGCTTTACGCTGCTTTGCAGAAGGAACCACAAGCACAGCTGTAGTGGTTATTAGGAAACAGAGTTCATTCTACTCAAAATGCAAGTCATCACGTCTCTGTAAGTTGCACATTCCAGCAAAATTGGTTCCGATGTTTCTAACACACCACAGCTATCACAATGTCGATATCTTGTAACTTGGAAATGATGGGAGGCGGCAAATCTATCCGGAGGTCTATAGTTAGGCAAGCGTTGTCGAATTCTAAATGACCTGGTTCTCTCCAGTATAATATATTTCGAGGAACTGTTGCAGGGGTCTTAAGTGACTTTACGAAATGCCACCCGCGCCTGGTGAGATCAAATATTCATCGAATTTAAAGCGGCTGTGAGTCCACGCAGGACGGAGCATTCACAAATCCGTATTGCGTTTGCTGTCAGGAGCACCTCAACAGCCATTGAGGATATAACTTGTTCTCCATTGCTTGTTTTGCTTCTTGATCAGAATTCTTCGGTGACGTCTACTTCCATGACGCCTGCAGAGCCGTTGAATAAAGCGGGTGAAACTAGGCTGGCTTCGATTTAATATTTAGAACTATTGTCGATATGTCTGACTTGGGCATGCTTGGATCGAGACGCGAAGAACGTTTTCTAAACTGGTTTGTGTACATTTTATCCATTTGATTCGGTGCCTTTTTCTGCGCGCGTCTAGCAGCTCTAATATCTACTGGCGACTGAGTTCTCCGGGCGTATCTCTCAGTCCTGCTCCGAGGGTGTTCGTATGCGACGTAGTCATTCGAGTATTTCTCCGGCATAACAAGTAGATTGGTGCATGCTGCACTGGCACTTGCCGAGGCAGACAGGATATCCCTATGCATCTTTATGTCACCACTAGTGTCTTCGATCTTAGGCAAGTCATCCCTATTCGTCTTGCTGTCTTTGTGCTTGAAGTGTCGCCCATCAGACAGGCCGCTGTGAACGGTATAGGTGGGAATGTGGTCGCTGCTGAGGCTCTCAACATCAACAAACCAGGGCACAACAGTAAGCAGCGAATCGGACACCATATTGATGTTCGACGCACTTGATCTTGAGCCCCGAAAAACTACTGGACTACCGCTGTTTATAACGTTGAAAGTCACCTGACTGGCAAGGGTGAGCAGACGATGACCTCAGACAGTTGATTTATTACTTCCCTATGGCGGGCGGTGCACGTTGATATAGCCTGTGAGGATGTGCGATGCCGAAGTTGTGCCTAGGATAGCCTACAGGCGCTGGACGTGTAATGTGCAGTGACGGGCGACACATTCTGTCGGAATGGTACAGTTAGACATTTCTATACTTCACAGCAGCCACTACGTTCTCGTTAGATGTGTCATAAGTAGGGTTCGACGTTATCGGTGTTTATTTTTGTGATGAAATTCGGAGTGTTTCGGTGCATTTAAATTTGGTATACGGTATATGCTCTACAGAATCGGAATATTTATCGTTTTATTTATTTATTCCAAATTTAGGGAAATGACGTCTACTACTCTGAACAGCATACTGCCAATGCTGGGAAAACCTTATTCGGCAACTGGTAAGGTAATCATTGCCACTGGTTACAACTTGTAACGTGTACAAACACATATACTTGTCAATGTTTGCATCCACAACTCTGGAACAATCCTTCTTGTTCCCTACACGGAACACAGAAAACTCTCAATGTTCGCGCTAGACACTGCGTGTGCTAAGAGGACCAGTGCACAACGTGATAGGAGAGGCTATCGTGGGCATACATGCACCAGAACACCAACGGCTCAACAATTTCTTTAACATCCTACGCCTGACCCTGCAAAACCCGATGTGAGATAATTTGTATGAATTTCTACAACGCACCTCGTTACAAAGGAGATGCCCCTATCATCCATCCAGGAGGGGCCTGCGCGTGTTTACGGTGTGTTCTGACAAAGAGGAAAGCGCTTGTAATGCCACCGAATGGGAGAGTGTAGCACGGCGAGTAGAGCATTGTCTGTGTGCTTCTTCTTGCCATCTACTTGCGCTAAACGCATTTTTTATCTAGAAAACTTGTTTTAATTAAATTTCCTCATCTCCAGTTCACTTTGTTGCGCTTTGGCGGGTGGCTTGTTCTGATGATGTCACGGATTGTGGTGCTCGCGGCGAAGTGCATTGGCAATTACGAGGAACAAAAGCCATCTTCGAGTATTTCAAGGCTGGGTGCGTCAAGATCGGAGTTTTTCGAATAAACAGGCATTCGAAAAAGTGTTACCGGCAATTTTTTGGGGGGTTGTCCTAAATTTATCCAAAAGCGCAGATCTCTAGTCGTAGGACATGTCGCGCATCACAAAAATGAGATCCCAGTGAATGGCAAGAATCGTTTGGCCCTTAGTAACGTATTGCAGCGAATGGCGAAGTGAATATCTAGGCAGTCTATAAGTCCGCACCTTGCCTTGTTTAAGGCACAGCTATAAGTGTAAACTTGTGCCTCTTGACATGTTGTCGAAAATCAGACAAGTGGGCACGAAGCCCACAGGCGGTTCGTTGAAACACAGTATGCTGATTGCACAGAGCTTGCGTGCTAGCTCTGACGCAGGTGGCGTTAAAGCCATTGTTGCAATAGTGCAACAAGAACATCAGTTAACGTTAGTATGGTGGGAGCCACACGAGATTAAATTCGTGGCGGATGGTGTGTACAAGATTGTTAGAAAAGTTCCCGTGTGATTTAAATCTTAAAGCTTAATAAATCACCGAATGACTTACCATCTTATAGCCATATCACATTGCTTACCGGCGTCGGCAAAGTAATGGAGACCATGGTCTTGCAGAATCTGGTCTGGAACCTTGAAAACAGACATGCATATCCTGCACAAATGTCAAGATTAAGCGTGGTGTGAAGCAGCCCTGACAACGTTATTGCTTTGGCAACAGATGTTAAAGAGCAGGAAGCAATGAAGAACATCACCTCTGCCGGCTTTCTTGGCATGAACGGTGCTTCTGACAGTGTCGCCCATGAGGCTATCCGGAGAGAGATGGCAGCAATAGAGACAGCATGGCAGAACATACACTTGGCTGCGCGATTACTTACGTGGAATATTTATTTACATGTCACCAGATGGAGAAACAACTCGGCATTGCATTACGTGACGTGTTTCGCAAGGCGGTGTTCTGAGTGCTACCATCTTCAGCATATGCCTAGTAAGTATCAGAAGGGTCTTCCCGCTGGGAGTTGAGATTTCTTTGTACACCGACGAGGTCTGCATCTGGGCATTAGGCAGGAATTAGGTTAACCGGACGTGCGTCTGGTTAACCTCCCTGCCTTTCCGGTCTTCTATTTCTCTCTCTATCTCCCCGCGCAAAACTACACACGACACTCTCAGGTGTGTCGCGACATCTGGAAAACTGCGGTCTAGGCATTTCTTTGAGAAGTGTGCAACTATAGCATTCACCAAGCGTGACGTTTCCCAATATTCGCTGAAGATTTCGGGCTGTGAAATTCGCTACGTGAACAACCATACGTTCCATGGGCGTAACATGCAACCGTTCCATGTCTTAGACTGCACATGCAAGACGGCTGAAAAGTAAGCTTTCATCTCTCCTGGGCACCCTGCACATGTTCACGGTCAATACGTGGGGCTTTTCCACCTCGTTCCTCCTGCAGCTTTATGAGTCTCTTTTCAACGGATTGATACGCTCCAGTCTTCCGGCACTGCCGCCCCTATCCCTGACTTACCATAAAAATTTCGAAAGTGTGCAAGCTGTAGGCCCTTCAAGCATGCCTGGGAGTCCTGAAATGCACACCTACACTGGGAACTCTTTGTGAAGCTCGATGTCTGCCAGTCTCCATTCTGTAGACGCGATAACATGAAGACTCAGAGACGCAGGCTCTTGAGACACAGAGTGCATGAAGCGTGTGATTGTCCTTATGTTTGGAAAAATAAGCTCTGTTTTGTGTTAACAATAAATGACTGTAAAAGGTTTGCACTTTTGTGAGAGAAAAATGTCAGGTCCAAGATTCGCAAAATCTAAATTCAGGAAGCGCTCTTTGTGATCAGCTCGCGCTTGTGCGTAAGGTGAAGTGATAGAGTGGTCATAACGGAACAACATGAGGTGCACTTGCCCAACGTACATTTCGTAAACCAAGGCTGAAGTGTTGAATGAAGCATATTTGTTTGATACATACTTAGCCTCATTGCAGAACTCTTGAACAGCGGATATAGATAGCAAGCTAAAATGTCATATTCTAGTGCATGGACATCTTTTACGAAAATTCACACAACCTACCTGGTGTTACTCAGGGTAGCGTTTAGGCAAGGGATTCTTCGTGCCATGTGGATGAGTACGTCGGGGAGTAGGAGCGAAATAAAAAGGGGGTTTATTTTACAAATATTTACATACTGAAAGGAGTAGTCAGACTCTAGTCAGAGCTCACACATGTCTGCAGACGTCAGGACACCTCATCTCTTCCTGTCTGCACCAAAGGTCCACTTTTAAAATGTTCTTCTTCTCTAGTTCCCTACACAAGGGAATTCGATGACCTTGTTGCGGCCAACCAGAGGTGTGGTATAGTTCACAGAACTCCGCCTTCGCCAACCAACCTTCGAAGCAAGGACGAGGCAATCTGGAGACAGAGTTCGTTCGCGCTTCCTCCGCGAAACAGTTCACGGTTGCTACCGTCACAAGGGAGGCCGGCGGGCGCGGTCGCTAGCAGGACCGCTGATCAGGCCCCATAAAAAATTTAGGTTATACGCTGGAAGTTGTTACGTGTCCTCTAGGGAGCGTTCTGCCACAAATGTTTTCAAATCGGCTCATTAATAGCCGAGGTAGAAATATTTCAGTGCCGTGAACCCATGATTTCAGGAGGTGAGCTCCACTGCCAAGCGAGACGCTCTCTCCACTCGCCCCGTCTAGCCTCCGCAAGCGAAATTTCTTCTCTGTGTTCTCCCATACTGGACCTCGAGGATTGCGTGAAGCATTCGTCACGGGCCCCGCCTTCACTTTTTTTTTCTCTTCGCGTTTTTGCGGCGCGGCGCACTTCCGCTGACAGCGACGCGCGCAAGCTGTTGTGATTAGACAGTTTTAGTTACACGTACGCAGAGACTTCACGGACGCAAACGTGAAAGCTCTACGTACCATACGCGCACTGCACCTGAAACGCTTTTAGCTACACGTACGCGACGCACGCTAAAAGCGACCATGTATCACCATCTATCACCTGGTATAAACACTGCTGTAGCCATTGACATCCAAGACAAATCAAAGCCAAGCCAGTTGAGTTGGATTGGCGCGCAAAACATGTAAAAGTGTGTTCTTGTGCCGATCGGAGCTTCGCAATACCTAGAATTACTATACCGCATGTTGTCCTCAAAGGGGTTGCACTCCCTTAAGTCTCGCAACAAATCGAAGTCGTTTTTAGAAAAACGAAGGCGCGGAGCTACCTTGTCGGCGTGTTTGGCTGCCATATTGAAATGATGATCTCACTTGTTGGAGATCTCGCAAGACCGCCGCGCGGAGCTCTCTACGTGCGCAAGGAACGCACGCGAACTTTGGAGTCTCACGTACGTCCGTGAGGCTCACACAAACCCTTTGCGTTCTGCGCAGGTGCACTGCTCACACGTAAGAGCACTACGTACGCAAAAACTTTACGTACGTGAAGCTAAAACTGTCTGTTGTCTCGTTTCGCGCCGCGCACGATTTTTCGCGCTGTGCACGAGCACACCTGACTAGCGGTATAAGTCAGTACAACACGAATATTGAGGCAGACACAAGCGGATCACAGAGCATGATCCTGCCGCTAAAAGACAGTATAAAATGACATAGTTTCGGGTGTCTGCGTGCTCGACTACACAACGTGGGAAGAAGCAGACGAAACGGAAGTGCATCTCTCTTGCTGCGGTGCGAACTAAAACAAAAACATGCAGACATTCGGTTTGTGTGTTTTATTATTTCTCTAAGCTTTAATTCGTCTATTCAAGCAACATAATACATAAACAACAGATGTTGCCTTAAATAATTATTGAAGACATGTGTAACCACGAGCGACATCACAGTGCAAACACGTGTACGTAGGCGCACTACACGTGTAAGTCATCCTCCGGCTTGGAGCGCGGCGGCCGCGAGAAGGGAAACCTGAGTTCAATTTGAACTTTGAGATCTTTCTGCGGCGCGTGGAGATGTAATACTTTGCAGATATGATCGTTATCGCGCAATGTATGCTCTGCGCTTGTCAGCTCAGAATGGCCAGACCTGGTGAGGGGTTCTTTAGGAGAGCCGCTTGTTTACCCGTCACAATCGGTGTCGGGCACTGTTGTCGTCGTCTGGGTGCCGGTGAAGGAGGCTGATTCTGGGGAAGCCGCCAAAGATTGTGCGTGGCCGATTTGGGGCGCAACACTGGCTAATTGGAAACAATAAACAAGTTTGCCTGCAGAAAAAAAGTGCACGATACTTTCGCACCATGGTAGGATCTTATGGCTTAATTTAGACCACCTGGATTTCTTTACCGTGCACATACGTTTAACTGCGCGAGTGGTTTTAATTGTGCCCTCAGCCGAATAGAGCTGCTGAATTAGGAAACCAAACCCGCACCTCGTGCTTATCAGTTGAACGCAAAGGCTGCTGAGCGACTTCGGCGGGCAACGTCGGATACGATCAGTGATTTAACTCAATCGCGTCTGCTGGAGTCTGCAAGGCAGACACTAGCTTAGGAAAGAGAAATTTGGCATCGACCTGGAATTGATATGCACATGGGCAACCAGTGTCGGTTTTCTTTGATCTACGTGCTCGGTTACTTACAGCGAAATCTGAACTTTCCCTGTCATACTTAGTAGATTATATGAAGTAACGTTTTCATGCAGATTTATCTGCGGATTTGATTATTTCATTGTATTAAGGGAGGCGTCTAGCGTGAATAGCTTGTCAGAAGACATGTTGTTGAGGGTCACAGCGGACCATCTTTAGCTTACTAGAGCTTCCAGCAGCGCTGATGATGTTGGGTGGTCGGGCATGTTGTCAATCCCTGACTTAAAATTCATGAAGACGTTAATCTATTTTATTTTGTTTATGCCTCGTATAAACGTATCGTATAAACTAAGCGTCCTGGATTTACTTTTTTCTCGTTATATTTTTGTTGTAGCTGTTCAAGGTCAGCCGCAGCAACGACAGCAATGAAAATAATAAATAAGCGCTCCCTATCAAGCTGAGGTGGGAAAACGCACGAACCTCAACAAAATTGTTGCTCATACCAGAAAAACCGACAAAATGTAGCACGTGATTTCAGTTGCGGTATGTTTAGTGCGCGCATCTTAATGATCTGTGCAATGGTTGACATGATCCTGCTTGCACTGAACAGTAGCCCCGCTTAAGTCAGCATGTCGCTTTCCACGGCCTTCAAAAGTATGGCGCGTCAGAATGGTGCTCTAGATTGGCACTTCACTCATACGGCCTCAGTTCTTCCCACATGTCACACACAGACTGAAGAAGGTGTGTTTGGTTGACGTTGCCTTCTTTTCCAATTTCCATGTAATGTTGTTCTTGACTAAACTTCGGCCAGGGAGTGCCGTCCGGAACATGTGGTACTCTGCAACATAGTCAATTATGATCAATAACTGTTTTCACACAAGTGCTGCGACAAAGTTCTCACTCAAAATTTCTAGAATAGTTTGAGGAGGTATACTTATATATTAAGGTCTACTTGAAATGGAGCAACCTTTATAACTAATGCCCACGCTAACAGTATAAGATGCAGCCGAACCTCGATGTAGAGATCCCATTACTTCACCAGTTAATAGATAAAGCAAACAAAATTTAAACATTAGCTTGGGCACGCTTTATTCCATAACTATTCTGCTATGACGAAAATGAAAATGAAAAATTCGAGGTGTAACGCGGTAAACTAGCAGTAAATATCAAATACCTTGCAAAAGTAAGCCATAAATGCACGTTTTTTTGTAGGTCTGAAGAATTCGATGTAAGAAAGTGTTTCTTTTTGTCGCTTCCACTTTTTATGACCAACAAAGGGAGCCCATTGTGGCCTCGGTAGAGACGTTACTTTGGTATGATTTCGAATATCCCCTTTTTCAAATCAATATTTGTTAAGGAAAGCAGACACGAACGTTCATAATAATTTTTATGCCTAGGTTTATAACAAATATGAGCTGCGGTGCACAATATAGTGTTCAGAATGCAGGTTTGTAAGAAATGCGGATACATTTACGTATTACTTGAGGTTTTCTAATGTTCGAGCTAGTAAGTGGGCGCGGCGCGTCGGTTTCTCCCAACACCATCAAACGACAGTACAACATAATTGCTTTGTTTAGCGCAAAACAACGGACACAAGCGAGACGACCCCCCCCCCCCCCCCCCCCCCCCCCCAGGACAAGGCGCTACTCTCAACTGACATAATTTTATTGCGTCACTCCTTTATAGAGAGCAGAATCAGATTCTGTCACATGAGTGCGCTCTGGTGATCGTATGTTGGTGGTTCATGCACATGGTGCTCACTGCGCATGTTCTAGATTCTGCAGCCTATAAAGGAATGACGCAACAAAATTATGTCAGTTCAGAGTAGCGCCTTGTCCTGTCGTTTCTCTTGCGTCCGTTGTTTTGCGCAAAACAAAGTAATTATGGATTCGCACCAACTAGCCCGCCAACACTTCACTTTGTGCTGGACAGTGCAACACTCGTCTCTACAGTTTCGCGCTGTAGGATCAGGGTGGCTGAGGTAAAATTAAGCTGAGAAGCAAAGGGAAGATAATATCAATTGTTTTCTTTATTTTGATCATCAGTTTTCTTTGGCGAATGCGATGCAAAATCTGATGCTACTTAGCAAATTACAACCTGGTATGCAATGTTCATAATTTTGTTACAAATGACCATGACATCGATGGTCGGCATAAATCGAGGCCAATTACGAACATGAAAAGATGAGGAGGTGGGATTTAGGCTTTTCCTGTATTTACAAAGTCAAGCTTAAGTGCTAGTACCTACTTTTACCTTGGTGCTATTTAGTCACTTGTATGTGGCGTTATCGACCATAGCTTGACGTACACTACGACACACAAATACGCGCATTGAATTAGCGAAGGTAGCACATAGATGACTTACCCGGTATGGCTGAACGCAGAAATAATGTGCATGAAGTTCTCCGCGGCTTTGGCGTCGTCCTCAGAGACGTCACTTTCAAGTTTAAATACTGATCCAAGGGCAAACGCAATTTCATCCGCATGAGTCGGCCGCACCCACTTTGGCCACCCAATATTTGATGGCTGTTGCGAGAATTGGTACATGAAGACAGTCGTGTCTGAGCCGAGAAACCTTTTGGCAAACCCTAACGTTGGGCATCCCAGCTGGCTGTCACCCAGCAGGTCAGCCGCCGCGTGCACAGATTCGATGCCATCGCGGACATTCGAACCACCGAAATAGTGATGGATGACTGACTCCGATTGTCGGTCCAACAGCGTGATCATCATACCTTTAGCGAAAAAAATCATTGTCTTTTTTGTAATGTCGGCCGCATCGGTGTCATCCCGGAACCCCTTAGCCACAAAGTCTAGGAGTCCATCGCCTTCAGCCGATGAAATGCCGGCCAGTAGCTCGCGCGCATTTAGCTCTCGACTCTTCAGTGCTTGCCCGGGTTTTACGGGTATCAGGTCATCTCCAACAACTGGGAAGAAACCATCGAGACCCTGGGTTGTGAAACTGCCAGTTGCATTCAAGATCTCTGCCACATTCTTTGATCGCATGCAATTAATCGTTGTTTTGACACTTCTTGAGTCCTTTCTTGGTGAACCGCAACCAAGCATTTCTGCCAGAACACGGGCTCTGTGACGCGCCTGATCCTTGCTGTTCTCAAGCGTAGTTGTGAAAGGGCTTCCGCTCTGCATGATGGCACGGCGGAACAGACCCTTGCTACCAGGAGACACCAAGTGTACAGCTATAGAATAAGACCCCGCACTCTGACCAATCAACGTTATTTGGTCTGGATCTCCGCCGAAAGCCTTGGCGTTGTTTTTTATCCAGAGCAGTGCTAGGAGCTGGTCATGAAGGCCCATGTTACCTGGGGCATCGTCGGTGCCCATGTTAAGAAATCCGAAGGCACCCAGCCGATACGCGACAGTAACCGTGACTACATCTCCTCTGGCCGACAACTCAGAAGCGTCATGGAGCTTCATTGAAATACCACCGTACGAAAAGAATCCTCCGTGAATGTAAACGACAACAGGCTTCAGGGATGTGCCGTTAGTGGGTGGACTGTAGATATTAAGAAAAAGACAGTCTTCTGATATGGGTTCGGTGTCCTTAACCAGATAGTAGCTGTTGAAGTTCAACGGTAACTGAGGGCACATTGGTGGCAGAGCCGTTGCGCTAAGGACTCCCGCCCATGGTCTTCGTGGTTCTGTTTTCCTGAATCGAGTTGTGCCTACCGGTGGTTCCGCATAAGGAATACCCAAAAACGCACGCACTGGTTTGGTTTTTGTGGTGACAACCATTCCTCTCAAGCACCCTGTTGTAGTGTTGACAGTCACGCCAGAATTTTGTTGTTCGCCGGAGTTTTCTTGGTTACTCAGCTGCAGAAACATGAACAAGATGCAATGCCATGCCGTGCACCTCATTTTCTGTAAAAGATAAGAAAGAAAAGGACTTAATTGGTATGCATATTCGCGTTTGGCCCATTAGTACGGCATCTGTGCAGCTTCACAGTTTTTGTGCCTGCTTCAGCGTGGCTCTGACACCTAAGGTCGGATACTGGGCGTGTCATAAATCTAACTATGTCAAATTAAATTAGGCCTACTTCCTAGGCGGGGCTTTGGTGGAAAAAAGTGTCCTTTAAGCGTTGCCATATATACTTTTGTCTTTTTACAAAGCACCAACTCAGTCAGCAGCGAAATAACAGGTAACATTAAGCGAACTTTATATGACATTTTTCAAAACTAGATGTTAAATTCATCAGCACAAGAAGGAAGGGCACTATTTGTATATTGCAGTTTAATAAGCACCGATAAAATCTAAGTAGAGTTCGATAAACTTGCTGTAAGCCATGTGAAGCGTTTAATATCCACAATTTAATAACAAAGTCATCCCTCCGACAAAATTGTTACGTAAGTCAGTTTGTTCTGCATGAATGTCAGAAAGTACACACGCCAAACAGCGGTGACAAAAAGGAACCAGCTATTAGGCAAGAGCCCTCACCCCGAGAATGAGAGGCGCGAAAGAAACGGCTAAGAGAAAAAGAACAAACGAGAGACGCAGTGAGCTCAGTCGTACTTCTGCCCTTGTGCTTCCGGAATTAATTCCTTGCTACACCACTTCTTAGCCATGGAGCAAAGTTTACGGTGAACATAGCGCAGAAATTGCGTTTCGCATCATGACAGTTAAGTGAACTTGTCATCAACAGGATCATATTCAACGGTGAACTTTTTAACAGGGCTGCTATACTTCAATGATTACTTTGCTGGTTTCTATGTTCTTTTTTTTTTTTTTTTGGTCATGCACCACTCAAGATCGACCGTTCCTGGTGATGATAATGTGGGGGGAGCGCCGCTCAGATCCCTGAATAAGCGCGAAAAGAAAAACAACTGGAACGACATCCTTACATTATACCGGTCATGGGTTGCTAAATAAGAGGTTGTCTTGCTTTCTAACAGTAAAGATTTCGGCAGTACCAATGGCGTTTATAATATTTTTCCCTTGATGTCAGACTTTAAGACTTATTTCAAACAGATATAATCGGCTATAGAGCAGCATGTACATGAAAGTACTGAAATGAGATAAGGTAATTGTTTCGAATACCCAAGAAATAAAGCGAGCATTACTCTCACGTGAATTTCAGGCACCTCTTTTCTGTATACGAGCCTGTGTTGAGGACACAATCTGCACCCGTGTGTCCGAATCGTTGGCGAAATGTCTCAGACGTTGCAGCCAGAAGTCATATGGTGAGAACCTTACCTCAAACAATCACCGCGTTGGTTTGATGACCAAATTAATCAGGGCACGCTGCTGTCCGGTTCAGTGGCTTGTTCACAGTCAAACGGAGACTAGAGGAAATGCCATGGTTCTCTTCAGAGACAGCGGCGCTGTGCTCAGTAGCCGTGTCGTTGCTTCCGTCCTTCCCCGAGGCCTTGAGAATGTTTTTTTGCTTCGCTGCCTTCGAACAGCGTTAGCTCACTACAGAACGGAGTCTTGTAATGATGCCATGCAATCACATAACGTCGCAACTCCACGCCTTAATGTATCCGAAGAACCAGGAAATGAGGGAAGAGGTATCCAAGGGCATCTTTATTTTTCCAACCGAGCTAGACTGAATCAGCGGAAAGAGCGAGCTCGGATTGTTTTCACCTTGCTGCTACGCAGGTGCCTGTAGCGGGGGAGAGAACTGAATGCCACCAGTGGAGGGGTTGTACGAACTTTGCAGGTGCGGCACGTAAGGGAACTTGCGCGGAAGCTCTTCGGCTGCGGCACGTGGTGTTTTCACAATATAGTACTTTCGTATTTTCTTTCCTTTTTTTGAATTTATTGTCGTACTACCAGTTCTTGTTTGTTTCTTGTTTGCAGTCTTTGGTTATCTTATTTATTCGGTACATAGAATTCCCTCCTTACGTATATTTTTATCGCATTAACACTTATGCGCCAAAAGTCGTAACAGTAATTTCCAATTGGCGGAACAGATTAATGAAAACGACAAATCAACGAGAACATAAAAGTAATTGACGCGACTATGACGAGCCATCTCATTGTGAATAATTAGCTAGAATTTCAAATATAACTTTATAAATTTAGCGTGGATGAAGTGGTTGTATCTGGGAAAGCTATTTGTTTGCAAATAATAAACAGTGCTCTACCATCAAGGGTACGTTAGCACAAGACACTGCAACAGAGAAAACATAATAGGAACAAGGGCAAACGCTACTATATATCAAATGATTCATAACAAGAAACCACCCACGGATATGCAGCTACTTGGAACGTACGCGTCCCGGCCATATTCTAGCCTTACTGCGCAACAAGAACCACAGCTAAAATCACCGAGGTGCAAAAGTAGCGTTTGTGAAGTCATATTTGACTTCCTGTAGTCGAATACGCAATGCAAATAGGCCTGAAAGAAGCACGTAATATTGCGGGCTTCTTTTCACGCTAGAAAAAAATTATTGTTGCCAGTATCCAGCAAACTCCTCAGGACACCAATAAAGTTATTGACTGACTGACTGCCAGTATCCAGCAACAGGAACATAAATCCGAAATTTTTCATGATGACCTACAGTTTTCTTGTTGATAATTCAGCTGCAATGATAATTTTTGTGAAGATAATGAATTATTTATAGTTAATTTTGTAATTGGGCAAAATACAGAAGTAGTTTTACTTGTTCCAAGTGACGGCAAACAACATTACCTCGCATATTTTGTGCATATTTGGCACACGTTGACTGGGACAGCCTTTATAAACCCTATATGCTGACCGACAAAATAGTGCCAGAAAGTGAACTGTTGTTCTGCGTAATAAAAAAAAATTTTTTTCGTACATCAAGCCTGGACATATAACGTCGGCTCACAGGTATCTCTAAAGCATACCGACTTCTTAATGGAATGGCGCATTGTATTCAACGAATTCACTGAGTTACTCAATTTTGTTTATTCAGCCATTCGGTATATGCAACTGGGTACGTGCCTATTCTTGGCTATCCGTTTGGCCCATGTAAGCTTTTTCACACGTCATGAGTGTGGAATAAACAACTTCAGTCTAGCATTAAATGATGGCATAGTCGTGCCTCATGCTTGGTCTTCGGGTTTGCACTGGAAGGAAACTAGAGTGCGGAACAAGACGTGAATGATGAAACAGAAAACAAAGATCTAAAGCGTCGGTTCCCATGCGGTAACCATGACCACACATAAACCACCGTTGTTCACTTCTTGGGTGGAATGACTCTAAGATGTTGGCTATTCGTGAAGCGCCAAAGGCGCCAATCGCTCCTGCTCGTCAAGCTGTAAAAGTGTTCTGTAAGTTTTCGCCATGTAGGGATTCCAAAACTTCAATCGTGAATACTAGCTGAAGCGACCTATCAGAATAGGACGCACAAGCATTATTTACCTTCTAGGTTTGAGAGGTTCTCGTAGCACCTATGGCTGGCAGTGTATTCGTATGTCTGCAGTGTACAGGGGCACTCAATACAAATGTGAAAGCTGGAGCACGTGATCTGAAAACATTGCCGTGCTTTCTATACATGTCGCTTAAGAAAGCCTGAGCTCAAATGTAACTAGATTCTAGTGTTAGATATGGCGCCCATGCACAGATTTTGAAAGCAGCAGGTAGAAGTCGCGGTAATGCTCTCGGATTGCATTCTCGGGCATCCGCACTTTCTTAGGTTACCCTGCATCTTGATAGTCCTCGACAGAGGCCATGCTAACCATTAAACTGTAAGAGTGGCAAGAAAGGCAAACACGCATTCTACTAGTAAATATTCGGCAGTTGCCTAAGCAGCCTGTGCGCTTTTCTCAATCGTACATTGAGATTCTGAAATACTGCAGTTTCGCGCAGTTTAATAGTCAATGGTAAGCAGTCCGGAGTTGCATCGCAGTTACATTATTATTTCAGAAGACGCGTTCGCAGAGCTGACATACGAATCAGTTTGCTTAGAAACGAGCTTCCCACACCTGATGTAGCCTTGTCTTCTCGAGAACAAAATAGGTATGAATATCGGGGGCATTAAGCCAACTTTTCTGATATGTCCTCGTACACCAACCGCCGTTGCTTGGCCACTTTATGTTTACCAAACCTACAAAAGTGTGGAAAAAAGAGTTAGGACATTGAACATCAAACTTCAGGGACTAGATTGATCTGCCTCTTCCAGATAACCCATGCATCCGAAGGCTACCACAGTGTTTCAGTCAATTTTTCCAGAGCAGCTTGATAGAAACACATTTTGATTTGTCTTTGCTGTTAGTCATGCGTAGATTTCCTTGGATATTCATAGCTCTGACGGAAATCTGAAAATAACTGCCCATGTCTGCTTGCCTCTTTTAGTTTGCACTGCAGTGTATCTAGCGATTCATCCGAGGCAGCTACCCCGTTTTTTGCACTGCTCTTTCTAACTACCATGGGTTTTGCAAAGGACCACATGCGCTAATCAGTACATAAACTACTGCATTGACACAGCCGCTCTATGAGTGGGGTGGTCTTTGACGCAGTTAACTGAAGGCACAAGTGGCAGGTTCGGTCTAACGGCAACGATGTTATCAGGTTGTTGAAGCAGCTAACACTCTTAAAGAAACAACAATCCATTTTAATTTATGAAGTTGTTGCCAGATTAAGTGCTGTTTACTGAGTACTTTCGAAGCCTCCTCGAAGCTCTAAGGCCAAACCAAAAGCCCATCAAAGCGCTCTAAGAAACAAACTGCACAAACACGCTATTTTAAATTATATGCGCGTCAACCGTGATTATCTCCACTTCATACCAAGAGCTGAAGAACATCTTTGCTTTCGCCATAAACGTTTTTCCTCCTAGTTTTTTATTCTTCTAACAATTTCGTCTCATTTGCACATGGCTTGTTGCTTTCGATTAGTGTTCTTTTTATGTGTGCGTGCGTGCGTCTGCGTCGTCTACTAGTTCGACCTTTCTCAACTCACTGATTTCATGACTTTCCTCTACGGTGCCTTACAAATTAGACTTCAGAGTATCTAGTTTCTGCTTGCCATCACCATTACCCATTATTACTTTAGCATCGGCAAAAACTCAGGTTTGTTGCTTAAACATTCTGACACGAACAGGTTTCTTGGGGAAACATGTACAAATATTATATTTTTACCGCCACAGTATATTCAAAGTCAAGCCACCTGCACCATCACTAGAACTTCTAACTGCTCCTAAGTAGACTACGCTATACCACGTGATCAAAAGAAAATCACGCACAAACTCCTCTGGGAGTTGTCGAAGTATGCGTAAGCATTGTGCCACCAGTATAAAAGATATCGCGGGGGCGTCAGGAACTGCTACAGGTGGTGGTGCAAGGAAACTATTGCAGCTGGTAGCGCCAGGTGCACTGACGACATTCCGATCATTATAAGCCTTTATCGCTCTTTAGCGCCGAATCCCTCCGCGTGGAACCATTATCAACTGTGACCAACCGTATTCCGGCAGCTGCGCGGACCACTATCTTTAAACCGATCTGCGATGGGGCCACAGCGCGGCGGGTGCTGATTGCTTCGTGCGCCCTGTGTTCTCGCCGCTTAGTTGGCGTTGAAGCGAGGGGCAGCACAAGGTCGATTCGCTCACTGTTGTGGGCCGTGTCTTGAAAGCGGTCGCCTTACATGACGGACGGACGGACGGACGCCTTTCCTCGCTGGGTAGGCATAGAAGTGCTTACGCATTTAACAGATTTTCTCAGTATAGCGATTGTACCTTTTCAATCTTCTTCTTCTCTCCAATTTCTTTCTACAACTTAGTAACAAATCAGCTACAACACAACTTTACACATCTCAACTTACTCATTCCTACGAGATCTTTTATAACAGTCCTACAAGATTTCGTAGAAACAGTTTGATTGCGATGGCAATTACACCAACACTCCAGATGAATTTTCGACGTCGTCGGCGGCGGTGGCGGCGTCGCCTTGAGTTTCCGTATAAAGTCAGTGGGATAATAAAATCCTATCGCGCCCCACGCGCCGTAAGGTGTGGGTGCGAGAGAAAGCGTGCGACGAGCTAAGGAGGACGGTGGCTCGATGAGCGCCCAGTGTTGGGTGTCACGCGACAAAAACACGTGCTATGGGGGAGAGGTGGTGAACGCGCTGTACCATGACCAAGTGCGCGCTATGGGGGCTGGTGAACTTGCATCTCCTCCGCCAGCCCGGTGTCATGGCTGCGCATGGTTGTCCGCGCGGCTGAGTGCGTGCGCTACCCTCGCCCTCTCCTGGCGCTAATCTACCGTGGGTGCAAAGGTAAAAGGGTTCGACGAGGTGGCTGATGGCTGCATGGGCGCAGTCTTAACGTGCGCCTAGTACTCGAGGTCTCGTCATCGCTAACTTCGGAGATGCGTTGAAGCATGAGACAACAGAAGTGTTTGCTCCCTTCTCTCATCATTACACCAACGTAATGACAGCGACTGTTCGCAGTCATCGAGTAACATGTGTTCATGTCAGCCCATGCGCGCATGACACCATGCTTGTTGATTTAAACATAGAGCGAATATTTGCTGCAATCTATACGGCTGATAAAAACTATGAGCCTTACTTCATGTAGCTGTGTAATTCTTTGATTCTTTCCCATGGCTGAAATTCTTCGTCTCTCGGGTGAAACAGCGACTTCTTTTTTATTTCTTATAGCTCACACTAATCAAAATCAAATGGTTTTAGCGTACGCACCAATAATATAGCGGAATAATTTACCGAGGTCCATAAAATCATTTTCATCGTTTTCATCTTTTAAATCCAACCTCAGAATATTTCTTCTGCCAATCAATTCTCGTACATTCATTTCTTTATATTACACTGTACTGTATATTATGTCTTATAATTATGGCAGTTATATGTGAAGCTTTTGTCGCGTTATATATTGTTTCTTAATTTACGAAAATGCCAGTTCTGCTTTCGAATACTTATTGGTTTCTGGATTTATATTGTTACTTGATTATTATTCTTAATACGTGTTGCGTTGCTCATAATGTATTAGTTCTTCGTAATTCCCGTTGATGGTCCCGGTGGGATCCTTGAGTTAGGGACATTTTCCTCGATGTTTCATCACCACTGTGTTTCATCACCACTGTGTTTCATTTGGAAACAAATAAAATAATTCCTAATTTTTGAATGAACACCGAGAAATAAACATACACAGTGCTGTGGTGTGTTCTTTCATCTGTGTTCTTTATTTGTTTCTTGCGCAACTGATTTCCGTTTATCGCCTGTCTTCGATGTAGTTTTTATGGCTCTTTCTTTTTCTCTCCTCTTGTCAACTTTTAAAGCCTTTCTCCGTTGAGGGACGCCGCTAATTGCCATGTAAGGAGAAGATGTTTTGCCCTTGATGATAATATAAAATGATCTATCAAGGAGGTAACTCCAAGAGATTTACGATTGACGAGTTAACACTAAAGTGAGTAAGCTTAATCACGAACACTGAGTGGCGACTACATCTAAAGCCTTGCCGAAGCCACACTAAAAGACAATATGTTTTGAAGAGCAAACTGAAAAATCCTAGACGCGCCACAGAGAAGAGAAGTCGGGTGATAATTCGAGACATAGGGTTTGCAGCCAGACTTGAATACAAGAAAAACACGAGCAATTTTTTACATGCGAGGGAAAGTGGAGGTATTCAAAGAGTTAATCAAGTATAGATGTTTATACTGGGGTAAATGTGCTGCCATGGCCTTTTAGTACTGCGAAAGGGACGCCAAAGGGCAGCAGGAGAGTGGAGGCTTTCGCTAATGAGCTTTTCATTAAACAACGCAGCACTAGACGTAAGGGTCGTCTTTTGCTACTGACCAACGCCAGCGTTCAAACCTGAAGCATTATGGTGTATGGATGAGAAAGCGGCAGCAAAACATTCCGCGACTGCTTGGATTTCTACTCCGCTATAGAGTCGATCTCATGAAAACACCCTCCACGTTCACTAGAGCGCTTGCGCATATACTTCAATAATAATAATAATAATAATAATAATAATAATAATAATAATAATAATAATAATAATAATAATAATAATAATAATAATAATAATAATAATAATAATAATAACAATAATAATAATAATAACAATAATAATAATAATAAGAGAGAAAGCTTTCTATTGAAATGCAGAGAATTATGCCGGCGAACATGCTACTCTGCATAGAGAAGAAGATCGGGGAAAGAAAAGGCAGGTGGGACAAGGAAAAAAATATATATTTGATCAACGTATCTACAGGTGAGGCATAGTTGATGGTGTTGATTTCAATGGGCCATATCTTGTCTATTTAGCGAATGTCTTCAAGGAATATGAAAATTAATTTCAAAGCTTCACGCTGTTTAGAAGAAGACACAGGACAGTTTTATTACTTGGATCTAGCACCTGTTGTGGTTGCTTAGGGGCTATTGTATTGCAATGCTAAGCGCGAGATCGCGGGACCGAATGCCGGTCATGGCGGCCGCATTTCATCATCATCATCATCATCATCATCATCATCATCATCATCATCATCATCATCATCATCATCATCATCATCATCATCATCATCATCATCATCATCATCATCATCATCATCTTCTTCTTCTTCTTCTTCTTCTTCTTCTTCTTCATCATCATCATCATCATCATCATCATCATCATCATCACCATCATCATCAGACGGGTCACGCCCACTGCAGGGCGTGAAAGGCCTCTCCCATACTTCTCCAACTACCCCGGTCATGTACTAATTGTGGCCATGTTGTCTCTGCAAACTTCTTAATGTCATCCGCCCACCCAACTTTCTGCCGCCCCCTGCTACGCTTCCCTTCCCTTGGAATCCAGTCCGTAACCCTTAATGACCATCGGTTATCTTCCCTCCTCATTACATGTCCTGCCCATGCCCATTTATTTTTCTTGATTTCAACTAAGATCTCATTAACCCGCGTTTGTTCCCTCACCCAATCTGCTCTTTTCTTATCCCTTAACGTTACACCCATCATTCTTCTTTCCATAGCTCGTTGCGTCGTCCTTAATTTAAGCAGAACTCTTTTCGTCAGCCTCCAAGTTTTTGCCCCATACGTGAGTACTGGTAAGACACAGCTGTTGTACACTTTTCTCTTGAGGGATAGTGGCAACCTGCTGTTCATGATTTCAGAATGCCTGCCAAACGCACCCCAGCCCATTCTTATTCTTCTAGTTATTTCTGTCTCATGATCCGGATCCGTGGTCACTACCTGCCCTAAGTAGATGTATTCCCTTACCACTTCCAGTCCCTCGCTACCTATCGTAAACTGCTGTTCTCTTCCGAGACTGTTAAACATTACTTTAGTTTTCTGCAGATTAATTTTCAGACCCACCCTTCTGCTTTGCCTCTCCAGGTCAGTGAGCATGCACTGCAACTGGTCTCCTGATTTACTAAGCAAGGCAATATCATCAGCGAATCTCAAGTTGCTAAGGTATTCTCCATCAACTTTTATCCCCAATTCTTCCCACTTCAAGTGCCTGAATACCTCCTGTAAACACGCTGTGAATAGCATCGCAGAGATCGTATCTCCCTGCCTGATGCCTTTCTTTATTGGGATTTTGTTGCTTTCTTTATGGAGGACTACGGTGGCTGTGGAGCCGCTATAGATATCTTTCAGTATTTTTACATACGGTTCGTCTACCCCCTGATTCCGCAATGCCTCCATGATTGCTGAGGTTTCGACTGAATCAAACGCTTTCTCGTAATCAATGAAAGCTATATATAAAGGTTGGTTATATTCAGCACATTTTTCTATCACCTGATTGATAGTGTGAATATGGTCTATTGTTGAGTAGCCTTTACGGAATCCTGCCTGGTCCTTTGGTTGACGGAAGTCTAAGGTGTTCCTGATTCTATTTGCAATTACCTTAGTAAATACTTTGTAGGCAACGGACAGTAAACTGATCGGTCTGTAATTTTTCAAGTCTTTGGCGTCTCCTTTCTTATGGATTAGGAATATGTTAGCGTTTTTCCAAGATTCGGGTACGTTCGAAGTCATGAGGCATTGTGTATACAGGTTGGCCAGTTTCTCTAGAACAATCTGCCCACCATCGTTCAACAAAGCTGCTGTTACCTGATCCTGCCCAGCTGCCTTCCCCCTTTGCATAGCTCCCAAGGCTTTCTTTACTTCTTCTGGTGTTACCTGTGGGATTTCGAATTCCTCTAGACTATTCTCTCTTCCATTATTGTCGTGGGTGCCACTGGTACTGTATAAATCTCTATAGAACTGCTCAGCCACTTGAACTATCTCATCCATATTAGTAACGATATTGGCGGCTTTGTCTCTTAACGCATACATCTGATTCTTGCCTATTCCTAGTTTCTTCTTCGCTGCTTTTAAGCTTCCTCCGTTCCTGAGGGCATGTTCAATTCTATCCATATTATAGTTCCTTATGTCAGCTGTCTTACGCTTGTTGATTAACTTAGAAAGTTCTGCCAGTTCTATTCTAGCTGTAGGGTTAGAGGCTTTCATACATTGGCGTTTCTTGATCAGATCTTTCGTCTCCTGCGATAGCTTACTGGTATCCTGTCTAACGGAGTTACCACCGACTTCTATTGCACACTCCTTAATGATGCCCATAAGATTGTCGTTCATGCCGCATTTCGATGGGGGCGAAATGCGAAAGCACCCGTGTGCTTAGATTTGGGTGCACGTTCAAGAACCCCAGGTGGTCTAAATTATTCCGGTGTCTTCAACTACGGCGTGCCTCATAATCAGATGGTGGTTTGTGCACGGAAAACACGATATATTAATTAATTAATTACATTAAGTGGTTCCTGGGTAGCAGAGCCCATTCATATGACATAAGAAGTTCTCTGGTCTCTGTAACCTGAACATTCCACCATAATGGTCATACTTTCCTCTTGTCCTAGCACTAAACGACTGACAGAGAAAAGAACAGCCAGGCGGATGGCACGGAAACTTCAACTGATTTATTAGTGTCCGATCGCGTACATGAACATAGGACAAGGATGAGATTCAAGTAAACGTGTGAAAAGGCAAAAAAGCATTATGCACATCAAACGCGCATCTTGGAATCTGTGCGAAGAGAACTGATTTAGTGATGCGGTTAACCAAACGCTTTAAATTTGCCCACTTCATTCCTGCGTCTCTGGCGTAAACAAAGATGGCGCGGGCGCACGTGCTCCCGCACATGCGCCATACTTACGTGATCCAATCCGACAGATCGCAGGTCTTATGGCTCATTATGAACTAAAGAAATTTTCATTTTACATCTGTAATTGCCATCTGTATAGCTAACACAGATAAACCAAATAAACCATTCTGCACCAAATAAACGAAGCTGGCGTTTATTTGGTGCAGAATGAAATCTAAGGAAGCTAAATCTATATTCATGAAATCTAGAGCCTGTCGGACTGGCTCGTGCGAGCATCAGCGATCATCATGTGTCCACGTTTCTTTTTTATTTCTTCTTCTTGTTTTGTTTTCACGCCCTTCAATATTATTTTTACCCTATGTACTACATTTATACGTGATCGCGTACTAATAATCCAGTTGAAGCTTGCGCTCCATCTACCTGTCCATTATTTTAGGTTCCAGTCTTTTCAAACTACATAGCGCACAAAGAAAATACCAACAGTCACCAACTAGCCTCTTTCCCAGCCATTTTCAACAAAATTCGATTAACACTTTATAACACACCACAACTGCCACAGTGCGAGTTTTTGGTCCGTCCAAGGTGACATAGGTAGCCATTCATGAACGCGGCGTTCAGACTAAGTCATTGATACAAGGTCTCAAGGTGATAACTCCACCACGGGGAGTTCACTTGATGTCTGTCCGCGTCACTAACCCAGCCATTGGCGAAAAGTCCCTCCCCGTAATATATGGTAGGTACAGGCCCAAGCACGTAGCTTAATCCCAGCTGCCTACACCGTCAAGAGGACAAGCGCGTCACCTCGTGCGTAAGTGAACAGGAATACTTATCACGAACGCTGATCGAACAAGTCAATGAACGCATGATCTGGCTTTGCTTTCTTTCGTTTTGCGTACTCGAACGTGTCATGTGCCAAGGTAGCGACGTACCACTCGCGCTTATCATAGGCGCAGCACACTTTGCGAGCAATTCCCCTGAAAAGCGCCCAAATCAATGCGCGGCACGCCCGTTGTCTTCATTTTGCCCGCGTCGACTGTGGGGGACCGTGCGGCATCTGAACCTTGGACGCTGCCCGCCACGGTAGTTCGGCGGCTACGGCATGCGCTGCTGAGATCAAGGTCTGCTGCTGAGATCAAGGGTCGATCTCGGCAGCTGCGGGTGCATTCCAATGGGGGCGGGGTCCAAATACGATCGTACGCTTAGATTTAGGTGCGCAATTAATTTTCCCCGGGTGGACAAAACTAATCCGCAGTGCCCCGCTACGGCGTGCCTAATTATCAGATCGTGGTTTTGGCACGTGAAGCCTCAGAATTATCAACCTTGGACGCTATTCTTGATCTTCTTGAGTATGTAAAAATTAAAAAAAAAGTTTCCTGACGATTGCTTAAGCGCCACCGTTGCAGTTTTCCTGTAGACTGGCAGACCGCGCTGTTCAGAAATGTGTGGGCAATCGTACTACGTCCCACCAGAAACCAATTGCGGATAATAGAAACCTCGCTTGAACGCGCAACAATCGGTTAGCGAATTTTTATTAGTAACCAAATACTTGTCCGAGGAGCGAGGTTTATAGATAACGCATGCGCTGCAAGACGAGCATCGGTGTTCAGCACCGCGGCCTCACCGCGGGCATTCTGACGCACACAGCTGTCAGAAAACGAATTCTCACCACATTCTTTCACACAGTGGCGCGCAGATTAATCATTCACACGGTTTCCCACTATGAAATAAAGACGTGGGCTATATTCATGAGGTGATACTCAATACTTAATCGAATGATCAGCAACAGTAATCTACTTCACTGCTCACGTCGTCGCGCAAATTAGAACACTAGAATATTGCTCAGTTGCAGTGTAGGTCGCGGTTCGCCATGCGGTGATCTAGCGGGAAAAATTAGCAGATGTGCAAAATGTATTGCAATATTTATATTATACACGACGCCCAGAAAGCGACATACCTATTACACAAATTTGGAAAATGTTGCTCTGTTTAAGCACAGCCTATTGCGCAAATTGCACCCATGTCGTTTCGTTAAAGCTATGCACCAACTTGCCCAAAATTATACTCTGCTATGCCCCTACGACACGCTCCACAAAGTTTTCAAAGTTCGCGCATCTCGACATAAAGTCCAAACGTAGATAATAGGACGTTTCGATAACAATGACGTCGTCGTTTATAGCTCGTTTAGGTTCCGTGTTTGCGTTACTGACGCTGTTGTTATGTAAACGTAAGCGAAGAAACCCATGTATGATACCCGCTGTGGTAGACTGGCTAAAGATCAGGTGGATCATTCAAACCAACGAGTATATTTCTACGGCTGTAACTAGTACAAGTAGACGGTATAACAGCGAAAAGGCATGTTAATATGCGAAGAAAACCAACAAAACAATGAACAACCCTTCCCCTTCCAGAATATGGGGGTAAGCGAAGTTTGTCCTGCGTGCACCTGACCTTCGTCACGGTTAAGTAACCCACAGGTAACGCTGCCGGGTGGCTTCGGCCTCCCGCACAGTTAGCTCGGGATCTTCTCGCTGTCGGATTGCGCGGGCTCGCGGGCGGCTCTAACGGCTGGATCGGCGTGCCGACGGCGAACCCTTTCCCGGGCGAGTTCTCGACCGCCGCTCGTCGAAGGCTGCCAGTTCTTCGAGGGAACGCAGAACGCGCGGCCGTCCCATCCGTTTTCCGAGAATGAACTTAAGAGGAAGCTTTAGCTCGGGTGCTCCTATCTAAATACATGTAAAAGGAGAATTTGTTTTTCTCGGCAACCACTGCACCAAATTTGACGGGGTTTGCTGCATTTAAAAGAAAAACTTAATATCTAGTGACTGTTGGTTTCGAATTTTCGATTTAGGTTGTCATATATTTATAAAAAATTGGCAAAAATCTCAAATTTTCAGAAAACGAAACTAACAAGTTTACAACTCTGTAACCCAGCAAGAAAAAATGATATCGCAATTCTGTGAATTGTAGCTGATAGCACATCTAAAGCGGACAAAATTGATATGTTACACATGAACCTCAAAAAATGTGTCAATGTGTTATTACAACTTTTGCAAAACCCTCGTAAATAACGTAACAAATTCACGTAAGATGTAAAATGACATACAAGATTTGTCCGCTTTGAATGGTCTAATGGATGCCGTTTACAGAATCGCGATATCTGTTTTTGATGCAGAGCTATTAAGTTGTAAACTTCGTGCTTCTATATTTTTCAAACTTCTGAGTTTTTGAGAATCTTTTTAACAAAATTCAAGCCCTAAATCAAAATTCCGCTTCCAACAGTCACTAGAATTTAACTTTCGCTCTCAAATGCAACAAATTTCATTAAAATCGGTCCAGGAGTTATCTCAGAAAAACGTTTTTGCGTTTTTACATGTATTTCAATAGGCCGCGTCTGAGTTGGGCCCGAGCTAAAGCTTCCTCTTAACGGAAATGAAGCCGGCGACGCGCGCGTGACACCCTTTCCTGTCATTTCCCTCCCCGGCGGAAGCGAAACGGCTCTGATTGGTTGCGCGCTTGGCGTGAGCACGCGCTTATGCAGCTGGAATCCTTGCTAATGACTCACGTTCCGGCGCCGGCGCAGCTGTCAACTCATCAAACCGCCCTTCCTCGCAGCTGCCCTGCTCTGGGAGCAACTGGGGTTTTGCGTGATCACAACGCCACCGAAACTTGTGAGCAAATACAAGCTTCGCTTGAAAATAAATCGAGAAGCGCTGATCGAACACGTATAAGCGCGCGCGCGCGCTCGCACGCACGCAGCAGGCACATGCACATAACCTAAATATCTAAATGTACAGGCTGTCGCAGCTAAATTTAGCCAGAGTTAAAATATGTACGAGTACCACGTAGCTGGACAGAACCAAGGTAATATTGTTTGCCGTCGCTTGAAGCTCCATAAAATATTTGCTTCATTCCGCCTAATTAGATAATAAGTCTTAATTAATTAATGAACTTCTCTAATATTATAATTAGATGAAAAGTGTCAATGAGAAAACTGCAGGCGACATCGCAAATTCCCGATGCAGCTTTTTGTTGCTCGATACGTGCTAGATAAAGGTGTTTTTCCGAGCGTGAAAGAAGCCAGCAAATGCACGCAATATTGCTGCACGATTGGCCGCTCGAGGCACGTTGCGTGTATTCGCCGGCTTCTGTCACGCTCGGTAAACACCTTTATCTAGCACGTATTGAGCAACAGAAAACTGTCTGGGAATCCATTGAGAAGAGTGCCTCAAGACGACAACAGACTCTTCAGAGAAGCAGTGTTGTGCCACCTCAGTTCTTTGTGGAGCTCACCTCACAAGCCAT